>NC_137150.1:28494081-29052343 GCF_951394435.1 Stenella coeruleoalba | reverse complement strand
TTTAGAACATACTGGTGTTTTCTTTCCCATGGAGAAGTCATTGCTTCTTGGTAGTGTTTCTCCAGCTTCAGAGCCTGGGACATCAGACCCCACAAAACCCTCTCTAGAGGCAGGAGGCCTAGTGACAGATGGCACTGCAAGCGGTAAACCCTGTTGACCAGGACTGGCCCTCCCTGCAAGGGGCCCACAGCGAGGTTCAGAACAGCCCACCAAGTTGTCCCCTTCCCTCCTCCTGTGTCAGTTGAGCAACAAGCCTTTGGACCAAATTCCAGCTCCCTGGCAGAACCCAGGTATTCTGCACAAGTGAGTTCAGGTTTCTGTTCCCAACCTGAAGCATGTAACTTCATGCGACCATTTTATCAAGTTGGATGGTATCCAAAAAGATTCCCACGTGAGGGAGAGGTCTCCAGAGCGTTGGTGCTGACAGAGACAGACAGAAGACCGCTTATCAGCTGCTTGATTGGAGAACCGGCCTTCTCTAGGTGGGGCTGTTCTCACTGGCCAGTGCCCAGCTCTAGGGGCAGGTGTGAGGGGCTGTGACAAAGGAGAGAAACCACCCACCCCGTCTGTGGACGGAAGTGTAGGAGGCCACAGTCGGAGCACCTCACACTCATCAGGCCTCTCTTCAAAGTCCTGTTAGATACCACATTTCAAGAGACCGTGCAGGGGCAGGCAGGCCCTGCGCCTTAAGGTACAGGCCTGGGTAACCCCTGCCCAGGCCCCGCAGACCCCTCCTCTGACCCGCCTTCCGGGCCCTTGTCCCGTACCCAGCAAGTTCCCCTGGCCTTTTATCTGCAGCCACCTCAAAAGGAAAATACGGTGGCTGCCTCCTGCTACACTCCTGCCTCGGAGTGCAAGGCGGAGGAACCAGAGATGCTAATCTGTTTGTTTTTATCAATAACTCATCTCATCGCTAAAAGATCCCCCTTTTCCTACAGAACGCAAAGCAGCAACCCCACCCCCGCCCCCAATCATTTTACTTTTTTGAAAATCTGAAAACCCGAGGCCATCCTCCCAGCGAAGGCCAGTCCGGCGGGTTCAGTCATTCTTGCTCCCCTCCGGGTACCTCGGTCCGGAGCCGGCCAGGCTGGAGGCCGCGGGTTCCGAGGCGCAGCTCCCCGTCTGGACCCCGCAGGGCGCCCGAGCCGCTGCTGTTGAACCCCTGCGGCCCGTGGCTCCGGTCTCGGACTGCACGACGCTCCCCACCCGCGCCCCTCCCGGGCTGCATTCCTGGCATCGCTCTCCCACGCGGTGCGGCTCACCTGGGGGTCCCCGGAGCCTGGGGAGCGGGCAGAGGTCGCGAGCCGGCGGCTCCGCTCCTCCGCCCCGGCCCAGCCTCCCGACTCGCTCCACCGCCCCGTACAGAGGCCGTTCCCGGAATCCTCGCCGCCGCGCCGGCCTGGGCTGCTTCCTCGGCCCCGAGTAGCGCGGGCTCTCGAGGGCGCGTGACAGAGCCTCCCGCCCACCCAGTGCTGCCAACCTGCGGGACCGGGGACACAGAGAACCTTTGGCGCCAGCAGCCGGAGGCCCGGTGTCTCTGATGCCTCCCGCTCCCGCGACCCCAAAGAGGGGCGGAGCCTCTCCCGAGCCCCTCTGGGACGAGCTATTTTTAGGCCTGTTACGGAAGCGGGAAGGAGGGAATGCCACGTTTAATCCGTCAGGAAAATCCGGCATCCTAGTGAGTGGGTCCCAGGCCTTGCTGAGAGGCGGGGGCGTCCTCCCGTCCACACACACACACACACACACACACACACACACACACACTCACACACACACACACACACACACACACACACCCCGCCCCCCACCCAGTACAGCTGCCGGCCTGCTGAAAGCTGGGAGCAGCTGTAGCCTCCTGGGCAGACAGCCCTGCCCCACCCGTCCTAAACTAAAGGGACCGTCTTGGTTTCTGATCCGAACCCATACTGGTCCTTTGAGTAAATCCCAGGTCTGTTCAGATGGCAACCATTTTCCCCCCAACTCCCAACCTTCTGGCCAGCCTTGTGGATCCAGCTGGGAAACCCAGAACCAAAGAACTCTTTCTTTCTGGATAACAGTCTCTGACCCCTTCCTATAACCATCTGTTGCTTTACTGAGACTCAGATTTCTGGGAATTCTTTTTTTCCTTAAGCCTTCCTCCCACCCCAGCCTCAATCTGCCAAGCTGTGTCACGGGGTATTCAAAACAAAATTTCATGGGAACAAGTGTTGGCAAGAATGTGAAGAAATTGGAACGCTTACGCACTGCTGTGAGAATGTAAAACGGTACAGCCACTGTGGAAAAGAGAATAGTGGCTCCTCAAAAGATTAAACATGGAATTACCATATGATCCAGCAATTCCACTTCTGGGTATATACACAAAAGAATTAAAAGCGGAGACTCAAACAGGTATTTGTACACCCACGTTCATAACAGCATTATTCACGATAGCCAAAAGTTGGAAACAACCCAAGTGTCCATTGACAGATGAATGGATAAACAAAACGTTATGCATATATTATATACATACGTATATATTTCAGCCCTTAAAAGGGAATGAAATTCTGACACATGCTACAATATGAATCAACCTTGAAAATGTTATGCTAAATGAAATAAGCCAGACACAAAAGGACATATATTATATGATTCCACTTACACAACGTACCTAGTATAGTCAGGTTCATAGAGACAGAAAGTAGAATGGTGGATGACAGGGCTGTGGGGAGGAGGGAATGGAAATTATTGTCTAATGGGTACAGATTTTCAGTCAGGGATAATGAGAAGCTTCTAGAGGCAGATGGTGGTGCTGGTTGCACAACAATGTGAATGTACTCAATGCCATTGAATGGTACACTTGAAAATGGTTAAAATTGTAAAGTTTACGGAATGTATATTTTACCACAATTTTTTAAATGTAAAAAAAAACAAAAAGGGTGGACAGGGGCCAGGCCCAAGTAGGGATGACTGTCAGCCACCAGTTCTTGATGGGGAGTCTTGTTCATCCTCTGCTCTCCTGGTTGGGGCACCCCTTTCCCTCCAGGACTTCCTGCAGGAGGGCAGAGAAGAATCCAGGCTGTGGAGTCAAAGACGCATTTAAGTTCCACCTTCCCAGGCGGTGTAATCCTGGGAAGTCACTTACCCTCTCTGTAAAATGGGGAAAATAAACTCTACCTAGCAGGTAATTATGAGAACCAACTTAGTTAAAACATCTCAGCCCAGGGCCTGGCAGTCACGGGTGTGTCCTCCCAAGTTCAGTCAAGTGTCAGGGTTGGTAGCTTTTGCTTCTCAACTCGCTTCCCTGAAGTATACAAAAAGTAGCTCTGTGCGTGCGTGTGTGTGTGTGTGCACGCACGCGCGCAGGTGCACGCATGTGTCATTCCCACCAGCTTCAATTTCCCCCTGTGGAAACGGGTGCCATCTTTTGCAGGGCTGCTGTGAGCAAGGGAACTTGACGTGCACCCAGAACCACCTTTTCGGTAACGCCAAAAGCAAAAGTATTTAGATTCCTTCCTCAGCTGACCAAGACCTCGCGTGCGTGGAACCCGCACACTCTCCCTTTACTGGGCCACAGTTTGACATTCAGTACAGCCAAGAGTTACTGAGTGCCTACTACGTGCCAGGTTCTGTTCTAAGACCCGAGGAAACCAAGAGTTTATAGAGCACTAGATCACTTAGCACTGGGAAACTGTCACCTTCTGCTGTGCCACCTGTGCCACAACACACAAGATTTGGTGGCACAAGTGGGAACAGGGGTATCATCCAAGACACAGGAACAAGCCAAAGGAGACTGGCCCTAGTGGGCCACTCCCGGGGACATTCCTTTCACCCTGAGCATCTGACCTGGAACTATTGGATGGACAGAAGAGTGGGTTCTCGATATCTGTGGTTTCCATTTTGCCGTGTAGCCCCTCACCTCTTCCTCAGGCCAGTGCCAGATACCAGCTCTCTGACCAGCATAGACACCATCACAACTGGTCTCCTTCTTACACTTAGGGATGTGTCAGGAAACAGTGGGACATGTCTGCTAAATGAGGGTCTACTCTACACTCTAGGGAGCCCATAGTAGTAGTGCCCTCTGCTGTCAACTGCTGGCATCACACCTTGGGAGTCAGCTCCCGTTCCAGATCCCACTTTCCTAAAGGGCATATGAGGTATAGAGGACAGGCCTCTCAGTGCTGGGATGCTGGCTGCTAATGGTCCTGGAGGTGATTTTAGGTCAAAGGTGTATTGTTGAGTTTTCACAGTATTGATGTATAGATAGACAGACAGGCGTATTGTTCGAAGGGCATTTTACATAAAAACCTGGTTTGCTGGTTTCGTCTTGAAAAATCTGAGAATCTAGCAACAAAAGGCCCGTACTCTCATATGTCAAGAATCAGCTGGAACTGAGGGGGAACCTCTTCCCTAGGCAGAGCTTACACTCTAACCCATTCTCTGAAAAAGATCACTTTGGAGGATGTCTCTGCACTTACAAAAAGACCTCTTTCCTCCTCTTTTGCAAAATGAGAATGCAGGGTCATTTTAACCAGGACCCACTCTCTGAGTCTTGAAACAAACACTAGGTGGGGAGGGCTGAGACAGACTGCACAAATTGCGACAAAATAGTAAACTGTTTGTGTCCTTGATATACAAAGACTAGTTAAGTCACTAAGAAATAGAAAAACAATCCCATAGAAAAGTGAACAAAAGATTAGGCAAGACACAGAATAAAAAAATATATCAATTGAACATGTGAAACACTCAACCTCACCAAAAGTAACATAACAATTAGAGACATTTTTAAACAATAATATTGGCTAAAATTAAGTAGCGTTTTGGCACTGGTGAAGGATGGGAAAATGAGCAATTTCAAACAGGCGCTTTGAAAACAATTTTGCAGCACATATCACAATTTAAAGTCCCCAAAATGTGGTAATCAGGACTACAGTATTTCTTGTACGATTAAAATTAGAATCAATTTAAATGTTCACCAGTTGGGGTGTAAGTAAATAGATTATGATATATCCTACAATGAAACACTCTGCAGCCCTTACGAAGAATATATCTTGGTATGTTAATGAAAAAAAGGTGTCCAAGACAAATGTATTGTTAAATTAAAAACAACTGACATAATAATATGTATTACATGAATCCATTTATGTTTTCTTAAACTATACATATGAGAAATTCAGGGGTGATATTCAAAATATTTAACCACTAGGCTGACACAGGGACTAGCACGCTGGGGCTGGTCTTCACACGTTAACATATTCTTTTTTTTTTGGCTGTGTGGCATGCAGGATCTTCCCCAGCCAGGGATTGAACCCATGCCCCCTGCATTGGGAGTGTGGAGTTATAACCACTGGACTGCCAGGGAAGTCCCCATCTTCACCCTTTAGTTGCTGCATTATGGGGGTCCTGGCGGGAAAGAGCTAGGGCAGATGAGGCGATAGTGGTGGATACTTGGAAGCCTGTGGCCAAGACTTTTTACAAATAGCGTGGATATATATGCAGAGAAAAGTGAGAGACATACCAAACTTGACAGTGGTACAAGAGAGACTTTCACCTTTTCCTCTGTACAATCTTACTGTTTGAAATTCTAAGAACGAGTGTCGGATTTGGAAAAAAATTAGCATAGGGGAAAACACCAGAATGGCCTATATTCAAAATGTATCATGATGTAAACGTGTGGCTTAGGCTCCCCGAAGGCCAGAAGGAATCCAGGATCATCTGGAATCCCACGCTTCTTACCACTCACTACTCTTTTTACTTTGCCCAATACCCCCCTCGCCACTATGTTTCCTTTCCAGCTTTATTGAGAAATGGCTGTCATACATCACTGTATAAGTTTAAGGTATACAGCATGATTTACACATATTGTGAAATGACAACCACAGTAGATTCAGCTAGCATCCATATTCTCATATAGATACAGTAAAAAGAAAGAGAAAAAATATTTCTCCTTGTGATGAGAACTCCTAGGATTTATTCTCTGTTTTTTTTGTTTGTTTGTTTGGGTTTTTGTTGCAGTACGCAGGCCTCTCACTGTCGTGGCCTCTCTTGTTGCGGAGCACAGGCTCCGGACGTGCAGTCTCAGAGGCCATGGCTTACGGGCCCAGCCGCTCCGTGGAAAGTGGGATCTTCCCAGACCGGGACACGAACCTGTGTCCCCTGCACCGGCAGGCAGACTCTCAACCACTGCGCCACCAGGGAAGCCCGAGGATTTATTCTCTTAACAACTGTCCTATATATCACACAGCAGTGTTAGCTATAGTCATCATGTTGTACATTACATCTCTAGTGCTTATTTTTTTTAATCATATACGTTTTAGTTTATGCATTTTTTCCCAGCACCACCAAGTTTTGAAATATTCTTTTCTACTTAACAAACTGCATTTATTAAGTAATACATTATTAACTTATTCCCCACATTTTATTAATCAAAAACATTTTGCTGCCACGTAAAACTCCCTACAAATGTCAAATTATCAATAATGCCACAGTGAATTCATATAATCACAACCCAGCATAAAGAAATGTGACATTCAGATTGACTTATTTGGTCCCATCATAAAACAGTTCATATATTTTTGAAATATTGAAAATGTTTCTAATTAAACCCTTCCAAACCCTAGGGACTGGGAATGTTAGTTGGAGGACCATTTGTCATGCATTCTCCAGACGTGGAAATTAGATCCAGCGTGTGTGACCCTTCTCCTCCCTCAGAGGGCTAGCCCTAGGAAGCCTCACCTGTGGAGAGACTCAGGTGAGCTGAAACCCAGCAGGGGTTCTGGGGACACAGGTCAGAGGGCAACCATGGGGAGTAGCAGCAGGCCTCAAAGTCTCACTCTGGGGTCAGGCTGGACCTAAGAATCCAGAGCAAGTAGCTGGGAATAAATAAAGCTGGGGCAGGAGACATGACTTGCAGGTAGTTTTTAATAAGACAGTCAGAACAGTGATTCTCAAAGGGGGAAATATCAGAATGAAAGGGGATGGGTGGATGTCATTTGAAAAAGCATCATAATTTTATATATGGAGAAAAATATAAACTTATGTTTCCGTTAAAGCAGCTACCAAAAAGGAAGTTCTAGAAAATCTTGGTTGATGAGTATTTGTAGAAGAAATATTAATTCTCATACCTCCTAGAAAGAGGAGGTAAACTTTTATGTGACTGTAGAAGGGCCAGCAGTTTTTAAAATTTGAATTTGTAACTTGCTTTTATAAGCCAACTGGGGTAGAGTAGGGAATAGCAGACACCTTGGGGAGCAGAGGACACTATCCCAGGGGGGATGTGGCCAGTTATTAAGATGTAAGTACTAGGGACCTGCAATGGACTGAATGTTTGTGTCCCCCCCCCCCCAAATTCAGATGTTGAAGTCCTACCCCCAAAGTGATGATATTAGGAAGTGGGGCCTTTGGGAGGTTTAGGACGTGAGGGTGGAACCCTCATGAATGGGATTAGTATCTTCTTCAATTTCTTCATCAATGTCCTAAAGTTTTCAATGTGCAGGCCTTTCACATCCTTGGTTAAACTTATTCCTAGGTGTTTTGTTCTTTTTGATGCAGATGTCATTCGGATTGTTTTCTTTTTCTTTTTGATGGTTCATTATTAGTGGTTAGAAATGCAGCTGTTTTTTGCGTATTGACTGTCACTTTACTGAATTCCTTTACTAGTTCTAATAGTTCTTTGGTGGAATGATGTGGAAAATTGTAACTGTAACTGATATGTGGGTGAGCATCCGCACACCTAGGGGAAGTGGAGATCAGGTGAAAGTCTGGCACTCCAGGAAGTGGCCAGTTCCACGATGTAGCAACAACGACCCAACATTGGCTCTATTTGTTACCTGGGCCCCGCTCCCCAGTCACCGAGCTCTCTGGACCTTGAAGCAGGTCCCTATAAGACTTGGGACAGTGCTTACGGTAGAGATTTTCCACCAGTGTGTTGCTTCCTCTGACCACAGCCCTCCCTTCCTGGTTCATGTAGTTCCACAGATGCAGTGCGTAGGAGTCGTTGAAGCTCGGCTCTGTGTCCCAGGCTTCATAGAAGCGCCTCCACGCTGCATAGGAGATGGGATAAAATCTTTGGGGGTGTAAGAAGGAGAAGTTTAAACACTTGAGGTCGCTCACCTCCTGGAAGTCTCTGAGTTTGCACCATACTCTCAAAATCCTTGTCATCAATTCGGGACCCTGGTGGCCCCAAATATCTGAATTGTAATTTTCCACAAAGTTTTCCATGCACTGCCACAGGAAAGGGTGGTGGGGGAGGAATCCAAACACCCCATTACTGGAGAACTGAGATGTCTGCGCAGCCAGAAAGTTGTCCTCGGGGATGGGTCTGATGGAGATGACATCAGTATCCATGTAGACACCACCGTACTTCCAGATGAAGGCCAGGCGGGATGCATCTGAACTGACGTGGAGCCAGTATCTCTCTGCGCTGCTGTTGATCTGCAGGAACAGGTGCAAATCAGCCCCCAGGCAGGGGAAGAGGGAGGGATGTCACAGCAAGAGGCCAGGCACAGGGTAGCTGAGCAGGAAGCAAGCCAACTTCCCAAAACTCTATTTGCCAAAAGCCCAATATTGCAAATGTACCAAAATTACCTCCACCCAAAAAAGTTGCCTTTAAGTGAAAAGTGTACAGCAATCAGTATCAATGGGAAGGTTTTAGCAGCTTTTAAAGATTTCATGAAATCGTTTTTTGAAAAAAGCAGTAGAAAGATGAAACCCAGAAGGGATTTCACAATGAACCCTATGAGTCACTTTCAGCAGGATGGAAATTAACCACAAATATGAAACTGTGAAGGAAGAATTTTTTGGTAAGTCCTAAAAGTGCTGAGAACTGATAAAGAAAAAAAAATAAATATGAAAATATAAGATAGATTAATAGCTATGCTCTTTGAGAAATTGATAAAAGAATCTTAAAATGCATCCATGCCTTCATCCACTAATTAATTCCTTTAATAATATTCATTGAAGGCCTACTTGCTATTTGCCAAGCTCTAAGCTGCTAAGGATACAGCAGTGAACAAACAGATAAAAATCTTTACTGGCAGGAGATAGACAACAAACAAATAAATATATCATATGTTGGGTGTTCATAAGGAATATGAAGGAAAAAAAGTCAGGCGAGGGGGCTATAAAGGGGGCAGGATACAGCACTATCTTATCTTGTGTTCGAACAGAACACTGGATGAAGTGGGTGGATGAACCATGCTGCTACCTCCGAGAAGAGGGCTCTAGGTAGAGGAAACAGCAAGTGCAAGGGCCCTGGGGCAGGAGCACGCTCACTATGTACAGGAACAGGAAAACAGCAGTGCAGAGTAGTGAAGGGAGAAGGGTAGGAAACCAGATCAGAGCGGGGACAGGGGCGGGAGTGAGGGAGGATCCCGTAGGCTGGGGTAAAGACCGAAATGATTTGGAAGGTTTGAAAGAAAGGAGTGGTGTGATCTGAATTAGTCTAAAAGGGGTCACACTGGGTGCAGTGTGGAAAATAGATGGGGGCAGGGGGCAAGGGCAGAAGCAAAGAGGCAAGTTAGGAAGCTGTTGAAATAATCCAGGCAGGGGATGATGGTGGTTTAGACCAGGGTGACGATAAAGGAGATGAGAGAAGTGGTCACATTCTGGGCACACGGTAAAGATAAAGCCGGTCAGGACGTGCTGATGGATTGGATATGGAGCTGGAGACAGAGGAGTCAAGGATAACTGAAAACGCTGAAATGTGAACAAAACAGAAATTTACTTTGAAACGAATAAAAATAAACCATTATAAATGCCAGTGTTCCCAAATGGAATGCTAAAATTTTGAATACAGAAAACACAGTAGATTTTTCTGAATTTAAATATGTTGATTAAAAGATTAAACAATGACCCTTGGCTTTTGACAAAAGAAACATTTTTTTAAATTCTACTATAAAGCCAAACGAAAGCAAGTCCACTAAGACTTTGCAGAAATCTTCACCTGAGCTATTAACGTCATTATATTGTATACAGTTGCTGAAAACCTCATGAATAATAATAGTTACAATTTATCAATAACTGTGGTGGTGGGATGAATTGGGAGATTGGGATTGACATGTATACACTAATATGTATAAAATGGATAACTAATAAGAACCTGCTGTATAAAAAAATAAATCTAATTCAAAAATTCAAAGAAAATTTATCAATAACTGTTCTGATCTCTTATAATCTACACAAATCCTCAGAAATAGGTGCTATTATTAGTCCTATTTTTCAAGTGAAAAATTAAAAGGAAAGACCAAGAAGTTCAGTCATTTGTGCAAGGTAAGAGAGGCAGAGGTTAGATTTTAACCCAGGCAGTCTGACTCCAGAGACTCACTTACTTTCAGTAAAAATAAGTAAAGTTGATTCTTTGGTAAATTGGTGATTATTAGTGAACAGACCCAGATATCAAAAGCCGCACAGAAGGAAGGAAGCCTACCTTGATGTGGGCATTGGACTAACATCAACGTAAAACACAAGGCTCCCCCAGAGGTGAGCACCAGAAAGGGGATTAGGATTCTGTTTGCTCATTCCCTCCCCACCCCCTCAGTACTCATCCCTGGGCATCTTCAAGGGCTACAGTTGCCCAAATCAGTGCAGCAAATCCAGTGGTCACCAGCAAGTGATGGCACGCTAGGCCATCCTAACAGCTGGCCACCAGCTATCCTATTGTAGCCTAACTGGAGCAGAAGATACCACAGCCCGACTCCCCCAGGGTGCAAGTGTGTCCCCCACCCAGGACAGCCCACCCAGTCCCCAGGTGAATGAGAGAGGGTGGGACAGGAGTTTTCTCTTTTCTTATACAAATACTGTAGTAGGCTGAATAACAGCCACTCAGTGGTCCTAATTCCTGAAACCTGTAAATATTACCTCCTATAGGAAAAGGATCTTTGCCAATGTGATTAAATTAAGGATCTTGGGACTTCCCTGGAGGCCCGTGCTTCCACCACAGGGGGCGTGGGTTCGATCCCTGGTCAGGGAAGTAAGATCCCACATGCCACACGGTGTGGCCAAAAAAAAAAAAAAAAAATTAAGGATCTTGAGCTGAGATTATCCTGGATTATCATGGGCCCTAAATGCCACAACAAGTGTCCTTTAAAGGGAAAGGTAGAGGGAGTTTCGCACAAAATTACAAAATTCCTAAGAGCTCCGGGAGTTTCTTGATCGTATCTCAATGTAACCCAATCTCATACAGCAGCACCCACCTGATCTTTCATGAATTTTCTATTTACATCATTTTCCAGTTAAATATTGCCTTATTTTCCCCCTTAGGTGCAAAAAAGTTTAACATAGATGGGTTTAAAACTGTCAGTGAAAAATGAATGGTCTATACACCTAGAAAAGATGTAGAAACTCATTCAGTTAAGAATAGTCTCAAGAAATCCTAAGAAATAAGGTGAAAGCAAAAGGCAGCAGGGTAAAGATAAGCCTAAATCAAGTCTCTCCTGTTTCCTTGAATCAGGACTCAACACCGTAGAATGAAGACCAGGCAAGAGTCAAAAGATCTGGGTTCTAGCCTATCTCTGACAATCTAGCCTTACCCTCAGTTTACCCATCTATAAAATGGCTAGATTGGACCCATTTCCTATGGTCCTTCCCAACACCGACATTCTGAGATTCTCTGAACACTTACCTGAGTGTACCACGAAAACAGCGGTGTGTCTTCAAACAGGCTTTTCATATCCAAAGGGAGGAGGAAAACATTGTCTATTGCCGAGAGGAGGGAAAGGGCTGGGGAAGTGGAGTTTGGGGGCAGCTGCATGGAATTGTTGAGCCCTTTCATAAGTAACAGCACAGGCTGCTCAGTGTAGACGTTGGCCGCAGACTCCACAGCACAGGAGACCAGCGGGGATAGCTCCATTCTCTCTGAGGTCTCTAGGAACACGATGCTGCGCCCATGGCCCAGGAGGGCTTCCAGCCCCTGCTGGGACTTGTAGGGAGGCAGGTGGGGGAAGAGGCAGCTGGACTTCTGGGTGAACTTGTAGAGGAAGCCACAGGCAAGCAGCAGGATGACCGACAGGGAGAGCTGAAGCTTCATCAGCATGTCCACCCCTCTCTCCTGTCCTGCTCCCTAAAATCAACACTATTAATTAAAAATTATAGTCACAAAACCTGATAAAGATAGCACACAAGAAGATGATACCTGAATATCACTTTCAAGCTTAGATTTTTTAATTGAAATATAGTTGATTTATAATATGAGATTACTTTCAGGTGTATAGCATAGTGATTCAGTATTTTTACAGATTATATTTCATTAAAAATTCTTACAAAATAATGGCTATAATTCCCTTGCTAAACAATATATCCTTGTTGCTTTTCAATTTTATACCTAGTATAGTTCATATTTCTTAATCCCCTACCCCTGCTTGCCCCCTGGCCCCTTCCCTCTCCCCTTTGGTCACCACTAGTTTGTTTTCTCTACCTTTGAGTCTGTTTTGGTGTTGCGTGTGTGTTCATTTGTATTATTTTTTACATTCCGCATGTAAGTGATATCATACAGTATTTATCTTTCTCTGACTGACTTATTTTAGTAAGTATAATATTCTCTAGATCCATCCACGTTGCTGCAAATGGCAGAATTTCATTATTTTTATGGCTGAGTAATAATTCCATTGTATATACACATGTATATACCGCATCTTCTTTATCCATTCATCGTTTGATGGACACTTGGCTTGCTTCCATATCTTGCCTGTTGTAAATAGTGCTGCTATGTGCATTGGGGTGCATGTATCTTTTCAAATCAGTGTTTTTGTTTTCTTTGGTTATATACCAAGGAGTGGAATTGCTGGATCATATGGTACTTCTGTTATATTTTTAGTTTTTTCAGGAACCTCCATACTGTTTTCCATAGTGGCTGCACCAATTTACATTCCCACCAACAGTGTATGAGGGTTCCCTATTCTCTACCTCCTCGCCAACATTTGTTATTTGTAGACTTTTTGATGCTAGCCATTCTGACAGATGAAAGGTGATATGTCATTCACGCATTTCTCTAATAATTATAAGTTTTGATTTTTTTAATTCTAAATAAAATATGATCAAATCAAATCCAGCAATGTTAAAAAGAAAGGTGCATTGATTAGGTTTTATTTGAGGAATGTAAGGATGATTTGTAATAGGAAAATAATGAATTAATAGGAAAACTATTAATGAAATGCATTATTTCCACAGATTAAAGAAGAAAAACTGTATGATCATTTTGGCTCAGTAGATGCTAACAACAGCATGCTAAAATTTGACATCCATTCATGCTTTTTAAAAGGCACAAGGAAACTTTCTTAAGCTGACAATGTCTACCAGAACATATAGCAATGATCATCCTTAATGTGAAGCATTTGAAATATCCCCATTAAGACCCGGAATATGACATGGATGTCCATTATCACTGTTACTTTCACCGTCATTCTGCTAAGTCTAACCAATGCAGTGAAACAAGAGAAAAGAATTTCTACTATGACTATTAGGAAGAGACAAAAATATCACTAGTTGTAGAAAATATGATTGCCTACCTAGAAAATCCAAGATAACTTACCAAAAAACTAATAGAACTAAGAAGAAGCAAACTGAAGGTTAAATAGCTTGCCAAGATCACACAGTTAGCGGAGCCATGACTTTAACTAGGGTCTGCCTGTCCCCAAAGCTCAGGCTCTGAGCAGTTACCTGCAGTACCACCCTCTTCTTCACCATAAGCTCTAACGCCAGCCAACTCCAGGACAGCAGAGATCTCCATTCATCAGTAGTCTATTTTTTGCTTGACATGTAACTCTTTCAGAAAATACAAATCCAGTAAATCAGAGCTTACCTTCCAGCCAGAAACTTGTAGTTAGCCAATAACTGCCGTCTTAGCAATGATGACAAGATTTTTCCTGCAACACTTTCTGATAAATCACCACCTAACCTTCAATTCAACAGTGCTGAAGGAAGTAAATCATTGACAGAAGATTATGCCAAACACAGGAAGTTCCCAGGAAGCTCCTCCCTTTGCTAAGTTGCCCTAAACACAAAGACTTGCATATTGTAAGGCGTTCACATGATTTTTCAGGTGACCTACACACTAATCCTGCTGGTTTGTGGGCCTATCAGGAGGGTTACAAGGCAACGATTTCACCTGAAGAAAACTGTATAGTAGCACAATCCTGGCGCCAGCAAAGTGTGCACCTAAGCAGTTTGGCCTCAGTCAAAATCATGGGCAGAGACTTGGGGAAGTTCCTTCACCAGACAACCCTGTAACTTGGTCCAAGCTTTGCAAACAAAAGATTTTGTTGAACGAAAAGAAAATTCATCTCCACAAATAAGTAGGTAACGTAGAAACCCCAGCAGTCCAAGGGCCTGGTGATCTGGAACGAGAATTGATTCCCCGATTTCAGTTATGGTGGCTTCCCTTTGCCCAGAAGTCCCCCCTGTGGGATGTGAGCTTCCTCCCCGTCTCACGAGGTCGGCGTCACCACACTCCACTGATGTGGTAATCCCCACATTTCCCAAAATAATGTGACTCTCCTGTGGTCTGGTCCCTATCACCCCTGACAGGCACGCTTAGTAATCCTCTTGCGAGCCACCCTCTGCTCTGTCTTCATCCAGAGCCTTCTCTCAGCCATGAACAGGTATCCACAGAATGCTCTGGTGTGAACAGGGAGGTTCCCTTCAAAGCAGACATTGGATCCTGATATAGCAGCTCCTACGTCAAGGGAAGTAAAGCTGTCCCACTTGTCAGTGGCTTCTCATTTTCTATGTGCCTGAGGTTCTCCAGGAACAGCTCTTTGGGTCTCCAAACACTCCTATTCCTTTTGGAGCTGAATTTCTTCTCTGGACCTTGTCATTTCTAGGGTCAGGGTACCTTGGCATCTTTGCAAAAGTTCCCTGGCACTGGATAGATTGGTCGTTCTTTCCTTATGGAGGGGCAGAGGAAGCAGAGCTCCTGGGCCGCACTCTGGGGTAACCAGAGGACTCCATTTGTGGGAGTGATACGTTCCTAGTGCCCACATTTCAGGTGGGTCACAGATCCTGGTGCCTTCTAGCTGCTTGCAAGATACCCAACACCATCAAACAAGTGGTCGATGCAGAGAGCAGGGAAGTAGTTGGTGATCTTTGTCACAGGGATGAAAGTGAGCATTAGCGATGCAGTGAAATACTAAACACACAAAAAAGTAGGACCTGTCTGACCAAGAACCAAGTAGAGGGTATGATGAAAAGAGCAATGAGCTTGGAGTCATGCCTCTACCCACTGTAGCCAAGAGTACTAGAGCAAGTCCTGAAACTGCCCAGAGCCTCAGCTCCTCTGTACAGTGCTGACCTCAGGCTCGTTGTGAGGATGAAAGGGCTCTATAAGCCAAAGAAGCAACTCCCACTTTCCACCAAGGATAAAAATAGAATACTATTACTGTAGATGGCCTGGACTCCCTGATGACAAACATGAAGTCATTGTTGCTTTCAGATGAATGAAATCTGTTTCCCAGTGAACAGCTGAGAAGGAAATCCTCAGCCCCGTGTGAGAATTGTTGAGATGTGTGCAGAAGTCGGCAGTCAGCCTCTGGTGTCTGGGATCTTTCTGGGTCACAGCCTGATGTCCTTGCTGACTCTTTCCAAGGAGGCCTCCTGTCATCTGAGGCACTCTACCAGGAACGTCCCAGGGACCCTGGATCCTTTCAGCCTTCCCTCTCGTGTTCAGAGCAGAACCGCCTTCCCTTCTGTCTGCTCCCTCTTCTGCCTTCTCTGGACTGTACCACACTAGCTTTCTGTCTGTGCAGGCAGATGGCACAGCAGCGGCTCCTAACCTGGACTCCACAGATCCCTAGAGGCTCAAGGATACGTTTCAGGAGACCCTGGACCCTGAAGCCATAGCTTTCATCAGTACCTTTACCCTGGACGCCATTTATCCACAGTTTCTCCTACATATCCCCTGAGGAAGGTCCCTGCTCTTTGACCCTCTGTGACATTAATTCTGTTTAAAATTCCCACAGATATCTTCACCATACAATCTCAGGTCTTCTTCAACCAGCCAAGCAACCCCTAGGTACCTCAGTACAGATATCTGAGTAGAGATGTACCCAGAGGTATTTACCTTTAAGCAATGGATGGGTCTGAATACACTGGTGACAGTCACACATGCATCCAGCTATTATCTACTTTCCTAGAGTTTAGGTCTCCTGTGAGAGAGCTCTTACTTCCTACATTGCAATGTAAGCCAGACTTGGTCAATCCAATGGATTATGGAGCCTTGGTAATTGTTGCTGAGTGATGAGACCTTAGGAAACATGGATTGGTGTAGCCCCAAATAAATGAACAGGATGGGAAAGAATTCTGAATCCATTGTTCTTTCTATTGTATTTTACAATGCTGTTCTTTGGATATTTGAAGCGAGTACAGAGAAAAGGCAGTACTGGGAAAAAATCAAGGAACCAGCAGAGATCTCGGCACTCGTTGGCTCTGCAGATAATCTCTGATAACCTCAGTTGGAAATAGTTCAATGTTTGGATCTAGACTCCCTCTGCTATAAAGGACACACTGTGTCAAGAAGGAAACATTAAAGGAATGTTTAACAATAAATTTTTGTTGCCTACAATTACGCGTGAAATGCCTACCACTCAATTCTGTAGCTTCTTTGAACTCCAATTTACTGCAAGAAGGAAATGTTCAAGTTTACAACCCTTGTCCTGTTTTCTTTGGAGCTGTTGGAACCACAGTTCCGGTTTTTAACATTTGTTAAATAAGTGGGACTGATAAGCTTGTTAAAGCATTCAGCCATTCACAGGGCAAAAGGAATACACAGAGCGTAATAGCTTATCAACGTTGCCAATTCCTTTCACCACTCTTCTGACGCAGAAACAGAGACTGGAGTGTTGGGTTTCCATGACAAGAGAGGAGACCGCTGGACAGAGGCAGTTCACTGCAGACCGAGAAAGAATCCATAACCTAACCCTTGGGACACATTGAGGAGTGACATTATCAACATCAAATCTGGAAAAAAAATTTTTTTTTTTTACTAAAACTCAGTGAGTTCGTGCCAGAGTAAAATCTCCTCGCCCCATGGCAATATTTTAAACTATTCTGCATTTCCAAGAAAAAATGCTTCTGGCCTTGTGTTTCTGGGGATAATGGTTTTTGTTCTCCACACAGCCACACTAATCAAACATGCTTCTGCTTACGAAACCTTATATAGCCTCCAAGAATGTGCTTCTGGGTGTATTCTGGGTATTACTCGATTCACACATGTAATTCCCCCCCCCCTTTTTAAATTTACTTGCAGATAAAAGAGGGGTTGGGGAGAAGGGCAGGGAGATAAGGGGAAATAATTGTTCTCAGTGAATCAGTTGTGCCTCAGATGCCACTCTTCCAGCTTGAAGAACAGGGTCTGCAAGAAGCCCACAGAAGTCAGTGCAACCAGTCTGATCATGGAGGGCTGTTCAAAGGGGCTTTGCTATTAACTTTTATAAGTCAGTGCTTAATTTCTTCTTCCTGTAAGGAATTGGGAACATCTTGGAGCCACCTACACCAAGTGTCCACATGACACGGGTACCTTTATAGAGACTGAGTGGCCACGAGATTGAGCACTTCCCATTCTGGCTGAAAGAAACTGTTATGGACTGAATGTTTGTGGCCCTACCCCCCAACCTGTACCATCACCAAAATTCCTATGTTAAAGCCCTAACCCCCAATGTGATGGTATTTGGGGGTAGGGCCTTTCAGAAGCCATCAGCCTTAGATGAGATCATGAGGGTGGGATCATTATAAGAAGAGGAAAACAGATCCCTCTCCTCATGAGCACAAGGAAAGTGCAAGGGAAGACCCAGCAAGAAGGTAGCTGTCAACGATCCAGGAAGAGGGTCCTCACCAGGAACCCAATCTGTACCTTTATCTTGGACTTCCCAGCCTCCAGAACTGGGAGGAGTAAGGGTCTGTTGATGAAGCCACCAGTCTGAAGTATTTTGTATAGCAGCCCAAGCTGACTGAGACAGAAACCTCACAGTAAGCTTCTTCTCTCTGATCTCCATCCATATCCTTTCCTGAGAATCTGTTTTTGCAGTTGGAGCTGCTCTTTAAGGTTTGGAGAACTGAGACCAGGCCTCCAGTGGGGAAAGGGCAAATTCATCTGCAACAAAAACCCATAATAATAGGTGGAAGCGTCCTCCTTACCTGAGACCTCTCTGCCTTCTCCTCCTCTTGTCCTTCCGCACACCCCACAATCTGTCCTCTTGTTTTACCTTTTCTATTTAAATGGAGATCCTTGGTCTCCCTTATCTCAGTGCCTGACAATCACCATGCACCCACTACCCAAGTCAGAAATCAGGGAGTCATTCTTTTTTCTTTAATCCTCTTCTTAATTGAAGTATAATTGATTTACAATATTACATTAGTTTCAGGTGTACAGCATAGCGATTCAATATTTTATAGATTATATTCCATTTAAAGTTATTATAAAATAATAGCTATATTTCCCTCTGCTGTACAATATATCCTTGTTCCTTATCAATGTTATACATAGTAATTTGTACCTCTTAATCCCCTACCCCTATCTTGCCCCTCCTCCCTTCTCTCACCCTCACTGGTAACCACTTCTTTGTTCTCTATATCTGTGAGTCTGTTTCTGTTTTGTTATATACATTCATTTGTTTTATTTTTCAGATTCCACATATAAACAATATCATACAGTATTTGTCTTTCTCTGACTTATTTCACTAGGCATAATATCCTGTAGGTCCATCCACATTGGTGCAAATGCTGTGGAATTTCATTCTTTTTATGGATGAGTAATATTTCATTGTGTGTGTGTGTGTGTGTGTGTGTGTGTGTATCTCACATCTTCTTTATTCGTTAATCTTCTGATGGACATAGGTTACTCCCATATGTTAGCTCTTGTAAATAACGCTGCTATGAGCATTGGGATGCATGTATCTTTTCGAGTTAGTGTTTTAGTTTTTTTCAGATATATATATCCAGGAGTGAAATTTCTGGGTCGCATGGTAGTTCTATTTTGATTTTTTTGAGGAACCTCCATACTGTTTTCCACAGTGGCTACACCAGTTTACATTCCCACCAACAGTGTGCAGGGGTTCCCTTTTTTCCACATCCTCACCAACATTTGTTATTTGTAGACTTTTTCATGTTAGCCATTCTGACAGGTGTGAGGTAATGTTTCATTGTGGTTTTGATGTGCATTTCTCTATTGGCAATATTTAACATATTTTCATGTGCCTGTTAGCAATCTGTATATCTTCTTTGGAAAAATATTTATTCAGGTCTTCTGGCCATTTTTTAATCGGGGTATTTGTTTTTTGATATTGAGGCCTATGAGCTGTTCATAGACTTTGGATGTTAACCCCTTATTGATCATAACATTTGCAAATATTTTCTCCCATTTAGTAGGCTGTCTTTTTGTTTTCTCAGTGGTTTCCTTTGCTGTGCAAAAGCTTCCAAGTTTAATTAGGTCCTGTTTATTTATTTTTGCTTTTATTTATTTTTTTGCCTTAGGAGACAGATCCCAAAAAATATTGCTACAATTTATGTCAAAGAGTGTTCTGCCTATGCTCTCTTCTAGAAGTGTTATGGTTTCATATCTTACATTTAGGTCTTTAATCCATTTTGAGTTTATTTTTGTATATGGTATGAGGAAATGTTCTAATCTCATTCTTTCATGTGTAGCTGTCCAGTTTTCCCGACACGACTTATTGAGGAGACTGTGTTTTCTCCACTGTATACTCTTGCCTCCATTGTTGTAGATTAATTGACCATAGGTGTGTGGGTTTATTTCTGAACTCTCTATTCTAATCCATTTAATCTGTTTTTGTGCCAGTACAATGCTGTTTTGATTACTGTAGCTTTATCATATAGTCTGAAATCAAGGACCATGATACCATGAGCTTTGTTCTTTTTTCTCAAGATTGCTTTTGCAATTCATGATCTTTTGTGGTTTCATATAAATTTTAAGATTATTTGTTCTAGTTCTATGAAAAGTGTCATGGAGACTTTTGGGTTTCCTATATATAGTATCATGTCATCTGCAAACAGTGAGTTTTACTTCTCTTCCAATTTGGATGCTTTTTTTTTTCTTGTCTGATTGCTGTGGCTAGGACTTCCAGTACTACATTAAATAGAAAAGTGGCAAGAGTGGGAATCCTTGTTTGTTCCAGATTTTAAAGGAAAGGCTTTCAGTTTTTCAGCATTGAGTATGATATTAGCTGTGGATTTGGCCTTTATTATGTTACGATATGTTCCCTCTTTTTCAACTTAGGTGAGAGTTCTCATCATGGATGGATGTTGAATTTTGTCAAACACTTTTTCTGCATCTGTTGAGATGATAATGTGATTTTTATCCTTCCTTTTGCTAATATGGTTATCACATTGATTGATTTGGAAATATTGAACCATCCTTGCATCCCCTGAGTAAATCCCACTTGATCATGATGTATGATCCTTTTTATTTATTGTTGGATTTGCTTTGCTCATATTTTTTGGCAATTTTGGCATCTATATTCATCAGCAATATTGCCCTGTAATTTTCCTTTTTTGTAATATCTTTGGTTTTGGTATCAAGGTTATGGTGGTGTTGTAGAATGAATTTGGGAGTGTTCCATCCTCTTCTAATTTTTGGAATAGTTTGAGAAGGATAGGTATTAGGTCTTCTTTATATGTTTGGTAGAATTTACCTGTGAAGCCATCCAGTCCTGGACTTTAGTTAGCTGGGAGTTCTTTTGATTACAAATTCAATTTCACTACTAGTGGTCAGTCTGTTCAAAATGTCTGTTTCTTCTTGGCAGGTTGTATTTTTCTAGAAATTTGTCCATTTCTTCTAGGTTGTTCAATGTGTTGCCATATAACTGTTCGAAGTATTCTCTTATGATTTTTTGTATCTCTGTGGAATCAATTGTTATTTTTGTTCTTTCATTTCTTATTTTACTTATTTTGGTCCTCTCTCTTTTCTTCTTGATAAGTTTGGCCAAAGGTTTATCAATTTTGTTTATCTTTTCAAAAAACCAGCTCTTGGTTTCATTGATCTTTTCTATTAAGTCCAACTGGTCTGTTGTGTCATTTAAGACCACTGTTGCTTTATTGATTTTATTTCTGGATGATCTGTCCATTGATATAAGTGGGGTGGTAGAGTCCCCTACTATTATTGTATTATTGGCAATTTCCACCTTTATGTCTGCTAGTATTTGTTTTATATATTTAGGTGCTCCTATATTAGATGCACATATGTTAATGAGTGTAATATCTGCTTCTTATATTGACCCTCTATCATTATATAATGCCCTCCTTTATTTTTTGTTATAGCCTCTGTTTTAAATTCTATTTTGTCTGATATGAGTATTCCTACCCCTGCCTTCTTGTCATTTCTGTTTGCATGAAATAGCTTTTTCCATCTCTTCACTTTCAGTCTATGTGTGTCTTTAGCTCTGAAGTGAGTCTTTAGAAGGCAGCATATAGAAGAGTCTTGCTTTTTTATCCAATTAGCCACTCTATATCTTTTGATTGGAGCATTGAGTCCATTGACATTTAAAGTAATTATTAATAAGTATGTACTTATTGCCATTTTATTGCTTGATTTCTGATTGTTTTTGTAGTTCTACTCTATTCATGTGTTTTTTGTTTCTTTCTTTCTTTCTTTCTTCCCTTGTGGTTTGATGATTTTCTTTAGCAGTATGCTTGTGTTTCTCTCCTTTTAGTTTTTGTGTATCTATTGTACACTTTTGATTTGTGGTTATCATGGGGTTCGTGTATGTTTACCTATAACTATATCTATTTGTTTTAAACTGTTAGTCATTTAAGTTCAACCACATTCTAAAAGACCTACCTTTTTACTCCCCTCCCCCACATTTTGTGTTTTTGATGTCATATTTTACATCTTCTCATTTATCCCTTAACTGCTTATTGTAGTTATAGCTGCTTTTATAATTTTTTGTCTTTCAATCTTCATACTGGCTCATTTAAGTGGTTGAGCCTCAGTCCTAACTATGTATTTGCCTTTCCTAGTGGGATTTTCCCTTTCTTATTGCTTCTTACTTCTTTTCCACTTACAGAAGACCCTTTAACATTTATTTTAGGGTAGATTTAGTACTGATCAACTCTTTTAGTTTTGGTTTGTCTAAGAAGTTGTCTCTTTTTCCGTTCTCATGATAAACTTGCTGAGTAGGGTATCCTAGGTTGCATGTTTTTCCCTTTCAGCACTTTAAATATACGATGCCACTTCCTTCTGCCTGCAAAGTTTCTGCAGAGAAATCAGCTGATAGCCTTCTGGGGATCCCTGTGAATATGGCTCTGTTTTTCTCTTGCTGCCTTTAGAATTATCTCTTTAACTTTTGTCATTTTAATTATTATTTTGTTGGTGTGAGTCTGTTTGGATTCATCTTGTTTGGGACACTCTGTGCTTCCTATGATACCTGGATGCCTGTTTCCTTCTTGAAGTTTGAGAAGGTTTCAGCCATAATTTCCTCAAATACATTTTTGACCCCCTTCTCTCTCTCGCTTTTCCTTCTGGGACCCCTATAATGCGAATGTTGGTACACTTGATGTTATCCTAGAAATCTCTTAGACTGTTCTCAGTTTTTGTTTGCTTTTTTTTTTTTGGCTGTTCTGATTGGGTAATTTCCATTATTGTATCTTCCAAATCACTTGTGTGTTTTTCTTTATCACTTAGTCTGCTATTCATTCCTTCTAGTGTGTTTTTCACTTCAGTTATTGTGTTCTTCAGTTCTGGCTCATTCTTTTTTATATTTTCCAGTTCCTTGATTCTCACTGTTTCCATCTATTCTTTTCCATAATTCAGTTAGCTTTCTTATTGCTAATGCTTTGAATTCTTTATCTGATAAATGGTTTATTTCTGTCTCATTATTTTTTCAGGGGTTTTCTCTTGCTCTTTCAATTGAGAGCAGTTCCTCTGTCTTTTCATTTTGCTTAACTTACTCTGTCTCTATGAATTTAGGTGAAACAGTTACCTGTTGCAGTCTTGAAGGGGTATCCTTATGTGGGAGCATCCTTATGCAGTCTGCATGTGCCCAGTGCCTTTGTTGGGACAGCTAGATTTGACATGAACAAGAGTCACATTTTTCCTCAATGTGAGCTGGCAGCTATCACCTTGGTAGGAGGTGGGGCAGGAGATAGAGGGAGTAGGGCCAGAGCCAAGTGTGAGTCAGGGATTCCCCTCTGCTCAGTGGCCATCACCACCCTACTGCGGGCAGGGGTGAATCCCAAGTTGATTCAGGTCCTTCAAGAAGCAGACCCCAAGATGAGATTAACTGTGCAAGGATTTTGTTAGGAGAAATGCCAGTGTGAGAAAACATAAGAAGGGAGCTGTATAAGGCTGGGACAGCTGTCAAATGACAGGGCAAGTCTGAGAGAAGCTTGGGTGGAAGTGTCCTAGACTGCCTTGCCCAAGGCTGTTCTTGTCTAAGGAAGGCTCAGCAAAGTCATCAGAGAGTCCTCAAACCAAAGTCAGCCACTAGAGGAGTCTTGTGTCTCCCAGGAATGAGTCTACCTCAGTATTCTTGCTACACACAGTGACTGCTGGGAGAAGCCTGTGGGAGGAGTGGTCTTGGCACAGCTCAGTGATGGATTTCATAGTGCAGTAGCTGGAGCCATTGGTCACTTATGCTCCCTCTGGTTGGAGAGCCATGAGACACAGTCTCATGGCTGCCACAGTTCACCCCTTGAGCTGCACAGATCTACTTTTCCAGATAGCTTTGGGGAGCAGTACTTCCATGGTTCCCATGGACCTCTCTTACTGAGGGGAAACTAACAAGAAGGAGGTTAGAGGAATGAACTACAGCCCCTGTCACTGTAGTTAAGTTGATCTCAGGGCTGCAACTCATCCTCTCTGTCCTCCAAAATCCATTCTGAATTCCTTTCACCCTCAGAGATTACCTCATCAGGTGTTGGTAGCTTAGCTGGTTGTGCAACTTACCTCCCTGAAGTGCCTGAACCCTTGATAGTCATACTCTTCCTTAGGTCAGCATTGCTGCACATGTCTGTTCAGTTATCATGGGGCCAGGGAATACCAAGAGGCCCCAGATCGGATCTCCTGGGTTCAGTTCATATTCCTCCCTGCTACCATTATGTAAAAGCAGCCTGACCTCCTTCTGCTGATCAGGATCAATTACCTTTACCAGTGAAACTGTCCCCTTTACTTGCTGGTCCCTGTCACAAGAAGTCCAATGTGCCCTGCAGCGATTTGTAAGACCCTTGCAGTATCACCTGGCAAGAATCTGCTTTATTTGAGATCAGAACCTATAATACTGAAGAGTGAGTGCAGAGTTACAGGGACAGAAGCACAAAATCCTCCAATAGGTCAGTGGGGCCACTCCTATTTATAACCCTTGATTCCCAGATCCATCTACTCTTTCTATTGGGAACAGAGCACCATACACAGGTCTCTGAATTGATATGAATACACTGTGTCCTGAAGGATAGCACCCAATTCTTTCAGAGTGTTTTCTTCAAGCTAGCACTTCAGCTGCACCTTTAAGAATGTCTTTCTGAAAGCTGCCTCTGGATGGTGCAAAATGTGATACAACCAGTAGATCCCATGGGCTCACCCCTGCACCTCCCTAACTGTAAAGCGAGTCCCTGGTCAAATGCTATGCTATGTGAGATCCCATGCCTGTAGATCAAGCATTCCATAACCCAGATAGTGTTGTAACTGAGGCTTTGCAGGCAGGAAAGGCAAACTCATACTTGGAATATTCATTCCTGTGACAATGAAACTTTCATCATCAGGGGCTTGATGTAGTCAATCAACTGGGCACCAAGTTGCCAGTTGGTCTCCTCAAGAAATAGTGCCATACCAAGTACTCAGTGTTGATCTCTATTGCTGACAAGTTAGCTCAATCTTGGGAAGTGGGAGTCTATAATATTGGACAATACATGGCCTCCATCTTTGCTACCATATCCATTCTATTCAGGTGCCCATCATGCCAGTTCTGGGCTGGTAACCAATTGCTAGATTGTCATCAGTACACCAATGTTCCTGTGAGATATCTCACTGTTGCTTTAACTTGCACTTCTCTGATAACTAATGAGTTTGAGCATCTCTTCACATATAAGTTAGCTGTTTGTTTTCCTCTTCTGTAAATTGCTTTTTCATATGCTTGGTTCATTTGTCTGTTGGGTTCTCTGCCTTCTTCTTATAAATCTACAAATCCCTTGTAGAATCTAGATATTAGTCTTGTGTTGGTCTTAAACATTGCAATTATCATTTCCCAACATATCATCTGGATTAATTTGTCTTTGATGTCCTCTATTTAACAGATATTTTCATTTTGATGCAATAAGTACAACAGTTATTTTGTTGGATGATTTACATTTTGGGGATCCTATTTTTTTTAAGATTTATTATTTATTTAATTTATTTTTGGCTGCGTTGGGTCTTATTTGCAGCACACGGGATCTTCGTTGAGGCATGCAGGATCTTTCATTGTGGCACACGGGCTCTCCATTGTGGCACACAGTCTTCTCTCTAGTTGTGGCATGCAGGCTCCAAGGCACATGGGCTCTGTAGTTGTGGCACGGGGGTTCCAGAGTGCATGGGCTCTGTAGTTTGCGGCACATGGGCTCTCTCATTGAGGCACAGGAGCTCAGTAGTTGTGGCACGCAGGCCTAGTTGCCCCATGGCATGTGGGATCCTAGTTCCCCAACCAGGGATCGAACCTGTGTCCCCTGCGTTGTCAGGCGGATTCTTTACCACTGGACTACCAGGAAAGTCCCTGGAGATCCTATTGAAGAAGACTTTCCATACTCCTAAGTCACAAAGATATTCTCCCACATTTTTTCTTTTTTTCTTTATAATTTCATAGTTCACATTGTTTATTTGTTCATCTGGAGTGTACATTTGTACATGGTAAGATATAAAGATTGATTTTTTCTTTTTCTGCCTGTAGTGAACTAGTTTCTCCAACATCATCTACAGAATAGTTCATGCTTTCTCCATTGGGTGGTGATGCCAGCGCTATCATATAGCAAGTCGCCATATGTATGTCCCCATATACATGCACATCTGTCTTTGAGTTTTCTCTTTTGTTCCACTGGTCTATTTTTCTGTTCCCATAACTGTACTTCTTAAATTCCGTTGGCTTTTTTGTATGTCTTATTCTGTGGTAGGTATTGAAGAACTGCTCCTTTTTCTGATTTCCCCACATGCCTTTGGAGCAGCTGTACTGGCAGCACAGAATAGCTGGAATAGCGATGGTGAAACACTTGTCCCTAGAATAAATTGATAGAAATAAAGAGTTAAGAAACAGGCAAAAAGCTGTGACTGAATGGAACATATTCTTGGAAGAAATGAAAGAGAAAAGGAAGAGGAGGGGGTGGAGGAGGAGAAAAAGAAGCAAGCAGCCACACCTTTTGGGAAGAAAGAATTTGAAGAAGAATTTCAATTATTTAGGAGGAAAAGACCACAAACTGTTAGTGAAAATGACAGTCCAAAAGAAGTACATGACATGATAAGAACATAAATTTCTCTCGAGAGATTTCAGCAGGATTCTGGGAAAATGATAACAGCAGCAGTATATAATTTAAATCCAAATCCCCATGTAAAAACAGGCAGAACAACTAAATTGTACAACCAAAATCCCAGACAACATTTACAACAAAACTCTGTGACAAGTTATCCCCATAAATCCCAAAATACAAGTGGATGGTGACAGACCACACATAGCCCCGAGAACTCCATGGTTTCAGTTTCTATGCTAGGGAAAGCAGAGAGAATCAGTCAAACCTCAGAGGAGAAGAAACTCAAAGGATCCAACAGATATTTACTGGAAAGTGTGGCCACACTGAAAGTGGGAGGGGTTTTGTCCAGTATAATAGTGGATGAGAGCGAGGGGCTCCCAGTAAAATCTGAAGGGGCTGGAATAGCTCTGTGAGGCTTCTCTCCAACACAGAGCCTCACACTGAAGAGATACCAATAGAAATGGAACAATCAAAATTGTACAGGATAAGGAATTCTACTTCCAGAGGCAGAATAAAGGAACCAGGTTTATCCTCTCACCTGAAACAAAGAATAGACAAAATAAATGAAACAATGGTTTTTCAAAACACTGAGCATCAGGCAATAAAGGACAGTCATCCCTGACTGATGGGAAACAAACAAGGTAAGCCCTGTAGTTAACTCAGCTTCCTGCCACAGTGAGGATTTCTAGCCTCAGTGCAGGGAATGGGAGCCAAGGTAGAACCCATATTTTGCATTGAAAAGACAGAGCTGAGAGTCCTGGAAGACTGAGGTAAGCAGAGTACTAGAGAAAAGAGAATCACAGAGCAAAAATTCAGAGACCTACAGAGGGTTATGCTTGAGAATTCAGCTGAGTAATAATCAGAGCAGGTGTGTGAGGTAACAATCCAAGGCTGAGGAAGGAACCACCAGAAGGGATTAGAGGAAGAGTGTGTGGCACTCACACAGGACCAGAAATAGCTCCTGTCCTCACCAGTCAGGCTGAAAACCCTCATAATTCATAGGATGTTGGGTAGAGAACTCAGAATGCTCTTGTCTCACTACTGGGGGGAAAAAACTAGCTTTACACTAACACAGCTCTGATGCTGCCTAACAGATTTTTTTTCTACCTAACAAATTTTAAAAGCAAGAACTGAGAGGATCAAGCAGAGGAGGTGGCCAAGGTGGCAGAGTAGGAGGACCCTGAGCTCACCTCCTCCCACAGACGCACCAACATTACAACTACTTACAGACCAACTATAGCTGAGAATGACCTGAAAACTAGCAGAAAAGATTTTCCACAACTGAAGACCTGAAGAAGGAACCATAACGATTCTGGTAACAGAGGTGGAGATGGAGTATAGTGAAGACCCACTAGGAAGGCAGCTCACAGATGGGAGGATAAGCACAATTGCAGGGGTTCTCCCCAGAGAGAGAGAGGGATCCAGGCCTCAATCAGGCTTCCCAGCTAGGGAGTCCTACACCAGGAAGAGGACTCCTAGAACATCTAGCTTTGAAGGCCAGTGGGACTTATGTTTAGGAGAGCCAGAGAGCTGCAGGAAACAGAGACTCCACTCTTAAACTGTACACACAAACTCTCACACTCTCTAAGACTCAGCACAGAGGCAGTAGTCTGAAACAACACTGGGTCAGACTGACTTGCTGATTTTGGATATCCTCCTGGAGAAGCAGGAGGCAATTGGGACTCCCCTTACGGACACAGATGCTTGGCAGCAGCCACTTGGGGGAGCCCATCTACCACAAGGACACAGGCGCTAGCAAGTGCCATATTGCGGTACTCCCTCTAGCCTGTGAGTGCTGGGGGCTTGCCTGCTCACCAAAGGCCCAGCAGCAGTCCTGGGCCTCCCCAGCCACCCAAGACCAAGACCTTCTGATCATCGGGCCAGCACGAGCTCCAGCCTACTCAGGCCCACAGCCAGCTGCCCCAGGACCTGGCCCACCTCCCAGCAGGTGAGCACCAATCCCAAAACCCCTGGGCCCTGTGGCCAGACACATCAGGGTCCAGCCCTGCACACCAGTGGGCCAGCACCAGCCCTAGGACACCACCCCCCCCCCCCCAGATTATGCACCCAGCCAAAGCAGGACCCAGCCAAGCCTGCCCCACAGAATACCAGTACCATCCTGGTACACCCTGGGACACACAGCCAGCCATACCAGGACCCAGCCCCACCTACTAGTGCACCCACATTAGTCAGCCCCATCACAACAGAAGGGCTCATGCAGCCCACATAGCTGGCACCCCCAGAGCATATAGCTCTGGTGACCAGAGGGGAATGTGCTGCTGCTGGGTCCCAAAGGACGTCCCCTACATAAGACCACTTCTCCAAGATCAGTAAACATAACCAACCTATCTAATACAGAGAAGTATTAGGCAATACACAGAAAATTAGGTAAAATTAGGAGACATTCTGACATATTCCTCTGAGGAAATAGAAGAATATGTTACAAATGAAAGAACAAAACAAAACCCCAGAGGAAGAACTAAGCAAACTGGAGATAAGCAATCTAACCAATAAAGAGTTGAAGGTAATGAACATAAAGAGGCTAAACAGACGTGGGAGAGGAATGGATGAACACAGTGAAAAGTTTAACAAAGAGTTAAAAAATATAAAGAAGAATGAAATAGAGCTGAAGAATACAATAAGTGAAATTAAAAACATACTACAAGGAGTTGACACTAGATTAGATGATAAAAAGGAACGGATCAGTGAACTGGAAGACAGAGGAGTGGAAATCACCCAAGCAGAACAGAAGAAAGAAAAAGAATTTTTGTTTAAATTAGGATAGTTTTAAGAGGCCTCTGGGACAACATAAAGCATACTAACATTTGCATTATAGGAGTCCAAGAAGGAGAAGAGAGAGAAAGGGGCAGAGAAATTATTTGAAGAAATAATAACTGAAACATCCCTAACCTAGGAAAGAAAACAGACATCCAGGTCTAAGAATCACAAAGAGTCCCAAGCAAGATGAACACAAAGGAGTCTACACATTATGATAAAACTTCAAAATTAAAGAAAAAGAATATTAAAAGCAGCGAGAGAAAAGCAACTAGTTACATACATGTGAACTCCAATAAGGCTATCAGCTGACTTTTCAGCAGAAACTTTATAGGCCAGAAGGCAGTGGCACGATATAGTCAATGCAATAATAGAAAAAACAAAAAACTACATTCATGAGGTTAAGGGAAACATCCTGCAATCCTGACTTTAGATTGGAAGTATCAGTGTGAATGCATGAGGTGTTTTGTCATGTGTGTGTATGTGTGTGCCCTTTTCCTAGCTCTGTCCATTGAAGAGGCCTAGAAACAATGACCAATCCAATTACAATTAACAATGTTTGTACCCAGATTATGGTCTTGAGATACATTGTCTTACTAAAAGAAACAAGGGCTTTTGGGGGGAAATGATTCATTTCATGCCTGAGGCAGAAAAAAGGTACAAGACGAGTCTGGAATATATTTTCACACCAGATAGCAAGGAAAGAGTCATGTCAAAATGATTCAGTAGTAGGGGTTTCTACTAACAAAAATGGGACACTCTTTGCTTTCTAAGGCATAAGTGCAACTGATTGAAATTCATTTAATATGTTTTAGTCCATAGGTTTTTAAAACTGATTGACCAGTTTTGGACTGTGATAGGGATTCAAGTCACTATCTGAAGACTTGTAAGAGAAAGAATCAAACATTTATCCTATATTTCCCATACACAATTGCACTATTGTTTACTGGCTATAAAAATAGCATTGTTATAAAAGGTATTCAAACTAATAAAAAAAATTACTGAATTAGAATATCACTATTTTTCAACTCCCAATAAATTATTGGATCTAGACATTGGGCATCAAATGCTGCTAATATCACAAAAAGAATGAAAAGCAGACATGGTGCGCCTGCTGATGAAGGAACACAGCACCACCTATGGTCTTTTCCAAGGAATTTGACCTAAGTCTGATCAAGCATCTGGCTCCAGCTGCCAATCTGCAGGAAAAACAGAGGATAGAGGAGCATGTTGAACTGCACCAAAAGCAAAATCCAGACTGTGGGATTCCAGACACCAAAAGTCCTTGAATCTCCAGCTGAAAAAGTGTAAAGAAAAGAAAAAATGAAGCGAAATCATGAAGATTAAAAGCCCCTTAAAGACATAACAATTTTTTGAATGGACAAGACTCAACTACAGTATGTAGGATTGCCCACAGGTGAAAAACTACAAAGAAACACAAGAAAGTGATTACTATAAAGACAGGATAATGGATACTTTTGGAAGAAGGGAGGATATTGAGATCAGAGTGGAGCCATGGAGGGACTTCTGGGGTAAATGGCAAAGTTCTAGTCATCTGGGTGACCTGGAATATAGTTATAAGGGTGTTCACCTAACAATAATTCAGTAACTATACATTTGTCTTGTTTAGTATTCTGATTCTGTGTTTTATTTGATTTTATAATTTTATTTTATTAAAATGACCTAAAGGGGCTTCCCTGGTGGCACAGTGGTTAAGAAGCCACCTGCCAATGCAAGGGACACGGGTTCAAGCCCTGGTCCGGGAAGATCCCACATGCCGTGGAGCAACTAAGCCCGTGCACCACAACTACTGAGCCTGTGCTTTAGAACCTGCGAGACACAACTACTGAGCCCACGTGCCACAACTACTGAAGCCCACATGCCTAGAGCCTGTGCTCCGCAACAGGAGAAGCCACTGCAATGAGAAACCCGTGCACCTCAACGAAGTAGCCCCTGCTTGCTGCAACTAGAGAAAGCCCGTGTGCAGCAACGAAGACCCAATGCAACCAAAAAAAATTTTTAATAAATAAAATAAATAAATTTATTTTTAAAAAAAAGACCTAAAGACCCCATGATTACAGACTCCTTAATAGTAAGTCAGAGACAATCAAATAGTGAAGTTATACATTGCCTGTTACATAAAAACCTTATAAATAAGTAAGAAATTAAACTTCAACCCAGTAGAAAATTAGGGAAAAGCAATGACCAGGAAGTCTACAGTAAAAGAAATACAAATAGATTTCAATATATATGAAGACAGTCTTACCCATAAGATAATTAAAAGCTGCCCTGAGATACTATTTTTTATCTCTCAATGCCTATAAAGTTTAATAAAATAAGGTGTTGGAAAAGGTGTGGAGAAACAATCATTTTCACACATTGCTGGAAGCATAAATCTGTATAGCCTCATCAGAGAACAGTTAAGCTATACTTATTGAAATTATGAACTAATATACCCTGTGTCCAGTGATTCTATTACCAGGAATTTATCCTAGAGATCTAGTTGCACATGAGTGAAATGACATATATTTTCATTTGCATTGTGTTTATTTTCAAAGGATTGTGAAAAACCTAATGTCCATCAGAAGGGACTGGTTTAATAAACTTAGATACATCCATACAATGGAATAATATGCTTCCATAAAAAATAAGGAAGACATATATGGACATGCAGTCACCTCCAAGGTATATATTTTAAGTGAGAAAAAGCACGGTAAAGAAGAAAATGCGGGCTTCCCTGGTGGCGCAGTGGTTGGGAGTCCGCCTGCCGGTGCAGGGGACGCGGGTTCGTGCCCTGGTCCGGGGGGATCCCGCGTGGCGCGGAGCGGCTGGGGCCGTGAGCCACGGCCGCTGGGCCTGCGCGTCCAGAGCCTGTGCTCCACGGCGGATGAGGCCACGGCAGTGAGAGGCCCGCGTACAGCAAATAAATAAATAAATAAATAAATAAGAAAATGCGTGGATTGCCACTATCATTCTCAAAAGAGAGTAGAAAAAGAAATTCAACTATTGATTGACTCTAGGGAAAGCAACTGAGTGACTAGGAAACAGACAGGAAGAGATTTTTCATCGTATGCTACTTGTACTATTGGAATTCAATACTATGTGAATATATAAGCAATTCAAAAAAAAAAAAAAAACAAAGTTTGAATAAAAACAATTGAGTATCCCAACAGTGACTGATGAGCACAGACTTACGATGAGAGTTGAGAAGTTTGATAAAATTACTAATGAAGAATTCAGGCAATCATCAGGAACTTCCTATCTTGGATTCAATAAGTCAATACATGGAGAAGTCCAAAATGGACAAAGGAAAGCAACTGAAATGCTTTGGAATCCTTTGATATTCTTCTCTAACATTTCCTTTCCACATTTTATACATTAAAAATAAAGATAGCGGTCACATCAATAATTCACAGCATTCTTTCTTGTTACCATTCTTTTATACACTTTTAGGAACTGATTTTGAATCTTCTTTATAATTTCACTACTATAATTTATACTAAAATTTAACTTACCAGATTTGCTAAATTCCCAGGATGGAGTCAATATTTTCTCCCAGGTGGTTTGGCAAGAACTGACACCTTTGCAATGTTAAGCTATCACATCCAGAATCCTAGACCATTTCCTCATTTATTTAAGTATTAAATTATTTCCTTTAATACAGTTTTCAGTTTTTCTCTACTGAAGTCTTGTGCATTTTTGATAAATTATTTTCCAGAAATGTTTTCATTTTTCTTGTTGCTGTGTTGCTGTGTCTGTCACTTTTGCTTACTGATGATTGCTGTTATAGAAAAAAAAATGCTGTGATTTTTAAAGTTTTCTTTGAATCTGGTAAACTTTTGTTGACCTTGTTTATTTGTATGAATCTTTTTATTTTACTTTTTTTCTTCCTATATAGGTGATCTAGATATAGATGATCTGCAAATAATGTTTCCTTTCCAACCTTTGTATCTATTTTCTTTTCTTTTTTTTAGAGATACAGCTGTTATTTTATTTCTGCTTATAGCATAAATATATGCTCATTTGCTTAGGGCAAAGCCTTTTTCTCTTTCTTTTAAACTTATTTATTTATTTTTGGCTGTGTTGGGTCTTCGTTGCGGTGCGCGGGCTTCTCATTGCGGTGGCTTCTCTTGCTGTGGAGCACGGGCTCTAGACACGCAGGCTTCAGTAGGTGCAGCACTTGGGCTCAGTAGTTGTGGCTTGCGGGCTCTAGAGCGCAGGCTCAGTAATTGTGGCACACGGCCTTAGTTGCTCCACGGCATGTGGGATCTTCCCGGACCAGGGCTCGAACCCGTGTCGCCTGCATTGGCAGGTGGATTCTTAACAACTGCACCACCAGGGAAGCCCTCTTTTTTCTTTTTATACAATTTTTAAAGGTTACTTTACATTTACAGCCATTACAAAATATTGGCTATATTCCCCAGGGAGTACAACCCTTCTTATTTTATAGCTTGAACCAAGACCTCCAGTAGGTATTATATTAAACAATACCTGCGGCTCAGATATCCCATTTGATTTGCTCTTGTAGTACTATGTTCCTGTCATTTGGCACACTGCCATAGTTGGAATTTCACAATTTTTGATGCGATTATTTTATCAATATTAAATTCCCTCATTGTACTTTAAGCTCCATGAAGGCTGGAATTATAACTGGTTTTTCTCACCATTGGATCCCTGGTATAGTGACTGGGACATATTTATCTCAATAAATATTTCTTGAATGAATGAATAAATATCTGACCTAAGCTGATAAAAAAAAACCATAATAGATGAGGGCCATACTTTTCTTATTTTGCTTTTTCTTCCCCTATCCTAATTACAAGCCCATTAACATCCAGGAGCACATGTATCAGTCAGGGTATTTGGGTTGCAAGCACCAAAACTCATGCTGGCTAAATTAAACCAGAGGGGAATTTAGTGGAAGGAGATCAAATAGGGAGTTGGGATTAGAAGATGAAAGGAATGCTGAAACACTAGGTTAAAAAAAGAGCAATTCTGAGGGTGTAGAATAGATAGTAGAAACTGCTGTAGAGTTTTGTCTGGGTACTGCCACTGGAACAACCATTTTCGTCTTTTTATCTCTCTGATCAATACCCATATTCCAAGGAGGGAGCATCCAACTGTTATAACTTAAGTCACATGACTGCCTTTGGACAGGTTAGGGCAGGACACCAGTGCAGTAGTGGTGATTCCCAAAGAAATAATGTGTGGTGCCGCTACCAGAAAGGGGAATTAATGCTTGCAGGTCAAAAATCAATGACCTTTAAAGGTCCACCTGTGACATCACCATTTCAGACACTAGGATAAACTAGAAACTAATGCAAAGAGTTGGGAAGGGAGTAACAGGATGAAGGGGTTCAGAATGGGAGGAAGACATCTCTGAGTATACCTTTTTTTAAAATTTTTATTGGAGTATAGTTGCTTTATAATACTGTGTTAGTTTCTACTGTACAGCAAAGTGAATCAGCTATATGTATACATCTCTCCCCTCTCTTTTGGATTTCCTTCTCATTTAGGTCACCACAGAGCCTTGAGTCTCATTAGATCACCACAGAGCCTTGAGTAGAGTTCCCTGTGCTATACAGTAGGTTCTTATTAGTTATCTATCTAACTATCTTATTAGTTATCTATTTTATACATAGTATCAATAGTGTATATATGTCAATCCCAATCTGCCAGTTCATCCAACCCCGCCACCCCGAGTATACCTTTTAAATATAGTTTTGACAACTACAATGAAGTACCCCCTCACACTGGTTAGAATTGCCATCATTTAAAAGTCTACAAATAGGGCTTCCCTAGTGGCGCAGTGGTTGAGAGTCCGCCTGCCGATGCAGGGGACATGGGTTCATGTCCCGGGCCGGGAAGATCCCACATGCCGCAGAGCGGCTGGGCCCATAAGCCATGGCTGCTGAGCCTGCGCGTCCGGAGCCTGTGCTCCGCAACGGGAGAGGCCCACGTACCGCAAAAGAAAAAAAAAAGTCTATAAATAATAAATGCAGGAGAGGGTGTGAAGAAAAGGGAAACCTCTTGCACTGTTGGTAGGAATGTAAATTGGTGCAGCCACTATGGAAAATAGTATGGAGGTTCCTTAAAAAACTAAAAATAGAGCTACCATATGATCCAGCAATCCCACTCCTGGGCATATATCCATAAAAGACCAAAACGGCAATTCAAAAAGATACATGCACCCCAATGTTCATAGGACCACTATTTACAATAGCCAAGACACAGAAGCAACCTAAGTGTCCATCAACAGATGAATGGATAAAAAAGATGTGGTATATATACAGTGGAATATTAGTCAGCCATGAAAAATGAAATATTGTCATTTGCAGTAACACAGACCCAGAGAATATCACACTAAGTGAAGTAAGCCAGACAGAGAAAGACAAACATTATATATTACTTATATGTGAAATCTAAAAAATAATACAAATGAATTTATTTACAAAACGGAAGCAGGCTCACAGACGTAGAAAACAAATTTATGGTTACCAAAGGGGAAAGAGGGGATGGGGAGGGATAAATTAGGAATATGGGATTAACAGATACATACTACTATATATAAAATAGATAAACAAAAAGGATTTACTGTAAAGCACAGGGAACTATATTCAATATCTTGTAATAACCTATAATGGAAAATAATCTGAAGATATATATATGTATGTATACATATATATATATGAATCAGTTTGCTGTACACCTGAAACTAACAATATTGTAAATCAACTATACTTCAGTTTTTCAAAAGTTTTGACTTTTGAAACATGTAGATGTTTTACAAAGTCAAAACTAAAAGAAAAAAAGCAAAGCAAGGAAATTTCCTTCTCACACAGAAAATATACACTGCTCTCTACCTTGATTTAACTTAGTATAACCTAAAACTCACTCTGTATCAGTTCATGAGAATCTCCCATTTTTTTTAGTGTACAATTCAATGGTTTTCATATTTACAGTATATTCACAGAGTTGTGTAACCATCACCATAATCTAATTTGGGAACATTTTTGTCACCCTCCAAAAAAATCACATATCCATTAGCAGTCATTCTTCATTACCCCCCATTCCCTTCCCCCAGCCCTGGGCAACCAATAATCTACTTTCTGTTTCTATGGATTTGTCTAATTGGGACATTTCGTATAAATGGAAATCAATCAACATGTGTTTTCTTTTTTTTTTTTTGTATCTGGCTTCTTTCACCTAGCATAATGTTTTCAAGTTTCATCCATGTTGTAGCATATGTACTTCATTCCTTTTTATTGCTGAATAATATTCTGTTGTGTGGGTATATATTTTATGTATTCATTCATCAGTTGAATGGACATTTGGGCTACCTCTACTATCTGGCTGTCAAGAATAGTGCTGTTATAAACATTTATGTACATGTTTTTTTGTCCCACATTCTTTTTTTTTTTTTTTTTTTGCGGTACGTGGGCCTCTCACTGTTGTGGCCTCTCCTGTTGCAGAGCACAGGCTCCGGACATGCAGGCTCAGCGGCCATGGCTCACGGGCCTAGCCGCTCCGCAGCATGTGGCATCTTCCCAGCCCAGGACACGAACCCGTGTCCCCTGCATCAGCAGGCGGACTCTCAACCACTGCGCCACCAGGGAAGCACCACCCCCCCCAACCCACATTCTTTTTTAAAGCTGTGTGTTACTCCACCGGGTATTTGTTCAACCAATCTTCTCCTGGTGAATGTTTAGACTGTTTCCAATGGTTCGTTATTACAAATAATGCTACAATGAATACTCTTGTGCTTATGCTTTCTTTTATTTTGGAGATGTATCTTTAGGACCTATTCCTACAAGTTTAATTACTGAGACTATATAAAGAGTTCTTTATATTTTGGAAGGATGAGTCTGTGATATGAGTTGCAAATACATTCTTCCAGTTTGTCATTTATCTTTTAATATTGTTTATGGTGTTTTGTTTTGTTTGCCGTGCAAAAGTTATCGATTTTTGCATATAGTCAAAATGTGTCAGTCTTGGGCTTCCCTTCCCATGGCCGCTGAGCTTGCGCGTGCGGAGACTGTGCTCCGCAACGGGAGAGGCCACAACAGTGAGTGGCCCGCATACCGCAAAAATACAAAAAACAAAAAACAAAACAATGTGTCAGTCTTTTACTGTGTCTGGATTCTGAGATACAGTTACAAAGGCTTTCCTCAGTTCCAGATTAAAAGGAAATTTACCCATGTTTTCATCTGGTATTTATATGGTTTCATTCTTCACATGTATATCTCTGATCTATTTGGAGTTAATTTTGGTATATAAAAAAAAGTTTCTTTCCCAAGGCCCAATCCTATTTATTTAAAATGTCATCTTTTTCCTCAGTGATTTGAGATGTCACTTAAATACTATACTAAACTCTTATATATGTTTGGGCCTATTTCTTGTCTTTCTGTTCCATTGGCCTGTCCTCTAATGAACCAGTACTATGTTGTTTTAATTACTGTAGAGGCTTTGTATTACATTTTAATAGCTGTTATGCCCAGCATATGTCCATTACTCTTTGCAGGGGATTTTCCTGTCTGTTCTAACTTATTTATCCACAAGCATTAAAATCAACTTGTCTAGCTCCAGAAAGACAAACAAAAAACATGTGTTGATATTCTGATTAGGATGTTAAATTTATATGTTAACTTGAGAACTGGCATCTTTAAAATGTTGAGTTTATCTATCCAGGAATAAGAGATGATTTTCTATTAGCTCAGGTTTACTTTTGCATTTTTCGGGTGCATTTTAAGGTTTTCATTACAGGTTGTATGCATTTCTCATTAAGTATTTTTGTTGTTTTGCCTATATCATGCCACTCACTAGTAATTGTGTATGTGAAAACTATTGATTTGTATGTTCAGTTCATAACATTACTTTGCTGTATTACTTTATTTACCTATTACTTTAGTGGTATCTTAGTTTTAGTTTTAATATTCTGGTGTTTTCCAACGAAACATTCAGGTCATCTGTATAAAGATGCTTCTGCCTTTACAATTCTGATTCCCCTCATTGTTTTCACCAATATTAAAATATAAAGGAGGTAGTGGGTATCTTGTTCCTTGATTTTGCTCTCACTTTCCTTTGATGGGAATGCTTATAGTATTTCCCTTTTAAACAAGATGCTAGATTTTACTTTTCAAAAAGAATCAGAAATGGGTGTTGCATTGTTTGTCCTTAGATCTATTACTGGGTGAATTATATGAACAGACTTCCTAATATTGAACTATCTTTGTATCAGTCATGCTGTATCTTAAAATGTGCTATAGATTCTGTTTGCTAATATTTTATTTAGGACTTCAATTGGGACTCAATATTCATATGTGAGACTGGTTTGTGGTTTCTCTGCGCAATCTTTGTCAGATTTAGGTATCAATGTTATATCAGCGTCATGAAAAGAAACTGAGCTTTCCTTCATTTTCTGTATTTTGGAACACTTTGCATAATATTAGTGGTTACCTTTAAAAGGTTTGGTAGTTTCTCCTGAAACCATCTGAACCAGTAGTCCCTCGATAACACTATTCCTTCTACAGAAATTACTTTCACTTTCCATCTCTACTAGGATAATTCTTTTCCCTTATAGGTTATTACAAAATACTGAGTATAGTTCCCTGTGCTATACACTAGGTCCCTGTTGGTTATCTATTTTATTCCCTGCTAGTAATTAATACTAAGCTGAACTGTGCCCCACATGACCTGTATAGTCACATTAAAATTAAAGCTAAAGCTAAAATATAATATGTAAAAGTCAGCAGGGTTATATTAATCTCATCAACTAAGTATAAGATTTTATGTTTGCCAATGTTTAGTACTTATTTCCTGAAATCTTATCTACCCTCTTCAGCTTCAATTATATTCGATAGACATTAAGAGCTGACCAGAGAAAATATTTATAATAAATGAAAAGGGAGCATATATAAGTATATATACAATAATGAATTAACTGTAAAACAAAATATGCCATATTTTATACACCAAAATATTTACAGTGATAGTAACTCTATGAAGGTAAAAACCCCTGTCTTACTCATCTTTGTAGTGCCATCTTATGGAAGAGTGCCTGGTACAAAGTAGGTGTTCAGTAAGTGCTTGCTGAAAAAACTGAAAGTGAATAATATATGTTCTCAGAAAAAGGGGTACTCAATCAAGTAAATATATGAAAGTTTAATTTTTTTTTATCTGAAACATACAAAGGCCTAAAGATAAAGTCGATACCTAACTAAAATTTATGTAACTTCATTATTACAAAGTTAAGTCTTGAGTCAAAGATCCAGCTCTAAAAATATAGTCTCAAAAATCACATATCTACATATAACACTAAAACAAGTAAATTGTCTTAGGCTGTATCATCATTATCCACTGCAGCATAGATGGCTTGATTCCTCCTCTTGATTTTCTTTCTTTGTTCAGGTTCATGTTCATCACTCAGCCTCTTCAACGGCACATTGGTTAAGTCCTTTCCATCCCCCAACTCCACAGGGTCACCGCGATTCCCCTCCTTGCCAACTGGGGAACCGGATGTATCATCAGAAGATACAGTCATGGAACCTGGCAAGATCCTGATGTCAGAGAAGCTTGCAGAAAAGTCAGAAGCTTGATCAGAAGATGGTTCTACAGATGGTGTATTCATGTCACTGTGTGCGCTTACAATACTATCATCATATTCCTCTTCTTCATCTAACATTATTTCGTCTGGATTAATAGAGGACAGGGCAGATGTGTCTGTGTTATACTCACTAGGGTCTTCTCCAGAGTCATTACTCTGCACGTCATCCTGCTCTTCATAGTCACCACACAAGTGCTGTTCTTCCTTGGCCTTCTGAAGCCTGATGTTAATGTCAGTGATGCCAAGTTGGGCACAAAATTCAGTAGTCTGAGGATTGATCCTATGAACCAACTGCATTTGTGTCTGTGGCTTGCTAGGGTCATAACAAGCAGCCGTTACACTAAAGTTACATGGAACTTTGAGGTCATGATTCAATTTTTCCAATACTTCGTTCATAGCTTCTTTTGTTGCACTGTAATCCCACCTAGAAAAGTCCAAAACAATAGCTTTTTATATTTTATCAGCCTTGGACAACACATGATGAGCTCCAACTATGGACGGCAGGTGCATTCAAAAATAAACCACATTTCAGAATTCCACTTCATAAAATTATAGTTAACTTAGCAAAGGACCATTTTGAGATTAAAACAATTCTTAGAAAAAGCTGTCCTTCACTCACTCCCTAAAACAAGTACAAATTATTTTAATGTGTGAACCAAATCTCCACGGTCTTAAGGTTTCATGCGCTTATGCGCTTATAGTTTGCTGCACTTATACACTTCTTTGGGTTGGCGCTCAGCAGTCTATTTTCTTGGATCTCTCGGACGGAAAACTTGCAATTTTCATACCAGTCAATAAACTCTGAATTGTAGCAATAACTCCCTTGATTTAAAAAAATTAGAAGGTGGAGGGGACAGAAACTGTGCATACAATGGAGAGGGAAAATCCTAAAGAAGGTCAGACTCACCTCGTATGCAGGCCATTATTTTCAGGCATATTCCATAGGCGCTCAGTCACATTCATAAGATCATTAGTAGCCCTGAGAATGGCGAGCCATTCAGTATCATACTCCAAGTAATCAGGAGCACTGGGGTCGTGTTCTATTTCTATTACCTACAAGAAGAAATTGGTGATTTTAAGAAGTACATGTCTATTTTTAATATTCTAAGAATGTCAATATAACAGTAAAGTTTGAAAGGAATTTAATTTAGTAGCTTACAAACATGAATGTAACTTAAACATTCCCAAAGAAATCTCAGAACACATAGATTACAAACAGCACCGATAATTTCTGCAAGGAGACAATTTTTTTTAATCACTGGAAGAGTAAAACTATATTGCAAAGTTATTTCATTTTCTTTTTACCTGAAGAAAGTCTCTGTGTGGTAAGCATTTGTCCAGGGCTAGAAATCTGGTTGCTTTGGCTGACTGTCCTTTATCCTTGGCCTAGACAATAGGAACCATGATTTAAGAAAGAACGTTAAAACATCACAAGCAATTCAGACATTGAAAAGGATGGAAATAATCTTCACTACCCAATCCCCTAAGTTGTGTGTCAAAGGAACAATGGTTACTTTTCCAAAACAAGTTAGCTCTATACCCCCTTGTGCAATGACAAGCAAGGCACTTACACTCTCTGGGCCTGGGCTTCAATTTCCTTACAATAGTCAAAGCAGAAAGAAATGGTGGTAATGATAATGTTAAATCAAAGCAAATAACACACATAAACCAAAGCATATAACACAAAGGTTAAAGATCAGACAACGGAAGAGCTTAAAAGTAAATTGGCAGAGCTAAAACTATACAACTCGTAGAAGAATTCATAGGAGAAAATCTTTGTAACCCTGGGTTAGGCAAAGATTCTTAGATACAACACCAAAGTAGATATATATATATATATATAGATATAGATATAGATATAGATATAGATATATATATATATATATACACATACATACTCCATAGGATGAAACACTATTCACCAATAAAAATGAAAGAAACGCTGACACATGCGACAACAAGAATGAGCCTCAAAAGCAAGTAAAGGAAAGAAACCAGTTACCAAAGACTATGTATTTTGTGATTCCACTTATATAAAATGTTCAGAAAAGGCAAATCCATAGAGACAAGACAGATTAGTGGTTGCCTGGGGCTGAATGTTGACAGAACAAAGACTGACAGCAAAGAGGCACAAAGGATCTTTTGGGGTGATGGCAATGTTCTAGAACGGGATAATATGATGTTTGCACAACTCTGGAAATTTACTAAAAATCACTGAATTCTACACTTAAAGCAGGTGAATTTTTTGATATGGAAATTATACTCCAATAAAGTTCGTTTTTAAAAAGTGAACCAGCAGAAAGAAACATGGGAGGATCACAAACATGAAGGTCACACTGGAAGAAGTAAAAAGTGACTCACTAAAAACAGCAAGGCAGGGCTTCCCTGGTGGCGCAGTGATTGAGAGTCCGCCTGCCGATGCAGGGGACGCGGGTTCGTGCCCCGGTCCGGGAAGATCCCACATGGCGCGGAGCGGCTGGGCCCGTGAGCCATGGCCACTGAGCCTGCGCGTCCGGAGCCTGTGCTCCGCAATGGGAGAGGCCACAGCAGTGAGAGGCCCGCGTACCGCAAAAAAAACAAAACAAAACAAACAAAAAAAAAAAACAGCAAGGCACATGGAGAAAGAAAGACAAGGAAGCAAGTGATGGGACACCCTGCTGAGGACCAGGTTTCAATTCAGTGGTGGGGAGGGACTGAGAGGTGGGATGCACAGAGATCATGGGCAGATCCTGGCAGCAGGGCAGTTCTGAGGAAAGATGACCTTTGGTGTTAGTAAAAGGGCTCAGACAGAATACCGGTGAAGTCAGAGGCAGGTGAGGAGCAACAGAAAGGGATCAAACATATTAATTCAGAGACACAAGTCCCCACGGTTGACAACAGAAGACAGAATCAGGGAAAAGTAGCAAATTAGGTGCTTCAGTAGCAATCCAAGAGCATCATGAGCCCCAAGAGACAGAGGAGAGTAACACAGATGTGGGAAAGGTGACTGACAGAAACAGAAGACTTGGACGTGAGAAGAGGATAATCACGCTGGCAACAGCCCAAAGGAAAATGCAAGAGTAACCTCGCCTTCTTCTCCCAGTGAAGCTGGGGAGTAAGAATAAGCCCACAACAGAGAGGGCCCACAGGAATGTTTTCAGACAGAATCTTCCGGACCGTGTGCGAAGAGCATCACCGAAGTGTACCTCTACCGCAGAAAAGGGTTTGGTCAGGTAAGTTCAGGAAGCGCTGCACAACCCCTCCGCCATCTCAGAGAAAGGTAATACCCATTAGCACACTGGACTCTCAGAAATTCTACACAAGCCTCTGGGAAGAAATCCCGAACTTTGTTAACCCAGCATTTTCTAAACGTATTTCCTATGGGATACTTTATGGGAAAGTCAGAATTCAACCAGAATCAGAGGTGAAAGGAAGAACTGCATAGTTCCATTAAAGCCTAACTCTAAGTAGGTATTTATTTTCTACTTTGCATCAAGCACCATCCCCATGCAATTACCAAAGGAAAACTCTGGGAGTCATTCTAGATTCACTCCTCCCTCTGTCACTAAATCCTGATGATTCTGCTTCCAAAATCTCTCTGGAACCTGCTTCATTCTCTGTGTTCCCTCTTTGCCTTAGGTTAGAACCTCATCTTTTGCCTCCTCTGCCTCCCATTTAACATTACTCCAATCCACACACAAAACTGCTGCCAATCTAATCCTTCTGAAATGAAACTCTGACTTCATGACCCCCAACCTTCCCCATTACCTCCTGGTTAAAACCCAAACTCCAGAGCATATCCCAGAAGGCAGCTATGATCTCGCTCCAGCTTCATCTCTCCCTGTGCCTCAGCCCCAGGGACCAGCTGCACTTCCCCAAAGGCACCACGCTCTCAGACCTTCCAGCCTGTGCACACATCGGTCCCTGGGCCTAGATTACCCTGATAATCTGCTTCTTCCTGGCACCACCAACTCCTTTAGAAAACCTTCTCTATCCCTTCATCTCTCTGTCCACATCCCCTCTCACCATGGCCTGGCTTAGGTGTTCCCACAGTATCCTAAGCACTTTTTGTCACAAACTTATTACACTATTTTATAATTGCTTGCTTGTCCCTTCTCCCCACTGGATACTGAGTTATTCACAAAAGGAAAGTCACCTTTGATCTCTTTCTCTAACTTTCCAACTATGCCCATAGGGCCTATCCCGTAGATGTTCAATAACTGCTTGTTAACTCAAAGAATAAGCATTTTGTTTTCTACCTGATGCTGCATCAAGGCTGCAAACTTCACATGCAGGTGTGCAGAAAACCAGTAAGTAGGTTTTAAGTGCTCTAAAAGTTCTGAGGCAGCGGGACTTCCCAATGTGTTATTTTCCACTTCTTGTCGGAAAAAAGATTTAGTCTTAAGAAGTTGCTTCTTATTTCCATAATGATATATACTTCTCGGCCAATCATGAGATAAGAATATGTCCATAGGCTGCTTCAGCTTTAACAGACAAAGAAAAGAAAGAAAGCTCTTAGAAACAGATTAACCAAAAGCAATCCCCTCCCTTCTCTCCACCGCCACACAACCATTTACCCACGGAGATCTGTAGATTTCTGTGTAATTCATTCTAAGAACACTTTATTTAAGGAAGTCACAGAAATACTGAGCTACTCACTCATCGAGGCAAAGAGAAACACCTTTCTCTCTGCCTGACAAATCAGCTTTATTTTCCGTGGCGAGGCAGTTCAATAGAGACACACTTTGATTAGATTGCCAATCAGCTAAGGTCTTTAGCACTGGGTTTCCAAAATCTACAACATGCACTGTTCTTTTCCCTTTTAGTAAAGAAACTACTGTTTTAAGATCAATGTCCAGATTTCATGAGACTTGTACTGTAAATGATACAGTAAACCTAACCTACAGTAAACCTTTTTTTTTTTTTCTGATGGACTCACATAGTAAACACCAAAAAAACCTCTCTGTTTACTACAAAAATTATATTAGAGGTATTTAAGGTAGCTGGTGTCTTCTTGCGGAGAACACAAAATATACTCCATACTGTCAAGTAATCCAAAGCAAATACTTGGACAACTAAATTAAAATAATTTAAGTAAGTGTTCAAGAAAATACAAAAGGTAAGATAGACATGATTAACCACTGAAAAGCTGGTATGGGCAATAAGTGCTACAAAAATTCAGAGAAGGGTGAGGACTTTAAACTAGAACACTGGTTGGGAAGTGAAATCTAAGCTGGGTCTCCAAGGACCAGTAGGATTTAGATGAGTAAAAGTAAAAAGTAAAAGGTAAGTAACTGTTATGAATGGGGCATACCTGTAAACATCTTTATGTTCCAGTCGAGGCTGTATTTATGATGGGAAGGGCCTGAGTTCAGTCTGGCAGGCTCTACCAGCCTGGGGGCTCTGGCAGGCTCTTAACTGTGTGGGAAGTCCGGGCAGGTTACTTTATCTATCTGAGCCTTTGGCCTCTCTCCCTTAGTGTGACAAAGTTGGACACGCTGCATGACAGAATTTGAGTGACAGTTATATGAACTATCACGGATGAAAGCTGCTTAGCCCGGTGTCAGACATTTAATGGGTTCACAAACAAAAACCTAGTTTCATTTACTCTCCAGTTGAGCCAGTGTTTCGGTTATCACCTTCACAATTTTCCCATATCATCTTCACTATTATTTTCTATTTAATATCATTATTTAAAATAAAATATTTAACACTTTCTTTCAAGTATCACTTTATTCCAATATATATTCTTCAGCCTTACCCTAAGGAATAGTAGCTGAAGTCATGGATCAAATATTTTATTTTATTATTAATCACTAAAATAAATGTATAGCCATTAAAATCTAAAAAATGTTCATCTGTGAACCTCCTAAAAACAACTCAAGATCCAAATTGTGGAAATACAGAATTGAGCTCTTCTTGGAAGTAGCAGGTCAAAATACATTCTGGTAGAGAATTAGTTTACCATTTTTTCAAGTCTGCCGTAATGTACTTTTTACATACCTGTTTTAATTTGTAGACTTCAATATTTCTCACATGATAGATGCTCCTTATTGTAGCTGCATTATAGGGGGGGCACTCAAAATGACCTTAAATTGAAGAAGAGAAATAAGCTATTATCAACTCCCTTAAATACTGCAAGTATAAATACATACGTACACTTCTCCAAAACTGATGCTTGTGATCAATGCTTTTGGTTCTTGAAAATTTTATTAAAAAAACACTCAAAGTGCTGGTATTTTCTAATAACTGATCACCAACTATAAATCTAAATAAGTGGGAGGCTTATGATTTTTAAATTAAATTATATTTAATTTTGGAATACATTGTTTAGTCACATAGTTTAAGATTTAAAAGATACCATCAGAAAGGCATAGGGTAAGGGGGAGCGGGGGTGAGGGAAGGATGGATTGGGAGTTTGGGGTTAGCGGATGCAAATTATTACATACAGAATGGATAAACAACAAGGTCCTGCTGTATGGCACAGAGAATTATATTCAATATCCTGTGATAAACCATAATAGAGAAGAATATGAAAAAGAATGCATATATATGTGTAACTGAATCACTTTGCTGTACAGCAGAAATTAACACAATATTGTAAATCAACTATACTTCAATAAAATAAAGAAAAAAAAGAAAGGCATAGGGTAAAAAGTATTCCTCCTGGAGGGTAGACCCTACTGGGTACCTAGGGCTGGCATGGGAGCAGGGATTAAGTTTGGCACAAAACTTTTAGGCATGATAGAGATGTTCTAAATCCAGATGGTGCTAAAGGCTGCATAACTCTACAATTTACTAAAATCACTGAATTGTGTACTTACAATGGTACATAAATTTTACGTCAGTCAAGCTGCTAAAACAAGCTGACAGGGTTCTCCTATTCCTTCCCCCATCTATCAGTAACCCTACCTACAGGGAACCAGTGTTAATCAGGTTTCAGTATTTTATTCCAGGGATGTCATCTATGCATATAATATACATATTTCTTTATCCTCCCTTTTCTTTCTATACAAGTGGCAGTATAATTTATACACGTTCTGTGCCTTGTTTTTTTCACTTTATTTTGGAGTTCTTTTCATATTAGTCACACATAGAGCTGTTTCTTTTTTCCTTCTTTTTGACTTCATAGCATTGCACTGTATAGTTATATCATGACACATTTAACTAGTTCCTATCTTTTGCTATTACAAACAAGGCTGAAATACATTTGTTTATATCATTTTGCACTTGTGGAATATATCTGTAGATAAATTCCTGGAAGTAGAACTCCTGAGTAAGAATACTTCTATAATTTCCACAGATGTTACTAATTTTCCTCCAAAGAGTGGTTCCAATTTGTGCCCACACCTGCCATGTAGAAGATGGCCTATTTTTGCAGACCCATCACAATAGTTCAGAATCATGGGGAACAGGGCTGCTAAGGAACAGACTTGTGATTTAACAGTTACACTGAGGATGTAAGTTTTAGCTGTCAACTTAATTCATGAAATTTTAAAATCAATGTGGATCCAAGCTATTCCTTTAACTTTAAAATCAAGATATAATTCATTCAGATACAGTGTGGTATATTTATACAATGGAATACTATTCACAAATTTAAATGACAGAGTTACATGTATCAACATGGATTTAAAAAACATATTAAACAAAGAAGCAAGTTGCAGAAAGATACATGTAAAATGATACACTTATATGAAGTTTAAAACATGCTATATAATACACTGTTTAAAGCTGTTACTGATATGGTAATGATATAGAATAATCAAGTGAATGATAAACACCAAATTCAGAATAGTGACTGCCTGGTGAGGTAAGGGAGGAATAAAAGGAGGGAGATGGGACTGAGGACAGATAAACAATGAACTTCGATTGTATCTGTACTCTTTTATTTCTTAAAAATCAAAACTAAAAGTGGCAAAATACCAAATAAAACTAGATGGTGTATACACAGAAAATACGTTCTAGTGTTCTCTATTTTTTCATATTTATAAAATATTTTATAATATAAATTTAAGAATAAATTAATCAGTTCATAGGAGAAATCCAATGAAAAAGTCAAACTGTATATTATGCTTAAGTTACTATGGGGCATGGAAGTTCTAAGTTTAAAAACAATTCTCAGAATAACAATACTCACTTTGCTGTATACCTGAAATTAACACCACATTGTAAATCAACTGTACTCCAATTAAAAAAAGAAAAAAAGAATGTAATAAAATGTAAAAAAAAAAAAAAAGCATAACAATACCTTTTCGATAGTCATGAGATTTAAAGATACCAGAGATTCCACCAATCCTTACACCTCGGTATTTTACTACACCTGCCAAGCCTGAAAAATTACATAGTTAAATAAAATTACTGTAGGCAAAAGCAATCATTTTTTTAAAGCAATCTTTACTAACTGAATGAACAGTTTAGAGGCCTAGAATATCATGCAGTCTTAAAATTATTTGAAAATTAAGTGTCATGATGAGGTTACTCTTTTACATAGAAAATATGCCAACAATATATAACATAGAGTAGGGAGACAGACTACGGAGGCAAGAGACTGAGCAGAAAAGAAGGAACAAATGAGACAGGGAGTGTGAAGAGGGAAACAGACATACATAAATTTGGTACCTAAAGGAATGTGGGGATGGGGCGGGGGAAATAGGGGAAAATGTCCTATGATGGATTTATATGTTATATATAAGGTATATATAACATATACCTTTGACTTACAGAATATAGAAACCTGCAGTTTCTCTATTTCATTTGATTGATCATCTTCAGACAATTTCACCTTCTCACAATACTACAGTTGTCAAAAGTTGATCCATCAGTAATGACATAGAGAAATTAAATTTCTGAAGTTATAATGTCATCACTAGAAACACCTATAAACATCTAAATAAAGAGATGAAAGGACTGTATAGTTTAAAAGGACTAAAACTGAACCTGAACCTAATCAGGTCTATAAATCTAAATGCAGATTATAAGCAACACAGAGGATAAAAGGAACACGTTAAACAACCCAAGGAAATCCAATCAGCTAAACCCAGAATGTGGGAAATTCTGCCAGATAAATTTCCCATATTCTTCAACAAATAAACAGCATGGGGGTTTGGGGGAGAAGAGAGTGCGAAAAGAGACAGTTATAGTCGAAGAGACTTCAGAATCATGACAATCAAATGAAAGTGTGGACCTTGTTTGGATCCTATTTGAACAAGTCAACTGTAAAACAGACATCTTTGTGATAATCAGGGAAATCTGAACATGAACTAGGCAACAGATAATGATAGGTAATAGGTATAATCATGGTACTGTAGTTGTGGTATTTTTTTAAATCCTCATCACTTAAAAACACATGCTAAAGTATTTACAGGTGAAATAATCCGATATCTGAGGTTTGCTTTAAAATACTCCAGTTGGGACTTCCCTGGCGGTCCAGTGGTTAAGAATCCACCTTCCAATGCAGGGGACATGGGATTGAGCCCTGGTCAGGGAACTAAGATCCCACATGCCCCTAAGCCCCTAGAGCCCTCATGCCGCAACTACTGAGCCAGCACACTCTGGAGTTCCAGAGCGCCCAGGCACCACAACTAGAGAGAAGCCTGCCCACCACGAGGAAGATCCCGCGCTGCAAGGAAGATCCCACATGCGACAACTAAAGACCTAACACAGCCAAATAAATAAATAAAATATTAAAAAATAAATAGATAAAATACTCCTGTCACCTCCTCCCACAAACGAGTTTAGGCAGGGAGTGGGTTGAAAGAAGGATGGCAGAACAATAATTGTTGTTAAAGCTGTTTAATAGGTACAGAGATTCATTATACTATTCTCTACTTTTGTGTATGTTTAAATATTTCCATTATAAAAAGTTCATTTTTTTAAATTTAATAAGAAGAGTAAGAAAAAAATTAAGGGATTGCAAATCGTACAGAAACTCTTTGCAGTTATATTAAGTATTGCTTAAAGCACTAGATGATGCATGGACATATTTTCATGATTACCTACTTAAATGAATTATTTTAATTAAATTTTCATGATTATTTAAATCAAGAGACATTCCCAAAACACCATACATTTCAAGATGCTGATCAACTGATAAACAAATCCTGACAGGCTCTTCCATGCCATCAGACCAAGAAATTACCCACGAACACATACCTAAATAATAAATGTTTGGTGCTACCCAGCCACCATAGGGTAACTCTTGCAAATGATTTGAGGCTTCATGGTTACCCCCGATGAAAATTGTGAGAACTGGGGCCTTTTTCTCTCCAGAGTAATACCTAGAACATAAGGGTAAAGTTGTCAATTGGCATAGCAGAAATGAGACATAGAGAAAAGCAATTGGGCATGCCTGTACTACTAAGCATAGCAGAAAAGCAAAATAAGGTCCGAAGTAAAAAAACTTGAGCTCATCATAAAAAGTTAAGCCCTTTCTAAACGAATTGTCCATCCTTGTCCTTAAGAATGATTAAGGGCCGCCACCTTGGGTTCAAGCCAACGTATATTCAATGAGGTCAAAAACTTTTGTCAGTTCACTGCAACAACCTTAGTTTCTAGAATGAGGACTAGCACATAGCAAGCGTCCAATAAAAACTCCTAGATCAATAAATGAAGTAGTCCCAGAGTCCGATTAAGTATAAACTAGATTAACCTGTCAGTTTCTTCCTTCAGATTTTCCCCTCAGGCTGCGATCCCTTCCGAAACAAAACAGATGAATGGAAAGAAGAAAAGTGACATTTACTAAGCGCCAGTTCCTAGACACACAGCGTAAACAAAGACGGGAACTAAGAGAGACAGCTGGTCAGTGGCAGACAGGATTCCAACTCAGCCCGGGTTCTCAGCCCCCACCGCTGGCTAGTCACACCTCGCACCGCGGGGGCCCGGGCCCAAGCCACGCCCCTCACCTGTAGAAGGTCTGCATGTGGCGGTACTTGGGCGGCACGGCCATGCAGCGCAGGTCGGCCTCGTTGCGCACAGCCTGGAAGTCGCCGCAGCATAGCAGAAGGTCTATCGGTCCCGGGCCGCGCCGCTCCGCCAGCGCCAGCGTCTCATAGATCTTGTCCAGCTCGCCGTGGCAGCAGCCGGCCACAGCCACCCGCATGCTGCCGGCCCGAGGCAGGGAGCGCTGCCCGCAACCCCCTAAACCAGAGCCAGCCCAGGCCGGACAACGAAGACCCGACTGATCGCTCAGATCCCGCCAACCTTAACTGAGACGCCGCCTCTTGCAATTGAGACTCCAGCAATATAATTCACTTCCGGTTTCCAAATCTCGCGAGAGAGAGGTCGGGAAGGGAATGACCAACACGGATTCCAGGGAGCTTTTAAATCGTCTCGTACTTTGCCTGTTGTGGCAGGTGGTTCTCGAAGTCCGAGCAGCCTGACAGGTGCTAAAAATCAAAACCAGAATAGTAAGACAAACAAACAAAAATTCCCGGAAATAGTGTAGTTTGATAAAATCAAACTTAGGATGAACTTCTCACGGCAAAGATAATTGCCTGAAAGTGATTAGAAACGATTACACAAACGATTTTTTAAGACACCCGAAATAAAAATAAATTTAAAATAAAACGCAAAAACTCACTGAGGATTTTGAAATTATCTCCTCGAAGAGTTTCTAAAATTATCAGTTATTTTTTTTAAAGGGGCCAGGGACTCTTCATTTCCCTACCAAATGGTTGTGTAACTAGACTGCAAGCTCAATGAAAGCAGATGAATATCTCGAAAACATCCAAGAGGGAAAATGACCAGACTGACAATTGAAGAATTTGTGGCCAAGGCAGAAACAAGCAAACAAATAAAACCCTTATGGCAAATTTAATCAAGAAAATAATCAAGATAATACGGAGAATAATAAAACCATCTCTGCTCATTAAAAAAAAAACTAGATAAACAATTTCTAGGAATAAAGACACCAAAGTTAATTCAAAATGAAGCAGAAGATGTAAACAAAACAGTGACAATAAGACACTGGGATATATACACTACCAAATGTAAAATAGACAGCCACGTAGCACAGGGAAATCAGCTCGGTGCTTTGTGACCACCTAGAGGGGTGGGATAGGGAGGGTGGGAGGGAGACGCAAGAGGGTGGAGATATGGGGATATATGTCTATGTATAGCTGATTCACTTTGTTATACAGCAGAAACTAACACACCATTGTAAAGCAATTATACTACTATACTAAGATGTTAAACAAAAAAAAAGACTGGGAAAGTCAAAGACATAAATCCATTGAAAGACATTTATGAGTGATTTATAGGTGATTTCTTTCAAATTTACAAGGAAGATACACTTTTCATGATATCTAAATCAATCAAGAGGGTAGAAAAAGATGGAAATCTAATATTTCCTATTAGTTTTTAATGTTTTATTTTCCCTTCTGTATTAAATTTTTTGAACTATATAAAGAACAGATAACTTTTTTTGACATTGTTAAATTTAACTTCTAAAAAAAAATTTAACTTCTTCCACTTGATTTTCAATCTTCAGGAATTATCTTTTTCTGGATCTTTTTTTCTCGATTGAAAAATTGTTAATTTTAATTAACTTAAAATGCCATGAACAAATCAAATCTTAAGTGCACATTTTGATTAATTTTTCCATATATAATCACCTATATCAAGATATAAAACATTTCTAGCATTCCAAAAGACTCCCTTGTGCTTCCTCCCAAGCCTATTCTCCCAAAAGAAAAACTCTAGTCTAACCTCTAGCACCGTAGATTAGCTCTACTTGTTTTTAAACTTCATAGAAATGTCAGTGTATATTATGTACTCTTTTGTGTCTGGCTTCTTTCACTTAATATCTGTGAGGTTCATCCATGAATCTATGTAACTGAGCAGGAGGACCCTATGGGGCCTTCGCAGGGCAGATGACCACCACCCCCACCCCCCGCAATGTCCTCCACCTGCCTCTTTGTAGAAAAACTAGCCACCTAGGCCTTCTCCAAGTTCCAAAGAATAAATTTAATTAGAGAAGTGAGAAAATGCAGAAGCAAAGGAAAACAATCAAGCAGGACAAAATAATAATAGTTTAGCCATTAAACAAAGTCAAGGACATTTAGTTCCTCCTCAAGGGCTATAGATAATAATCTGAGCCAGGGAATTCCCTGGCGGTCCGGGGGTTAAGGCTCTGCACTTCCAACACAGGGGGCACGGGTTTGATCCCTGAGCCATACCATATCCTTTGAGCTATTTTGCAGATACTGAAACTCCCACCAGGTGGAAGAAGTTAACTGTATGCTGATCACAAGCACAGAGACCCCAGACTGGTTGGAATCAGAAGGTTGATGATGTTGACTCCCAATTACCTCACCACCAACCAGTCAGAATGTCCACAAGCTGATCACGCACCCACAACCCCCTCCTTCACCCTGTCTTTAAAAACCTTTCCCTGAAAGCCATCAGGGAGTTCGGGTCTTTTGGGCACTAACTACCTGGAGTCCTGGCTTGGTGCCCTGCAATAAACACTGCACTTTCCTTCAACATACCCTGGTGTCAGTAGATTGGGCTTTACTGTGAGCAAGTAAGCAGGCTCAAGTTTGGTTCAGTAAGAACTATACTATAGATAGATACAGCCATAGTATACTATTTCTTATTGCTGTGTTGTTTTCCATCGTGTGAACATACCACAGTTCATGTATCCATTTTTCTGTTGAAGGACATTTGGATTGTTTCTAACAATTGTTATGAATAAAGCCACCATATACATTCTTGTAAAACCTTTTGGTGGACATAACACTTTTCCCCCTTGGATTATGCCCAGGAATGGAATCTCTGGATAACATAGTAGGTATATGTTTAGCTTTAATAGATAGTGTCAGTTGTGCTAATTTACACTTACCTACGTAATATGAGTGTTCTAATTATTCCATGTGCACAACAGCACTTGGTATTATCTGTCTGTTAAATTTTAGCCATGTTGTTAGGTGTGCAATGGTGTCTTCTTGTTATTTCCATGTAGTTTTTTTTTTTTTTTTTTTTGTGGTACACGGGCCTCTCACTGTTGTGGCCTCTCCCGTTGCGGAGCACAGGCTCCGGACATGCAGGCTCAGCGGGCATGGCTCACGGGCCCAGCTGCTCTGCGGCACGTGGGATCTTCCCAGACCGGGGCACAAACCCGTGTCCCCTGCATCGGCAGGCGGACTCTCAACCACTGCGCCACCAGGGAAGCCCTCCATGTAGATTTTACAACAACATTTTAATATGTCAATTTGAATTTTCTTCTTCTGTGACCAATAGGAAACAATAATTTAATGCCATAACATTCAAAATCTCATGGTCAAAGAAGGAAATAGAAGATTATGAATAGGGATGAAAAAGTGCATCATGGCTTAGCTCTTAACTCTATTCCCAACCAACACCCCATTTCCAGAGGTCATACCGGTATGTTAATAAACTTAAGAATTCTCACTGACTTTCTCAAATCCAGAGAGAATAAAACTAAATCAATAGCCTCAACTCCTTCCCATGCTGAACGAGGTGAAATGGGAGGATTGTGGGAGAAAAATGGATGTGTGAGCAATGAAAATTCTTTTTGCAAACATGAAGGACCATTCACTGAACGGGTAGGTAAACCCTCTCCAATTGTGTGTGTGGTCCATGAGGAAAGTCCCTCTTATCGGGTGGGAAAGGAATTCCCTGATGCTGTCAGAGCAAAGACAGTATCTAGATAGAGGCACCCAATGATGAGCAAGATGAAAAAAGAAACCACATGTCAACTATGGAAACATGCTAGAAAGAGCATAAGCTGGGATGAACCTGAGCAGGTGTTAATTAAAACTTCTTAGATACAACCAGATCTTTCTCCTTTAAATCAAGTCTTTTTGTTGAAATGGTTGATTCCAAGACAGAGAAAGTACAAAATGAGCATGGATCATCTTGTGCCAGAAACAAGGAAGTGCTCAAAGAATCTGAGACATCAAAAGGACATTGAGTGAAGGTTATTCCACTGGCCAAATCTGAAACAATTTCAGCATCAAAATGCACAATCATAGTAACAGACTTTAGCCCATTGAATAAAGTAGGAATCTACTATTCCATCCTGACATAAATAAGTAAATAAATAAATAGGAAAAGAGAGGTCTTATTTACACAAGAATGCTGATTGATAAGCATAGAAGGAAAGTTGGAGTTAGAAAATCAGAAAATCACCATAAACCATCATCATCATCCTCCTCCTCATCAACATCACTTGTTACAAGGAAGAATTTTAATGAATGCTAAAACAATTGGGGAAAACTTTGAAGAGTAATAGGATACTTACATTGTCTCAATGTATCTATTATTTGAGACTATTTATATGATCTCAAAGTATCTTTCCAAAAGACACTAATTTTAACAAAGAGAAAAATAAGGATTTTACACTAGAGAAACCTGGCAGACACCACTTAACAGAGTGACCAAAGTTAATCTCACTAGGAATGGACAAATCCACATCACGTGCCCCTGATACATTACTTCTGTGGTATTCCTACCAAAAATGCATAACCTGAATCTAACCTTGAAAAATAGGAGACAAATTGAAATCGACAAAATTTTTTTTAATAACTGGCCTGTCTTTAAATATATATATATAATAGTCATGAAATACAAGGACAGACTGAGAAAGATTAAAAATTAAATGATACTGAAGATTCATGATAACTGAATGCAATGTGTTGCTATAAAATACATTATTAAGATTATTGCCAAATCTGAAGAAGATCTGTAAATTAGATAGTATTGTATCAGTGTTAATTTCCTGATTGTGATCATTTTACTGTGGTTACATAAGGGGATTCCTCATTTTTAGGAAACACACACTGAAATATTTAGGAACGTATATATCTGCCCATCCATGTATTGCAGGGGCTAGAAGCTAAGAAACTATTGGGCAGGCCAAAAAGTCCCTTCAGTTTTTAAGTAAAAATGAAAGATGCATTTTTCATTTTCACCAAGAACTTTATTGAACAACATACTCACCCTTTTGTTCCACTACCTTCTGCCATTTTTCAGCCAACTTCATAATTCCTTCTTCCAAAAACATTTTACCTTTTTGAGCAAAGAACTGTTCCAGGTGCCTTTTACAGTCTTCCAGGGAACTCAATTTTTTTCCATCAAGAGAATTTTGTGAAGATCTAAATAAATGGTAATCCGAAGGTGCAATGTCTGGTGAATATGGTGGATGAATCAGAGCTTCCCCAGCTAAGCTGTAACAGTTTTTGCCTGGTCATCAAAGAAACATGTGGTCTTGCGTTATCCTGATGGAAGATTATGCATTTTCTGTTGACTAATTCTGGACGCTTTTCGTCTAGTGTTGCTTTCAGTTGGTCTAACTGGGAGCAGTACTTGTTGGAATTACTTGTTTGGTTTTCCGGAAGGAACTCATAATAGAGGACTCCCTTCCAATCCCACCATATGGACAACATCACCTTCTTTGGATGAAGACCGGCCTTTGGTGTGGTTGGTGGTGGTTCATTTTGCTTACCCCATGATCTCTTCCATTCCACGTTATTGCACAGTATCCACTTTTCATTGCCCACCACAATTTGTTTTAAAAACGGAATGTTTTCATTACGTTTCAGTAGACAATCACATGTGGAAATACGGTCAAGAAGGTTTTTTTCACTTAACTTATGTGGAACCCAAACATCAAAGTGATTAACATAACCAAGCTGGTGCAAATGATTTTCAAGGCGTGATTTGGATATTTTGAGTATGTCGGCTATCTCTCATGTGGTATAAGGTTGATCATTCTCAATTAATGTCTCGATTTGATTGCTATCAACTTCAACTGGTCTATCCAACCATGGAGTATCATCCAGTGAGAAATCACCAGCACGAAACTTTGCAAACCACTTTTGACATGTTCAATCAGTCACAGCACCTTCTCCATACACTGCACAAATTTTTTTTCCATTTTGGTTGTGTTTTTACCCTTCTTGAAATAATAAAGCATAATATGCTCTGAAAATGTTTCTTTTTTTCTTCCATCTTCAATATTAAAATGGTTACACAAAAATTCACCAATTTTCATATCTTTTTTTTAATGCACGCTGATATGACAGCTGTCACATACAATCTAACAAAATTGTTTTGAATGAAGTTAAAGACAATTAAGTGCTACTAGAGCCATCTTATGGAAAAAAACTGAAGGAATCTTTTGGCCAACCTAATACATTTCTTAGACTCCCTTGCTGGCTGAGGTCTGGATTGGCTTTTGCAAATGAGAAACACTTGTGTGAGGTTAGAAGGTAGAAGAAAAGTAAAAGCTGTTGCTTTTCTCTTCTGGCTCTGGAAATGGTGGTGGCAGCTCAGCACCCCAAGTTCATGCAGTGATGGTGAATTTCTCACTGTTCCTGATCTCAAGTGAAATATTCCCTGCCTGTTTGCCCTTTATTCCTTCCAATAATTTTGTAATCTTTTTGCTTAAAATACAAAAAATGGGTTCTTTTTTCCTGTATGTTGTACCAGCCAAGACGTCATTCAAGTAAAAGGCAACAAGCAAGATGTTTTCAACCATGAAAGTGCTCCAGGGAGACAATACCCATGAGCCCCTCTTGAAAAAATATTACTTGACAATGAAATCCAGCCAAATAAGACTTGAATAAACATAAATGACACAGGAAGGAAGAACTGTGTTTAAAAGATGATTGGGACCTCCCTGTCTGTTCAGTGGTTAAGACTGCATCTTCCAATGCAGGGGGTGCCGTTCGATCCCTGGTCGGGGAGCTAAGATCCCACATGCCGTGTGGTGTGGCCTAAATAAATAAATAAAGTCTCTTTTTAAAAATGGAGTGGGGTGGGCACGGGGGAAAAAAGAGAAATTAAAAATGGTCCACATCAAAAAAATCTTTTAAAAAAATGGATGATTTAAAACAGAACAGAGTGAGGGGATTGGAAATGCCATGGTAGGGGTAGGGTACTTAATGAATATAGGGTGGTTCTGGAAGACCATGTTGATAGGGTGACATATTGAGCAGAAACCTTCATTAAATAAGGGAGTGAGCTGTGGAGATATCTGGGCAATGAGTTTTCAAGTCAGTTTATAAATAAAATGTTAAACACATCAAGGTAAAACATCCATCCCTGCTATCTGTATCTTATCATTGAACCAGGTGATTATGGCACCTACCACCACCTGATGGCAGCACATTCCACAGGAAAACTAAAGAGTGAGCAAGTCTGTGGTGGTAAAACTAAAGAGCGGCAAACATCACAGAGAGATGAGTCCTGTGGTGTCTCTAGCCCCTGAATCTTAAACTTGTCAGACATTCCATTCAGACTTCCTGATTTCATCAGATTTTTTTGTTAAAAAGCAAGCAATACCTCTTGTTTATAGGTTTAATGACGTCCAGATTCCATTCCGGTATTGTAAATGGTGAAGATTGGATTTGCTTTGCCTAGATTGTTACCTTCACGTCTCCATTTTCAAACTCATCTGCCTAATGCGGTCATCTTTGCTTGGGGTGGGTGTGGAGTTGTCTTTTAGTACCCAGGTAATCCAGAAGATGGCAACCCATCTGAAGACCTGCTGATTTTATAGTGTCTCTTTTCCTATAAATAATCGGAGCTCTTGTCCTAGCACTGATTTTGCAAGATCTGCCAGTGTTTCCACAGCTAAGTGCAGAGAAGGGGATGTCTTAATTGTTCCATTACACAAATGTTTATGGACAAGCCAAGCTCTGTGTGGAGCAACGCACAGAGTTTTGCCTGGTCTGTTCCTGTTGACACTTCAGGTCAGAGCTTGGGTGCCACCCCCAACAGAAAGACTTCCTGTGACTTTAGTCCTGATGAGTTTCCCTCATAGATGTTCCCTTTGCCCCACACCTTTTCACGTATCATCCTACATTCTAATGACTTGTTCTCTTGTCTCTCTTCCCTTTTTTAAAAAAAAATAAATTTATTTATTTATTTATTTATGGCTGTGTTGGGTCTTCGTTGCTGCGCGCGGGTTTTCTCTAGTTGTGGTGAGTGGGGGCTACTCTTCGTTGCATTGCATGGGCTTCTCATTGTGGTGGCTTCTCTTGTTGCAGAGCACGGGCTCTAGGTGTGTGGGCTTCAGTAGTTGTGGCTCTCAGGTTCTAGAGCACAGGCTCAGTAGTTGTGGCACACTGGCTTAGCTGCTCCGCAGCATGTGGGATCTTCCCGGACCACGGCTCGAACACGTGTCCCCTGCATTGGCAGGTGGATTCTTAACCACTGTGCTACCAAGGAAGTCCTCTCTTCCCTTCTTTTGAAAGCTCTGTGATAACAGGGAATGTATCTCTCTTGTTAATTGTATTACACCACCACCACCCAGCACTGTGCCTGGCACATAGTAGGTACCTAGTAAATATATTTTATTGAATGAATTAATTTCCAGGATCCTTGGTCCTCTTATTATTATTATTCTCTAAATGAGTCCCTTTTTCATTATTAAAGAAAAACAATTGTTTAATACATAGTGACTCAGTTTTTTACACTTAAATTCTTCACTCTGTGTTTCCTAAGAACAAAGGTATTCTCTTTATAACAACAGTACAGTTATCAAAATAGGTACATTAACGATGGTACCTCATCTACAAAATTTGTTCACATTTTGCCATCTTTCCCCTTGATGTCCTATATAGCGAGAGGGAAAATGTTTTTTTCCAGGATTCAATCCTAGATCACAAGTTGTATTTAATAAGTGTCATGTCACATTATTTTCCTTTCATCTATAGCAACTCCTCAGCTTTTCTTTGTCTTTCAGGCCAGTTTTGAAGGATGTAGATGTGTTGTGTCTCTCAAGGTTTGTCTGATGTTCCCTCATGATCACACCCATGCATTTTTGGCAGGAATACCACAGAAACGATGTTGTGTCCTTTTCAGTGCATCATATCATGGTGTCTATTTATCCCATTAGTGGTGATATTAATTATAATCACTTGAATAAAGTGGTGTCTACCAAGTTTCTCTACTATCATTAGTAACCTGTGGGGAGGTTCCGTTTCTCATCATATTCCCACCAGTTAGTTTCAGCATCCATTGTTGATTCTTGCCTCAAACAAGTATAACTCATATGGTTGTCAAGGGGTGGTTTTCAAATTCCATCATTTCTTCTATATTTGTAAGTTGGAATTCGAGCACAGCAATTATTCAGTTATAAAAAGAACATTTTCTTTTTTTTTTTACTGTAGTTTCTAATAGAGGACTTTTTCAACATCTTACTAATTCTGCTTTATGCATACACATATTTTACACCTGCCAAGCACCTGAATTATGGATGCATTATTTCCCATTGCAAAGCCCTTGTAGATTTTCCTTAACTGGCTGGTTGCTTAAGTGAGTGCTCAGTAATCCCATGTGGGAGAGTCCTATCAGGTCCCAGGGGATTATGTACGAGAGAGCAAATTATTGAACCTCTCAGAGTCTCACATTTTTGTCTGCTTGAAGGCAGGAACTATGTCTTTATTCCACTTTGAATCCCTAGTACAATGTGTGCGCCAGTAAACCCACAGTTAGTGTCTGTTGAACTGAACTATATCTCCTCTGCACCCGTGTTAGTCTATTTTCTCTTATTAATTTATTTAAAGAATCTCTTCTGTTTTCAAATCTTTTAAAGGGTCTTCTAAATTCCTTTTGGGATCACTCAGTTTTTGTTTTGAATCTTTCTATATTTTAAGCTTTCCTTTTTTTTTTTTTTGCATAGGTATGTTTCTACTTTCAAAAATATGGCTTTATTTCTCTACCCTGGCAGTTCCATTTAGATATCTATAAATACTTCTCAGATTTCTTTCTTGCTACTTACTTTCGATTGTGTATTTCTACTTTTCCTTTATTAAACTCACACTTTGTTGTCATTATTTTTTCAGAAATTAATACTGCTCTGAGATAGGGGAGGATGGGGAGAAATTTCGTTCCTGTTTTCAGGGGAGTCCGTGTGGCTATTCCCGCTCTACACCACTGGGCCAAAGTTTTGTTGTTGCTGTTACGTGGAGGCTGAATCAATTTTTTTTCATTACCCTCAATTTCTACTCATTATTTAGGTTTGAAGGATGTACCTAAGATTATTTAGTAGCAAAATTTGAACTAGAAATGGGATTCCTGATCCCAAGCTTAGGACTTTGCTAATTAATGCTTCTTTCCTGTAAAATGGCTATGTCAGTTTTCTGGAAATAAAACAGAAAAGCCTGGATGCTTTGAGTCATGTTCCCTAGACCCTCCTCACTCTGATTTCAGCCACAGCTGTAATGATGGTTCTGCTGCAAGTTCAGGTGCATGCTGCCTGTATCCTACCCCAAAGGAGAGCCTGCAGATTCTGCTTTTCTGCATCAGGTTAAGGAAGCCCTCTCTGTTCTGTGCACAGGTACAATCCAGGAGGGTAGGGAATTAAAAGCTGAGGGGAAACCCTCAACTAATATAGGATGGGAGTGGTGGATTAATACTCCAACCTCAAGATGGATATCTAGGGGGTGGGGCATGCTGTATGTTTTTCAGGGGTCCTTAGGGAATAGGCAGTGACTTCAACAATGGACCCTTATATTGACTTTTTCTCCTTTCTTTTCTCACTCTGGCTGATCCATCAATTCTGTTGCATGGAAACACTTTCCAAATAAACTACTTGCACCCAAATCATTGTCCCAGGATCTGCCTTTGGGGGTGCCCAAACTAAGCCAAAAATTCATTCAACAAACATTTACTAAGTGAGTAGTCTATGCTAGGCAGTGAGATAAAAGACCTGGAAGATAAAATTCCTAGTGCCTGCTCTGAAGTGTATAACGGGGAGACAGACAAGTAAAATATTACCCCAAAAGTTAGAGTCTATTGTTGGAGATGCTATGTTAGAGGCAAGAACAGAATGATGTGTGAAGACATGAGGGAGGGGTCACCTAACCTATACTTAGGGGAGGGGCTTCCTGGAGGATGTATTGCTTGGGCTAATTAATGACATGTGGATCAAATACAGCTGCAACAACTCTATATCATACAAATGTCAACTGAAAATTTAGTTGATACCTCTGTACACTCTGTGTAAGGGCTATGCTCTGCTCTGTTGTGGTATGTAGTGCATGACATGATTCTAGGTGATACACGGATGGACATTTGAACATTTTTGTAGTTGTTATGTTAATGTGTACTAGAATAAAAATTAGGAGCACAGTACACTTGATTTTTCAGAGTATTATGATTTAGGATGAGGCTAAAATTATTTAATCAGTTGAAATTGGCTTTAAAGAAAAATATTGAATAATAATACCTGGGTGCAGATTGGCAAAGATTGTGTGGGTGGTATGCAGAGTACTGAAGTTTGGGAAACAGTGCTGCAGCAGGAAGAAAATCTACAATGAAATCACTTCTTTCCAGAAAGTCAACAGTTTGTTAGGGGGCACAGGCCCGTAAGCGAGATTAGTACCACAATAAATTCAGAAACCAAGTACAGGGGGAAGATAGGAAAGCAATGAGGAGCAAAGTGAAGGAGAGGCTAGCTACAACATCAGTTGGAAGACAATTGCTCTAGTACAGGGGAGAGGTAATAGCAGCCTACATTAAGGAGCGGCTATAGCAATGAGAGAAAGACAAGTAATATAACAGGTTAATTGCACTTACCCTGTGAAAACCTTGCTGGTTGTGAGCAGCATGAAGTTGAAACCTGTCCAGCCAAGTCCAGGGCAGTTTTGTTCATATACACCCAAACACACAAATGGAGTGGGAGAGCTGAATTCATCAATCAGAAAATAGAATTAGAAGCATATTTTTATTTGGCCTCAATTATCAGAGGGTTTTAGTGTGAATTATTCAGATATTTGACTCCATTTTTTTCTGCTTGACTCAGAGGCTGCAGAAATGCTAACACATATATAACGTTTTCTACGTTCCAGGCATGTTCTAAGAGCTTTATATTTTCCATCTTCATAGCCCCTTATTTTGCACAAGAGGAAACTGAAGCATAGGAGTTTAAGTAACTTGCCGAGGTAATGCAGCTCTGTGAAGTAGCAAGGATTAAACTCAGGCGTTCTGGCTCTAGAGTATCTATTCTTAACACTACACTAGAATAAAAGGGTCGGGCAGATAATGCTGAAACAGGTCACACTTCAACGTTGGATCGTGAAACACTCTTACTGGTGGCAGGAGCCCTGGTTCTGAGATCACAGTTTCTCCATCTGTAAAATGGAGATAATAACGACACTAGGAGTTTGGTGCAAAGAAGGAGTGAGATAATGAATGTGAAAGTGAACTTCAAATTATGTATTTGGCTCTACACACCAGTTTTTCGGAATAATGAGTACGCGAGCTCAAGAAATTGCAACAAATCAATCTGTGACGCTTATAGCAAGACTCCGCCCCTGAGGCTCCGCCCCTGAGGCTCCGCCCACCGCGAGCCGCAGGTGGGGCCGGCCGATCTTCTTTGCGCATGCGGAAACTGCTGCGCGCTCCCACCTCTCACCCAGGCTGAGAGTAGCTGCCGTTTCTGAGAGGACGATTCGTAAGGAGGCCCCTGGTGCGGTTTCCCTTTGCTCTCCCCTCTGCGGGCCCTGGCCGTACTTCAGCGGTGTCTAGAGCGTGGTCCGTTCTCGTCTACCTGCCTGACTTTCTTCAGAGGTAACTGTGGTTGGCCCAGTAGTCGGCTGTCGAAAGTGCCGGCCCCGGCGCCGGCGCCGGCCGCAGCCGGGTGGGAAGGCTCAAGATGGCGTGCCTGTTGGAGACCCCAATCCGCATGAGCGTCCTTTCGGTGAGTTACCGGCCGCAGCCGCTTGGCTGCCCGCCTGCCCGAGAGCTCGGGCCCAGCCCGCAGCATTCACCACCAACGCGGCGTGCCTCCTGGGCACCACTCCTTGGGGTGGCCTCCGGCTCAGCTCTAAGCAGGGGAGTTGAGAGAGGGTGGGCGGGGGGGAGAGACGGGACCCGGCCGAGCCCGAGACGTCTCCAACTCCGGGAGCGCTCACCGGTGCAGGTTCTCAGGACGGCGTCGGGCGGGCCGGGTGGTTGGACACACGGGCAGCTGGCCCGGCGGCGCGGCTTGGGCTTTGCCAGGCGTTTCACCGAGCCTTCTTACCGATGCCTCTTTCCTGGGGCCGAGCGCTTTGCCGTGTGAGGCGCCGGGTTTGCCGCTGGCCTGGGGGTGAGCGCCCACTCAGCCCTCCGCGGCTTTGGCAAAAAGAGACGGAGGCTTCTTGGCCCCCACTGTCTCGGGCTGCCAGGCCAGGTCTGTGTGGCTTCTATCGCGTCCCAGCACCCGGTCACAGGCTAGAGCTGCTTGCTTCTTGGCAACGGGAATTTCTTATCAGCTGCAACGTCTCCTAGTGTATGTAGTTATTTAAGCCCCTTTTCTCCGCTCTGCTGCGGAGTCTAGAGGAACCTGTGACTGGGCTTCCTTTTTCCTTCACGGGGAGTCAAACGTTGAAAAAAGAGATCAGATTTTCCTACTATTGAAAGAAGGGAATGTATTGACATGCCTGGAAGTAATACCTAGTTTGTTCGCTTAAATTTAAAAATGAAACTAAAACTTTCACCTTTGCTGTGTTGCTCTTGAGAGAACCAAGGACCGGGGGTGAAAGTTACTAGGAGATAACTTAGAAGGGTTTTGCAACAAATGAGAGCTGTCCAGCTCTGAGAATGGTCAGTTTACCAATGGTCCATTTGCTGTTGTTGGCAACAAGCAGGCAAAGACTGGTTGACCATCTTTTAGACTTATCGTGGAAGTCAGTCTGATGTTGAGAGGATGGTTGGATTATAGATGCCTTGTCAGGTACCTTGAGGCTGTGGCTCCAGCGGGTTTCTCTTCCCTGACTTCTCCCACAAACACAACTCACCTATCTGGAAGCACTTAGGACATTTGCTGCAGTTCACAGTTAGAGCATTGTGGCATATTCCACCTTGATTTATTTGGGCGGGGGTGGGGTGGGAGCTGTACACAAATTTGTCCTCTGGTCCATTTCAATAGTCCCTTTTCTTATTTTTAAACTGTAGCTGGGGAAATACTGCTCACCTAAGCATTGAATTAGTTTGTTACTCCACCTCTGACTGACACCTAGGAACATTTTGTGGGAGAGCAGGCCAATGACTTTCCCTCATTAGCTTTTTGTTGTTTTTTTAAGTATGCATCTGGACTGTTCTCAATTTCCTTAATTATCTAGCTTATCCTTCATTTGAAGCTTCTTTAGTTTTTGTACGTTGTCAACCCATGTAGTGTACAGTTGAAATTTTTGGGGTTTTTTTTTCACTCCCTCAGTAAATAATATTTCCTATTTTACTTTATTCAAAAACTTCTTGAAGAGTATTCCCTACTTCTAGTGGGCATTTGCTTTAGCCCTAGTCTCATTGGGGGCTTTTTTTTTTTTTTTTTTAAGGTTTTCACAGTCCCAAAGTTTGGTCTTTCAGTTCTTCAGTTCTGGAGCCTTGGGAAAACAGACCTTTGGATAAATGATTTAAACTGTCTAAACTCACTGATTATAATAATTTCAAGTGAAGCCTGTACCTTTCAAAGTTCTACCTAGGGCACCACTTTTTGAAATACAAAGTGCAAGTGGAACAGGAATTAATCATCAGAAATTATCTTGAAAATAATTGGTTCCTTTAATAGGCTACTATTTTGCACAACACCCAGTGCACAGTTGAGCTCAGCTATGCCTTCAGGAAGCTCACCATCTGAATGACTCCATAACCTGAGAAACATAATTCTCACCAGAGGCAGATCAAATGGTTTTAAAGAATTTCCATTCAAGGCCCTTTATACCTTCTCCTCTCTGAAAGATCTCATTCATTTTTATAACCTTAACTGTAATCAACTCACACATCTACACTGGCAGCCTTGACTGTTCTCCATCTAGTCTCACGTCTTCAGTTGTGTGGATGTTACCCATCACTTTCCAACAAAGCACATTCCTTCTCCTAAGAGAACTTAGTCCTGACTTCTCATTTCTGTTAATGGTATTATCTTTCATGGATCACCCACTGTTAAACCACTTGACTCATCATTGACTCTTCCCCCTTTCATGCCCCTATAGCTAATCAGTTCTTAAGTTCTGTTGGCTCTTCATTCTCAGTGTTTCTCACATCTGTCTTTTCCCATGACCACCCTCTCATTCCGGAACTTATCATTTTGTGCCTGCATTACCACAGTTCCTTGCAGTTATTTTTACTGCCTCTAGTGTCTTATCCTCTTAGTTGAATTCAGTTCTCTGCATTTATTTCCCTATACAGCACATCGGATGCACCGGTTCCCTGTTTCAATTCTTCAGTGGGTTCCTGTTGCTGAAAGGCTGATGTTCATATTCAGCTTTGGATATAAGATTCTTTATCCTCTGCATGAACCTCCTATCCCATATAAACTGGCTTTCTCAAGTTGAAGTGATCTTGGGTTCTTACAAAACCCAGTAACTCTTGTTGTCTGCCTGCTCATTTGCACATATGAATTAGAGCTTTGTATAGGTTTATTCATGTAACATATTTTGAGCTTCTGTCATTTGCCAGGCATGGCATTGGGTTTGGGAATACAGTGGTGAGCTACCTAGACTGTCTTTGCCTTCTTGGAGATTAGCCTAATGGAGAAAATAGACATCAAAATGTCACACAGTTTTTTGTGAATGGTGATTAGTGTTATGAATGAAAAATATAGGGTGCTGTACAAGCATGTAATAGGGGAACGTGTTCTAATATGGAGAGCAAAGAGAGCTAGGGAAGGTTTCCCTAAAGAAGTGACAATGAGCTAGAGTTCAAGGACAAGTAAGAACTAACTAGAAAAACAGAAGAACATTCCAGGCAAAGGAAACTGCTTTTGCAGTGGCCCTGAGGCTTTTAATAATTAGTCTGTTTTATCTTCTTAGAGAGTAAATTAATTCAGAGGTAAGTGCTTGACCTTTTCTTCTTCTTAACCCAACTACTTTTTATAGCACTATGTCTTTCATGTATTAGATTCTCAATAAATATTTGATTGAACTATTTATTTGGAGGAGTTGGACAAAATCTCCAGGTGTCTTTCTAGGCTACACCATGATCACCCCATCCCTGTAATGCATTTAGCATTACAACAACACTGTTTTCAACAAATTTATAAATTTTCCCATGTTTCCCAAACTTTTGGGTGATTTTACATTGATTGCATTTTTTTAAACGTTTTATTTTGAGATAATGACAGATTCACAGAAAGTTGCAAAGATAGTACAGAGAGATCCCTGTGTATACTGTACCCAGTTCCCGTGTTTGGTCACATTTTATATAACTATAGTACAATATCAAAACCACAAAACTGATATTGGTATAAATATGTATACAGTTCTGTAATACCATAGTCAAGATCTCCCTCATGCTCCTTCTTTATAGTCACACCTGCCTACTGCCCCACACGCACTATCTCTAACCCCTGGTGACAACTAATCTCTTCTCCATCTCCATGATTTTGTCATTTTCTATAATGTTGCATAAATGGAGTCATACAGCGTGTGATCTTTTGAGATTGGCTTTTCTCGCTCAGTGTAATGCCCTGGAGATCCATTCAAGCTGTTGTATGTATCAGTAGTTTCTTCCTTTTTACTGCTGAGTAGTATCCTGTGGAATGGATATATAATATGGATGTTTGAAAGATAGTTTGCTTAACTGTTCACCTGTTAGAAATTTTGGGCATTTCCAGTTTTTGGCTGTTATAACCTGCTATGAACAAACATGTACAGGCTTTTGTGTGGACATAACTTTTTGTATCTCTGAGATAAATGCCCAATAGTGCAATTGCTAGGTTGTATGGTAAATGTATGTTTAATTCTTAAAGAAACTGACAAACTTTTCCAAAGTGGCTGTACCATTTTACACTCCCACCAGTTATGTTTGAGAGATTCAGTTTCTTTGCATGCTCACCAGCAATTTGGTATGTCATTATTTTTTATTTTAGCTGTTCTAATAGATATATAGTGATATCTCATCATGGTCTCAATTTACATTTCTGTAATGATTAGTAATGTCAAAAATATTTTCATTACTTACTTGCCATCCATATTTTATTGAAATATGAATAAAATATTCTATTGAAATATGAATAAAATATTTTAGTGAAATATGAATAAAATATTATAGTGAAATATTTTTTCACGTCCTTTTGCCCACTTTCTAGTTGGACTTTTTTTTTTACGCGGGCCTCTCACTGTTGTGGCCTCTCCCATTGCAGAGCACAGGCTCAGCGGCCATGGCTCACGGGCCCAGCCACTGTGCGGCATGTGGGATCTTCCTGGACCGGGGCACGTACCTGTGTCGCCTGCATCGGCAGGCAGACTCTCAACCGCTGTGCCACCTGGGAAGCCCTGTTTGTTTTTTTACTGTAGAATTTTGAAGTCTCTTTATATATTCTAGATGTGAGTCATTGGTCAGATGGGTGCTTTGCAAATATTTTCTCCCCGTCTGTAGCTTATCTTTTCATCCCCTTAAACATAGGTTAAAAAATGAACTTTGATCTTAATTTCACACCTTGTACAAAAATTAATTCAAAATGGATCGTAGATTTAATTGTAAAATATAAAACTTTTAGAATAAACAAAATTTGCAGAACCTTGGGCTTGGTAAAGAATTCTTAGACATAACACCAGAAGTATGACCTATTTTTAAAAAAATTGGTATCAGACTTGAGATGAAAATTTATGCCTTTTGAAAGACCCTGTTAAGAGGATGATTACAGTTTACTTTGGTCAGTTTGTAGTGATTTGAGAGAGACAAGATAATAAAATGCCTTTGAATCATACTGTAGGCTGGCACAGACAGCTAAGGCCTTTGTTACATTTATTTCCCAGTGCCATTATGCCTATTTGATGAGCAGTTATTTGCACTGTATAGGGTATTCCAAGTCTGGATATTCCTTGATTATGTTCTGTTCTTGATGATTATAAGCATTTGTTGGTCTTCAGGTGCACAGTGATTTGCTCTCTTACATGGACAACTGACAAGAGCTAAAAAAATTTTTTTCTGTGAGGTTAAGCTCAACTATCTTATAAGTATGAATTTGCCCTCTCTTGGTTTTTAGTAGTAAATGCAAAGTAAAATCTTGTAAGCACATTTTAAAGTTTCCCGTTTGTTTTCTCTACAAAACACCAGCAAGCACAGGATATGTCAGGAGGTGGTCCTAAACGAAAACCAGTATGAACTTCCTAATCTTTAATGACAATGTGGGAAGAATGGGAGATGCTCATCGTATGTTTCTGGACATCTTCTATCTTTTTAAGGAATGATTGCCACCTGAATTCAGACAGCGAATGCTCAGGAAGTCTTTTAAGCTTTACCAAGAGTTAGGTAAGGTCTTCAGTTTCACTTGGATATTTATATCTAGCCTTCTTGTCTCCTCCCATTCTCATCAAGAATTTTAAAGTAGTACCAGGAGCCAGGAATTTCAGTTACTCTGACTTGTATCTTTTTGATTTCTGATTTGGCCGTTGTTTTGCAGTGTAATATGTTATGTTGGCTTTTAGGTAAAGATATGGATTTATTGACAAAGGATGATTTCTGTTATCTTCTGGAAATTGGAGAGCAGCTGCCTTCCCTGAGCTGTAGTGCTATGATCCTTAGGACTGTTTAGCTAGGAATGAAAAGTATTCCAAATAAGAGCTGTTTTGCGGAAACAGCCCCCACTTGTCACTTTGGTAGAAGAAAACTGTTTTGATCTCATTTCATAAACTCAGAAGAATAAAGAGTTAGCTACATTCTCTGGCATATTCATAAAACAGTTATTGGAGGAGGGGGAATGATGAGATGGTGTTATGCTTTCTATTAAAAATGAAAAGTTATGGTCCAGTGGGAAGAGTTTCCAGCCTATAGAATCTATTAATATTTGGAGATCTTTACCACCTGCAAAATGATTAGAGAACACATGATTCTTCTGTTTCTGGAGTGTTTTAAGAATTTATTAAGCTTTCAAAAAGTTGTAAGATGTGACTGATTGGATGAGGGGAATGAGGAAAAGGAAAGAGTCATAATCATGATCAGGCATGATTGACAAGATTTTTAGTTTTATATCTAGGTGGTATCCTTTACTGAGATGGTGAGGATTAGGAGCTGAACATGTTAGAAGAGTAAGGAGGAAGAATGAGTTTCATTTTGGACATGCTGAGTTTGAAGTGTTTTATGGGAATTCATTTAGAGGTGTCCAGTAGGCAGCTGGATATTCTGGAATGTTTTCCACACCACCAAGCAATTCTCTGGTTCTCTATGGATACTAGCTGGGTGTCCTACAATTTAACTCAATTCTGACACTATTTACTTGGAGATAGTGTCAGATTCCACAGGTTAAGTCCTGCAAGACTGCCCCCACCTCAGACAGCAGTTGCAAGTCCAGGTTGTTCTCCTGTCCTCTGACTGACCAGTTATAAATCAGGGGTTCCCACTGCTCCCTCCTCAAATTCAGTCATTTGTCAGAATGGTTCACAAAGCTCAGCAAAACATTTATCTTATAAAAGATTCAGATGAACAGCCAGGTGAAGAGGTACATAGGGCAAGATCCAGAAAGGTCCCAAGTGCAGGAACTTCTGTCCATGTGGAACTGGGGTGCACCACCCTCCTGGCAGGTGGATCCATTCACTTACCTGGAAACTTAATCACGTTTTATTCAGAGTTTTTATAGAGCGTTAATCTCCAGCCTCCCACTCTTCCACTTCCCAGAGGTTGGTGGATGGGACTGAAAGTTCCAGCCCTCTAATCACTTCGTCTTTTGGGTAACCAGTCCCATCTTGAGGCTATCTAGGGGCCCCAGCCTAATCGTTCATTAGCAAAACTCTTGAAAGATGTTCCTTATGAATAAGTAAAGACATTGATGTCACCCAGGAAATTTCAAGGTTTCAGGACCTCTGTGCCAGGAACTGGGAGAAAGACCAAATACATTTATTAAACCACAGATATAGAAGTCTAGTGCTTAAACCTGGGGAGATGATGATTATTGGTAGTCATCAACACATTGACCGAGTTCTTAACGTTTTAAGGGTAAGAGGCTCAACACCATCTTCCCCAGAAAAACATGCATCTGCCTAAAGAATCACATAATTTCAAGGGGCTCATAGATTCCCTGAAACCCACACATAAATCTTGAGTTAACAGTTCCTATTCTTTATTCATTCCAAAGTCAGTCACAAAAGCATAGAGCAAAATTTAAAACTCATTTTCAATCATTTTGGAATGGTAAAAATTGTAACAACAAGGTTTTAAAGCTCACGTAAGGTATCATATGGGGGATTTGGCTCTGAAGAACTGTAATCTTTTTCCCAGATTATGCCAGTGATCTTCCCCAAGGTGTACTGTTTGTACAGAAAGGGCTTTGTGTAGCAGATGGTATAGCAGGCCTGGGAGGCAGAGCTAGATGAGAGATCTAAGCCAGGACAAAGTAAGGCACTGTGGATCTGGGCATAGGCAAGGTGGAATAGACAGAAATTGCAAGTGGCCCGTGATACTGGCATAATAGTCACAGGCCACAATGTGGGTGATGGGTCAGGCAGATCCTGAGTGGTACTGTGGTCGGAAAGCTAATGCACCAATTGCTGGAAGTGACGGGCTGAGTATGAGTCAAGCACCATGGATAGCTCTGAGGCAAGGGTGTTTACTGCCTCTAAGAATCTGAAGCAAATAAAGCCTTTTGAAAAAAAAAAAAAATCAGAAGGCAGCTAGCCTGTCTGGACTGTACCACTTCTGAGGTGTACCATGAAAGATGGTACCCTGGATCTCAAAGTCATTACATGATTGCAGTCTTGAAGAATAATTTAAACTATTCTTATGGTCAAGGACAACATCACCCGTGCCTGAATGGCCTCACTCTGTTATGTCAGGATTAAGAAGTAGGCATTTGAATGCATCCTAGTGGATTTCCTGGGCTATCTTATCATTTTGGAAGGCATCTAAATGAACCTTTGCCAACCCAGAGAATACCTCAAGCTTTATAAAACTCCTCACAATCCTTGTCACTCTAATGTCCCATATTAGGTTCTTGCTCCCTTGGACTTCCAGATTCTGCTGTTTTGCACCATAAATCCTTACATGGTCCACTTACTCTGTCCAGAGGGATCTCTTCTTGGTCCTCAGTCTTCAGACATTCTTGTCTACATTGAAGAGTAAATGAATAGAATTTAATAGTGAGAAAGAAATCGTCTAGACCCAAATAGCTCTTTGTGATTTGTACCATACTTTAAAGGGATAAACATTGCAGTACCTGATTAGAAAGAAGCATGAATGCTAAATTGCGTCCAGTTCTTGAGACCACCTAAGCATCTTTATAACATGTTGATACGATATACAAGGGCTATAATAATATTTTATTACATTAAAAACTCACTACTGTGCTCTGGCTTTCCTATTATGAAAAAAAAATCCCCCTTTGGGTAAGTAAAGTTATGGAATCTTTGCCTGAAAGAAGCCTGCAGATAATCTTTAGTTTGTCCTTGTCTGTTTTTTATTGATGAAAACTGAGAACCAGAGACTGACCTGTCCACTGTCATATACTATTGTCTATGAAGTGTTGTAGTCAGATTTCCAAACACATAGAGGAAAAATTTGTGTGCACAGCCTTACATTTTAGAATTTTATTTTCAAACTTTATATGACTACTGATTTATTAGCTCTTTATTTTAAAATAAGTTCTCTTAACATGTGAAATCTGATTTTCAGTCTTAATTACTTATTGAGAGGTCAGGGCTGCTTCTTATCCAAGTAGATTAAGTTTAAAATTATATATTTCAGTATTTTCATAATTGTGTTTATGAGATTGAAACATTATATTCTAGGAATTTTGGTTGTCATAAGTATGTTACATTCTGCACTGATGGGACCCAGCCAAACTGAAGTGCCATTTTATAAACTTCCCAAAGTTGCTAGAGACTTCAGAAAAGCAGGGCTTTGGTGAATTTTGGGAGGAAGGATGCTGCAAACCTCTAGGATCACCTAAGAATGAATCCCATAATAATAAAAAAAAAATGTAAAGATAAAAATAGTTTAGGGCTTCCCTGGTGGTGCACTGGTTGAGAGTCCACCTGCCGATGCAGGGGACATGGGTTCGTGCCCCGGTCTGGGAAGATCCCACATGCCGCGGAGCGGCTGGGCCCGTGAGCCATGGCCGCTGAGCCTGCGCGTCTGGAGCCTGTGCTCCGCAACGGGAGAGGCCACGGCAGTGAGAGGCCCGTGTACCGCAAAAAAAAAAAAAAAAAAAAAAAAGTTTAAAAAATACTATGTGATGGGTCTGCAAAAATTGAATGAGAATCTGATTGAATCCTAATGGGGCCAGAAGTTTACTAGAATACAAAAAAGTAAAAGAAAGGAAAAATCAAAATATCCACAAAATTTGGGGTTTACTTAGGCATTTTCTTCTAATTTTTCTTCCTTTTGGAGGCAAGTAGGAATTTTTTAATACATAGGGAGGGCATGATAGCCATCTGCAAGGAAAAGGTCAGTCTTTGTTATATTATCCTTTTTTGTATTGTTCCAGAGGGAGGTAGGGTTTTTTTCCCCTCAAAGTTAGGAAAAAATTCTCTAGTTCCTGGACTTCAAATTGAATAATTGTGAATCTGTGAGTGATCTAAGCAGTACAGTTACTTGGCATTTCAGAAAATTGTCAAAGTGACAGTAGGAAGCATTTGTTTGGACTGAGAGTTGGAGGCATCAGAAAATCAAATTTTCGTTTCAAAATGTTTGGGATGGAGAAGAGGTTCTGGAGCTCCCAGCTGACTGGAATGTTAAGAGCTGTTTCAGTTAGTAGTTCTCAACTCTGCTAGACTCCACATCCCCTTCTTAAAACGTATTTTGAAGCACCTCCTTGGCTCTCCTGGAATGAAATTCATAGATAACTGCTCTTACATGTAAATTTTTAAGAGTTGGCATAATGCCTCAGCTGTGTTAAGGGAGAAAGAGCAGGAAACTAATTTATATTATTTAAATGAGTAAATACTCAGGTACTAGAAAGAAGTAATAAAATAGTGATATATTTACAAATAAGGGTAGTTTAACTGTAAATATGACTGCTGTAAGACAGTGATATAGGTATGATGTGATGGCTACTTAAATACAATAAGTGATACTGTTTTTGATGTGATTTTTTTGAAGTGAACAACTTTTGATAAAGTTCCTAACAACACAAAGTACACCCTTTCCTGTATTCATATGGGAGTTGCATTCTTGGAAAATGGTATAGTAAAATGATGCGAAACACATTTTTTGTTTATATGTAAAATGGAGTTAGAGTCTAGGCTCAGGCAATTAAAGTTTATTTTCCTACATGACTGCATAGTGGAAAGTCTTTTCGAGTATGGGCCTGTTGTCCCACTCACTGCAGGACATCTAGCATCCTTAGCCCTTGCCCACTAGATATCAGTAGCACCTATTGCCATTTTGACAACCCAAAATCACTTCCATAGATTTAAAGAATATATCTTAGGCAGTAGTGTCCCTGTTTAGAACTACTGTTTAGAACTACTGAGATGCTGAGTGTATGGTGTTCTCTGGGGGGGGATGTATTAGTACACTTCCCTCTTTCTCTCCTGCACTTCTCCCTCCCCGCAGCTTGTGCAGTGTATAGTAAAAGGAGATGGAAATAAAATGTGCTATTAAACATTTCCCCCCATAGCATGTATAGCCCTATAATATTCTATAACGTTTATTTATTATGTTTATTGCTTTTTATCTTTCTCCCCTTGCTGAAATGTAAGCCCTGCAAAGTTGGGCTTTTTTTGGTTCTTGCCTAGAACAGTGCCTGCATAGCTGTCTAAATATTTGTTGACTGAATTAAAGAGTACAGCTTTAGCTTTGTTTTGTATTCCCAAGTGTATACTGTATCACTATAATACTAAATTGCGTTTCTCAAACACACCACATTGCTTCAGAACTCTTTTGCGTGTGCTGTGCTCTCCGCCTAGAGTCCTTATCTTTTTTTTCCTCCCCATTTCACCTAGCAAAATAATACTAGTCTTTCAGATTAATCATCCTTGCTGCTTAGATACCACCTCCCATTCCACCCCTAACTTCAGTTAATTGTATCTTCAGCTTTCTTTTTATCTTGTGTTCACTTTTATGGTTACACTTATCCTGTGTTAGAAGTGACAACTGTAACTTACTTACCTATCTGTTTCCTTTCTGTGCTGTGAATGAGTTGAGGGTAAGGGACTCTATCTTAACTCTGTTACCAGCACCTAGTAAATTAAATATATTCACATGTTGAATTTCAGCATGAAATAGGTTTTAAACTGAAGCTTTATAGAGCTCAAACATTCTGTTTTTTGGGTTGTGCTCCTTTCATCTCTTCCCTAAACCAGGATTTTCCCTGACAATGCTGAATGATCAACATTATGAACAATTTTATCTTGAAGTTCCTAGTAGTTTGTGGAATAATTGACACATGAAATTTTGATTAATATGGCAACAACTAGTTTAAACATTCATTTCTCAGGGGTCAGAATTCCCCAGTGAGATTTGTAATATTCCAATTTCTAAAGAACATGTGAATTAAATGAGAAAATAGATATGAAAATACTTTGTAAACTGTAACATACTAAACAAGTGTCAGGTATTATAAAAATATTTGTATTCTGTCTACCTTTTCTTTCTGATTTGGTGTATGGGTACGAGAACACTATAAATTGATTATTCCTTGCAACTTCCCTGGCAGTACAGTGGTTAAGACTCTGCGCTTCCACTGCAGAGGGCGCAGGTTCGATCCCTGGTCAGGGAACCAAGATACCTCATGCCAAGATGCAGCCAAAAAAAAAAAAAAAAAAAAAATTACTCCTTGAACTATATATTGGTATTCGTAGCTGTGATTTTATATTGTCTGAGTCCATGGTTATACCTACAGTTATAATGCAAGTTAGTAATAAAAAGTGCACTAAGGATTACCTTACATATTTTTAACAGTTATTTTAAATCTCAAGTAATGAAAGTTTAGATTTCTAAGGTCAGCATTCAAATGCATATTTATTTCTTGCTAAGTACTTAGCTTGGTCTGAGAAAAAAGCTGCTATCGGGTGAGGAAAGGTATGTCTGAATAATTAGGCTTTAATCATGAATATGACTATAAATAACTGAGAAGAGCATTAGTACATTTGTTAAGGCAATTATATTTTTTATACAAAAATAGGCTTTTCCTGAAATCCGTGTTTATATGGTTCATTTACAGTTTATAGGGGTTTTTCTTGTGTGTTATCTCATTTGATCCACACTCTGAGCTATGTGGTAACGTTACCATTTTATACTTGAAGAAACAGTCTCAAAATATTATTTTTGCCCTATGTCACAAAGCTACCAAGTGGTAGAAGTAGGTTTCAAACCCATCTTCTGATCCCAAGTCATATATTCTTCTACCATTCAATGCCTGAATATGGTAGGATTAAAGAACATACTATTTTAATGAAATACACATAGAGCAAGATTTTAATGAAATAAAATAGTTTGATATTTTCTTATTTACACTTAAACCCTCACTCTTCATTGTCTAATAAACCCATTGTTTCACTTCAGGTTTTAGAACTTCAGTTGAACGAATTTACTTCTTCTATTCTTTGTGTTAAATCCCATTCGTGGCAAGTCTGGGACTTAATAATTTGGCATTCAGAACCTTTCCCGAAGAATTTTTTTCAAAAGGCAGGGTTTTAATTTACCCCAATCATGCGTAGTTTATTCAGAAGGGCAATTAGAGATTGTTCTGGTTTGCCTTTTCAGTATGTCTGACCAGTTTTCTGAGCTATCTCTAATTTATTAGAGATAAATTTTGTGCCACTAAAGAGGAATAAAAGGTAGGGCGAGCATATAAGCCCGGTTTGTCTCCAACACTCTTCATTTATGTGTTATTCTGTGACAAGTATTAGTAGTGCCCTCTTTCAGTCTTAAAATTATCCTGGTTTGGATGATAAATTTGAAGGTAGATTCATTGTCTGTTTATTGTTATGTAACAGATTACTTAGCTGCTTAAAACAACATTTATTATCTCACAGTTTCTGTAGGTCAGGAATTCAGATGTGGCTTAGCCCCAGAGTTCCTTGTGAGGTTGCAGTCAGGGTGTCAACAGGAGCCACGTTTCAAGGCTCAGTTGAGGGAGAATCCATTTCCAAGCTCACTCACAGGATTATTGGCAGGGTTTAGTTCCATGTGGGCTGTTGAAACGAGGGCCTCAGTCCCTTGCTGGCTCTTGGCCAGGGGCTCCCCTTAGTTCCATGCCATGTGGGGCTCTCCATAGGACAACTTACAACATGGAAGCTGGCTTTTGACTGAGGGAGGGAGGGAGAGACAGACAGACACAGACATGGCCACAGAGAGAGGGAGAGCTCTGCAGTGACATCCTATCACCTCCACTGCTTTCTGCTTGCTAGAATCAAGTCACTACAACCAGTCTTCACTCAAGGGGAGACATCACAAATGGTCACCCTACTAAAAGGGAAATTGCTTCCACATTAATAGTTCTCCACAGTGGAACGCAACTCATTACCTGTTTCTGTTTTCCTTCAAGAAGAAATTTGCTACAAGCTTCTCTTCCTTCTTTAATGTTTAGTACCTGTTCGTACATATATACATTCAGCTCTACTAAATTCTAAATACTAAGTCACAAATTTGGTGTATACAAACTTTCTGCTTGAAAGGATTCATGTACATTTTTACATAATATAATTTGGAGGGGTGCTATTAAGCATAAAAATGTAACAGTTTTTAATCTATACGTTTGTGGTGGCTTCTGCAGCTTTGAATGGGTACAGTAAGTTTAGAGCTAGGTTTCGAGGGCTTTCTAGGTCATTTGTTTGAAGCCTTGTGCCAAAAGGCAGAGGTCATAGTGTGACCCTGGCTAGCACTACTCTCCTTCATGGGCACAGACTGTACCCTGAGCTTTAGCTGGCTGCTTGGCACATTCACTGGATCGGTTGGGAGGATGGAGGATCACTGTGTGTACAAGCCCTTCCAGCTACCGGAAGCTACAGAGTAATTTAAAAGGGTATTAGTGTAATATTCCATTGTATATATGTGCCACATACAATGGAATATTACTCAGCCATAAAAAGAAACGAAATTGAGCTATTTGTAATGAGGTGGATAGACCTAGAGTCTGTCATACAGAGTGAAATAAGTCAGAAAGAGAAAGACAAATACCGTATGCTAACACATATATATGGAATTTAAGAAAAAAAATGTCATGAAGAACCTAGGGATAAGACAGGAATAAAGACACAGACCTACTAGAGAATGGACTTGAGGATATGGGGAGGGGGAAGGGTAAGCTGTGACAAAGCGAGAGAGAGGCATGGACATATATATACTACCAAACGTAGGGTAGATAGCTAGTGGGAAGCAGCCGAATAGCACAGGGAGATCAGCTTGGTACTTTGTGACCACCTGGAGGGGTGGGATAGGGAGGGTGGGAGGGAGGGAGACGCAAGAGGGAAGAGAGATGGGAACATATGTATATGTATAACTGATTCACTTTGTTATAAAGCAGAAACTAACACACCATTGTAAAGCAATTATACTCCAATAAAGATGTAAAAAAAAATCTTAAAAAAAAGAATAAATGAAAATATTTTCATCAAAAAAAAGAATAAAAAATAAATAAAAGGGCATTAGTGTTTTGAAGTGAGCATGAAGCCACGTCTTGAAAGAACAGATCATCAGACACTCTTTTAACCTTTTGGCCTCTGTGGGCAGGAGGGAGGAAGAAACTCCAGTGTTTGTCCTATTTCAGGGGTAAATTAGTGCCTAGATCAAACTGTCCCTCCCCAACATTCAGGATTAAGCTCTTTATCTCTGTTTACATCAACTACCACAGGAAGCCCAGGACTCTAGGGTCCTTCCTCATGCGCATGTGTCTCTGTCCATTTACTTTTCTATCCAGATCCCTTGCCTCTCTCCCGCTTCTTTCACTGGGTTTCTGTTATCCTCACCCTCTTGTCTGAACATTTCCTTCATCTTTTTGTTTAGACTGAAACCAGGCTTTTCACCTCTTGACACCCTTTTCCTCAGCTTTCTCCTGCAGTCTTCTCAGCTGTTGGCTCTTTTTCTTCCCATATCCCTCATATCTCTAGGCCTAGAAGTGGAGACAGAGAATTGCTCCTCATTGCTCTTTTCAGACCCCTCTCTTCCCTTTTCTCTAAACATTCCAGCTCTGAATCTCATCAGACTCTACCTTGTAGTCATCTATAGATCCCCTGGATCATTCCCCCTCATTTCTTTAAGATTTTAGCTCCTAGCTCATGTTCACTTTTTCTAGCACTATTTCTGTGATAATTTATGGAAATTTCATTACCTATGTAGACAATTTTTCTAAAACTCTAGACTTGCCCAATGATCATATCCTCTGTGTTCCCTTGAGGTGTTTGTCCACATGGTTATTTCCTAGACCTTGACGTTACCAATAACTAAAACCCCTTCATAATCTCTTCAGTTTTACAAATTCTGGTCACCACCTTCTGTCCTCCCAAACCACTCCTTCTACCCGAACACCTACAAGCCTTCGTCAATCCCCCTGTTACCTGCATTCCATTAATCCTACCGCTTTTTCATTGGTCTTCAATAGGCCTGTCATTATAATCTCAACTTTGCATATACCCTCAACTCAGCTGACCCATTCCTTTGGCTTTGTCATCCTTGCCTGGTGAAATTCCAGCTCTGGTTAAATCTAACTCTATTATTCATGTCTACTTCTGTATATTTTAATGTAGCTGGAGAAAAACACAGCCATGCTGACTGGTCTCATTTTAAATTCATAATCATGAACCTCAAGAAGGTTAGTGCTGCCTGGCAGTCCTGGTATATTTTCTGGCCCATGCTGTGTTTTATTCCTTCTGTTCTTCAGTCTTGCACCCAACCCCACAATTTTAACTTTCAGAAAATAGAGATAATCAGAGAGAATGTCCACAAGCTCTCATCACCGTATCCACCTAATTTATTGCCTCTGACTGTTGTACTTTACATGTTCTACTTGGTCAGTAAATCCACTTCCCTCTCAATTATTATGAACGTTGTTCCAGAAGTTCTCCCCCTACCCCAGTGCAGCATGTTTTTCTTTATCAAAACAAAACAAAAATTTCCGTCGATCAATAAGTATGCTTTAATTTATTCCGGCTTTAAAAAAAAAAAAAAGCTCTCCTGACTTCGCTTGTCCCTCTAGCTCTTACTCTCTTTCTTCACTCCCCTTTACAGTGAAACTCCTTGAAAGAGCTGTCTGTGTGTACTTTCTCTAATTCCTCTTTTCCCATTCTCTCTTAAACCCTTGCCAAGCAGGCTTTGACCCCACCACTCTGCCCACACTGTTGTTGTCAAGATCACTGATGACCTCCATGTTCCTAAGTCTAATGGTCAGGTCTTAGTTATTATCTTATGCTACACATCCGTAGCATTTGGCATATTTGATTACTCCCTCCTTGAAACCTTACCCTATCTGGCTTCTCAGATTTCCTCCCACCATACTGGCTGCTTGTTCAGATGCTCCAGAGTTCAGTCTTCAGGCCTTGCCTTATCATGGTTATTCCCTAAGTGAACTTATCCTGTGTATAATCTGTCAACTCCCTAATTTGTATCTCCCACCCACAACTCTCTCCTAAACTCTAGACATATTCAACTGCTAACTTGACATTCTCACTTGGGTGGCTAATAAAATTCTCAGTCCTAACATGTCCAAAACTGAACTTTTGATCTTCTCGCTCAAACCTGCATCTCCCACAGTCTTCCTCATCTCATTAACTGACAATTCAGTCTGACTTTCTAGGTGCTCAGGCAAAAACTTTAAGTGTAATCCTTGGCTCCTCTGTTCTTTCACACTCCACATCTACTCTGACAGCATATCCAGTTTGATAGTCATTTCAGCTTTAACATTTATCAGGAATCTGAGTGACTCTTACTACCTCCAGAACTCTTGCCCTAGTCCAGGCTTCCATCATCTCTCTGAAGTGACAGCATTTCTAATTATTGAATAGCCTCCTCCCTAGTCTCCCTGCTTTGTTCCCTAGCCCCCTCCACACATTTGTCTGTTTCTAAAGTTGCAACCAGAGCAGTCCTTTTAAAACAAGTCAGTCCATGTCTCTACTTTCTCAAAACTCTCTAATGGCTTCCCAACTCACACCATAAAAATAAAAATCCTTACAATGACCAACAAGGGTCTATACCAGTGTTGTCCAGTGGAAAAATAATGCCAACCACATATGTAATTAAAAATTTTCCAGCAACCATGCTATACAAGTAAAAAGAAAACATGAAATTAATTTCAATATATCTAATTTAAACCAGTATATCCAAATATTATTTCAACATGTAATCAGTGTAATGAATTATCAATGAAATTGTTTTACTTTTTTATATCAAGTCTTCAAAAATCTGATGTGTATTTTACACAATTTTGATACCAAATTTTGGTTGGAAATACTTGATTTGTATTTTGATTGGAAATACTTGATCAGTATTTAGGTTTCATGAAATTTACAGTTGAAAGTAAATTTACATACTTAAATAATTCACAACATTCTTAGAAGTTTTCTAATAACAGAATCCAGTATTGGTTTTTAAATTTTAATTTTAATTAAAGTTTAAAAATTTTAAATTCAGTTTCTAGGCACATTTCAGATGCCCAACAGCCATATGAGACTAGTGGCTATCATATTGGACACCGCAGCTCTTTACCATCTGGCCACTCTTCTCTGACCTCATCTCCTACTGTTTTCTCCTTTGCTCATTCTGCTCCAGCTGTAATGACCTCCTGTTCTTTGATCCCAGCAGACACTTAACATTTCAGAGCCTTTGCATTTGTTGTTCTCTTTGCTTAAAAAGCTTTGCTCCCAGGTAGCTGCATGACTTACTCCTTGACCTTTTTCAGATCTTTGCTCAAGTGTCACCTTTTAAAGAAATTATCTCTGACCAACTTATTTAATATCTGCACCAATTGCCTTCTCTCTCAAAGTCTTATATTTCAGGCTGCCTTTTGAAAGACGAGAGAAGAGGGCTGAAAGGGGAGAGACTGATCTACAAAGGAAAGCAGTGAAATATGAGAAGTGTCCCATACAAACAACTAAGTAAATTTGTTAAGCAAAAACATAAGAGTAAAATCAGATTGAACAAGTGACTATATCCTCTCAGCTTGCTGCTACGTAGGCAGCTCAGAGGATCATTTTTTGTACATAGGACTGACCCCTTTATAGATGTAAGCTCCTTAAGTGCACTGTTCTGCCTTCACATCCTCTTGTATTTTCTTTGGCACCTAGCATAGAACTTTGACCAAAAGGCAATCTGAACACTTCAATTATTGGCTGCCCATTGATTAGCCTTTTGTGTTTTATATTCTGTGGTTGCCTTTCTACCTTCCTCCCTTCTTTTTCAGTGCCAGCAACTGGTATACTTGCTGATGGTATTTGTGTGTTGGCTTCACATGCCTTATGGCTGTGGTTGTGACCCTGATTCTTTCCTTGTCTGTTCTCATGTACTCTTATTCATTTTCCAAAACCAACTCCTAAGAAATCTTCACTATGTATTCTTCTGTTTTATATTCTAGTAGGGAATATAAACATGTAAACACAGTTACAATAGAATATGAATTCTTGAGGGGAGGGACCATGCCTTACTTTTTTTTTTGGCCTTTAATGCCTTCCTCAGTGCCTTGCGTATAGTAGGTACGCAGTGCTTGTTAAATTGAATGAACCAGGCATAGAGCAATAGAGTTGCTATTAATGGGAGAAGTTTATGTTGTTTAAAATAAGGTCTTAAACCCAAGTACCTTTTTAAAAACCACATTGAGAGGCAAGAGATGTAGAGCTGTGGGAGAGTGTGTGGAGAGAAACAGTAAAATCAAAATCTTTCCTTACATAGGAGGGAGTCTAAGAGTCTGAAGTTCTCAGAACTTACCATGTTGGAAAGTCAGGAAAGCACATGTGCTCAAATGGAGTGAGAAGACATATCTGTTTGTATTATAGGAATACTGTTTTCTGTTTTACCCTGGATTTTGCTCTTGTGTATATTGTTTCTTGATATATTTGTACAGTTGTTTGCATCCCTACTTAACATTTGACAGTCTGACATCTGGGTAAAGATCAGCCCTCATTTGTTAACCAGGGGATTGAGAGAGATAATTAAGAGTCCTTCTAACTCTGTGATTCTGTTATTTTGAGGAAACCAGACCCCGTTAGCAAGTACTTAATGGTACCCTATTAGGCACAAGAATTTTCATCAGTTTGGCTTATTTGCTGCCAGTTTGTTCTTTAGAAATGGAGTATGTATTAAAAGTGGGTACTTGAGTTGCCTACAAGGGTATTTTGGTTGCAAGCTCATAATGTGAAAATACACTTTGATTTTGGATTAGCTATATTGTCAGGAAATTTGAGTTTATAGAATTTTTTCCTGAGTTATTTTTGGAGATTCAGAATTTTAAGCTGGCACTGTGTCTTAGCAGTTAACTCTTTTCTGATCAGGGGTTCTGGGTAAACTGGAAAAGTATTTCTTCCTCTCTATAATAATTTATTGCTAATGGGTCATAGTACATGAGCAGCATATTCCAGCAGGCATCAGGAAGAAACAGCAAGGGACAAAAATTCTTTTTTTCTGGTTCTTAAACATGTTCTTTGTTTTAAATAATGTTAAGTATTGAAAATTAAATATAAAAAATAAGTATGCCCCCCAAATAAGTATTACAAGAAATAACATAATAGTGCAAACCCCAAAATACAAATAAAAGGAGGTAAGTGTCTCCCCTGCTCTTCATATTCTAGCTCTCCCTCGTCTGCCCAGCTTTAGCCAGTTCAGACTGGGTAGCTCTTTTGGACCTGATAAATCATCCTAATTCTTAATTTTTTTTCCCTCACAGAAAGTGTGACAACTCCTTTATATTCGTTTTTATTTTTTGCATATGTCTGCTTCCTAGCAGTATAGCTCTCCTCTGCATCACTCTGAGAGTCTTCCTCTTGCACCAAGACTGCCCTTCATAAACTGTTCATGAAGTCCTTACCCTTTTTTCCTTGCTGAGAATCAGATTTTCCCTCCCTTTAGTGGATATAAACAGAAGCAACATTCCCATGTTTTTTTCGTGTGTAGGTGACATCCAACAGTTAATTAAGAAACTTAGCTTGCTTCTCAATACTTAACGCCCAGTTCTTCCATCGGCAGAGCTTGCAGGGCTCACTGCAAAGGTCCCACTGTCTAGTCATGTTTTTAGTGAGAACCGGGTATCTCTTTCTTCCCCATCTTATGTTTTATCTTGTCACAAGATTTTCTCAGATAGATTTAATATAATAAGTATTTATAAAAATTCTAATGCTTCTACCGTAAGTTAGATTATATAGCTGTTTGATGTTATGGGTGATACTGTGAATTTGTGATTTGCACGGCTTCAGATGTCATAATTTTTCCCCCCACTTTCTAGGAAGTAACAGCTAGCAGTCGCCACTATGTTGACAGGCTATTTGACCCTGATCCCCAGAAAGTTCTACAAGGTGTCATGTAAGTAGTATGTATTTAAGAGTCTATCAAAAAGTCTTGTTTGTTTCATGTTTGAATCTGTCAAGTATTATAATTCTGAAAATGCAGGGTTGTAACTTTTTTCTTCTGTTTTGGAAAGACCCCTTGACATTCATGACTTTAATATGGTACTATAAAGAATCGTCCGTTGGATAGTTAACTGACATGGTTAGCTTCATTTTTTGTAGAATACTTGTTTTACATTTTAAAAAATGTTTACTTTGGAGAATGCTTTTGTGACTTCAATATCTAGCAAAAGTAAGAGAGTAAAACTGATTATCTTTGATAATCGGAAAGGGGGTGGGAGAATAGGTCACCAGGGTTTTGGGCTTCTTGTTTTGCTTTGTTTTTGGTTAACTCATTGACTGTCTTTAAGGTTTGAATTTCCTAGTGATGTTCTAAATACAAGAATTTAGAAAGCACTCATTAGAAAATTTAAACTTTTTTTTCCCACATTTTAAATAAACTCTTGATAACCTAAATGCCCTTCTTTTCTCCACAATTGCCTCATGTTTAATGAGAGGAAATATTTTTAAGCAACATACCTGAGGTGATTATTCTTAAAAAAAAAAAAAAAGTGGGACAAGTGCAATAAGATTGAAAATGATTGAAAGATGAATTCTCTCTCCTAAGAGCAGATTTTCATGCTCTTATCACATTACTTGTAAGAAAGAAGGTCTAGCCTAAGGCGACTGACTCATAGGGTTGGAAACACGGAGCACCCACAGGGCTGAGCTGTGTCCTGGGGAAGGAGGACCCAAAAAAGGTCAGGATGAGATACATTTGGGATAGCAGTGAGGGCACAAATGAGTCCCTTTCTTCTTAACCCTGTTAGTGTTATCAGCAAGATAACATCTTTAGTTTAACTCTTGCTCAACCATGGCAAGGCTAGGATGCGTCCCACTTCCAAAAAAAAAAAGCTCTATAGCAGGGACGTCTTGAGAGTGTGTATTTGTAAAGTAGAGGCAAGATAAGTAAGGCTGCTTGACTCTTCAAATTGAGCTAGAAGGGAAGGTGAGGAGCTGGATGGAGATCCACCTGGGAAACTCGACACCTTCTCTTCACATCTTCTCAGTTTACAGAAACAGGAGATGATATTTCTTGTTTCCTCATTATGTTAACTTTGCCTTTGTCCCCTTAACTGGGAGACTATAATGATTTAATCAGCGCCTTTAAGTCTAGTTTGATTAATACCAGGAAAAGTGGTATTAAATCTGTCTCTTAAATAAATCAGTTTGGGTTGTACCTACACACACAAATTAGTGGAAGAGATAGGTTTAATTTGACATTCTTTCTTAGACAGGCAGACACTCCCCCACACAAAGCTAGACACAGCTTTGTATATTGCTAATCCTAGATATCACTTAAGATTCCTCAATAAATAGTTCCGCTGGAAATGTCAGACTCATTAAGTATTCAGTAAATGATACAAGATGATGTTATTGTTGTTGTTGTTTTCATTATTACTGCTTCTGTGGCAGTTTAGGAGAAAAGCTAAATTTCTCAGTCAAGGATTCTGCGTGAAAGACTTGTATCTTGAGTCATATCTGATGTGAGTAGCTGATTCAAGTGTTGTCACTGTTAGAAATTTCTCATTTACCAAAAACACTGCAGCTTTTTTAAAGGTGATTAAATATCAAATAAGGCATAAAAAACACTGGGAAGGGTTTCCCTGGTGGCGCAGTGGTTGAGAATCCGCCTGCCGATGCAGGGGACACGGGTTCGTGCCCCAGTCCGGGAAGATCCCACATGCCACGGTCCGGGAAGATCCCACATGCCGCGGAGCGGCTGGGCCCGTGAGCCATGGCCGTTGAGCCTGCGCGTCCGGAGCCTGTGCTCCACAATGGGAGAGGCCACAACAGTGAGAGACCCGCTACTGCAAAAAAAAAAAAAAAAACCACTGGGAAGAGTGTATTATTTCAAACTAGCTATGGTATAGTTTGATAGACTTAGTGCCTCTTAAAAAATTATCAAGTCTAAGACACTTAGCTGTCAGCTAAGAAGATAAGAAAGGTTTGTGTGGAGGGATAGTGGAGTGGAAAGAGCATGGGCTTTCAAGTTGGACAACGGTAGGTTGGATACCTGGTTCTGATACTTCCTAGTAGAGTCCTTTCCTAGTACAGTGCTTGGGCAGGTTATTTGATTTCTTTGAGCGTCAACTTTATCATCTGTAAAGAGAGAGTAATACTGCCCATCTTGCCAAGTGGTTAAGAATTAAGACAAATATAGCATTCAGTGCCTGGTATGTTGTGGATACCCACAAATTGGTACTTAAATGGTTAGTAGTTATTGACCCTAATTTAAAACAACTTCAAAAATAAGGTGATTCTTTTCAAAGAAGAGAAAGAAAAACTAAAAAAATGTCAGAGATAAAACAATTCCCACCGAAGGAGAAGAAGAGGGAGAGGAGCTAGAATTCTTGATTCAGACAAGAAAATCTGAGTGATAACACGTTCCAGTAAATGTGATTGCTACTTAAAATACTAAAATCTATTTAGAGTTTGAAACGGACAGATCACCCAAAATCTTTTCACTTTATGGCCTTCTGGGGGCGTGTGTAGTATGATTTGATAAAGCTTTCTTTACCGCAGAGAGAAAAAATTATCCTTTCTGACTTAATTCTTTCCTGAATTTTGTTACTGTCTGAAGATTAATTGTACGTAGTCAATTGAATGAAAAATGAGTTAAATTTTTAACATTTACTTTTAAGTAACCTTGTCTAATACAAGAATAATACAATATTGATAGAGGAAAAGGGGGAGCCAAAATGATGTTTAGGAAAAGAGAATTGACCAATTCTTTCCTTTTATTTAATACACATTACACAGCCACCGTTGAGTCAGTCATACAGAGACCATTACTAGACCAAAAGAGGCAGGTAGAAGGAAGGTGGCCACAGAGTGTAAACAACCAAAGGTAGCCTTCTGGTTTTAGGGAAGGAAAAGACAGAGGCTGAAGTAACCAGCTTTGAATCCAAAATATCCAATTCGAAGGACATAAAAAAGAATTGATGACTAGCTTTAGCTATGAGACAACCAGAGCTCTATCGTTTTTCTAGCAATATTAGTCTGATTTTTCACTAGCAGGAAAAACAAAATCGAAGAAATTAAAGATGAATAATAACTTTTCATCAAGGCCTCTAACTAATCTACTCAGCTGAGTTAGAGCCATAGACCTATGCATAAATATAGGGAACTTCTTTGTAGATAACCCATGTTGTGAAGGACTGTTTTACCTAGTCAGTGAGTATGCCTTTGAAGAATACTATTAAACATCAGAACTGCTTAAGTTTAATTGTTAAAGAATGAGGAGTTATACTAGAGACAACTTTTTTGTTTATAGTACAATATTTAGCATAAATTTGAATGGTCCTATTATACTAAAGGTTTGAAAACAGAATTAGGTCCTGAAAAGCAAGGTTTCAGATGTGTAACTGAGTAGTTAATGGAGTAAGATAGGAGTCAGATATGAGCAGAGAGAACAGGGCAATCAGCTGTGTAGGTCATAAACTACAGCCTTTGCAACTACAACAGAGAGTAGGTACATCAGATAAACTATACCGTATTGCAAATTTTCAGCTTCCTCTAGTGTGGTGATCTGCGTGTGACTTTAAAAAAACAATTATAGGATGTTTTTGGTGAAGTTACCCTGGTATTAGCTCAACCATGTTAAATTTCATAGTTGCAGAAGAATAACTGTTGAAATGTTTTTGTAGACCTTGAGTTAAAGCTGCTTAAATATTGTGCTTTTTTTAACATACCTAAATTAGAGCACCTGAATCTGGTTTTGACGTTAGTGATTCTCCGTGGCCTTACGTTGATATTCCCTATGTTGAAAGGCAAAAGATGATACAAGCAAATGTGGCTGGCTTTGTAGTTTCAAAGTTGAATCAAACTAGAAAACTAGATTGGCTCTTTCTGGTAAACTAAGGCAGGCAGTTGTGGATACTGTAGAACTGTGTGGTTTTCACCAAGTATCAATTTTTAAGAAGTGTCTTCTGAAGTATTTTAATATACTGATGAAATAAGTTCATTTTGGTGATGGTTTTGGTACTTCATTCTCTGGTTCCAAGCAAATATGTACCTCTGGTTTCAGTAGAATATAGGCACTTTCCATTTTCTTGCATGTCCTAAAGATAATGAGCTCCTATAAAATGAAGCCTCTGGCTTTTGGAAATTTTAAATTAAGGATAAGTTTTAGGCTAATTCAAAAGAAATGTCCTGTTAGTTACTTTCAGAAGTGTTACAGGTAAACATAAGTGAAGATGACCTTAATACCAAATGAAATGGAGTGATTCTGAGAGTTACTTGTTTAAAACTTTGTATTCTGAGACAGGTTAGTCTGGTTAAAAGGGTAGCAAGATTTTCCAGAAATTGTTAGATCAGATTGACATAGTTTTGTGTACAGATATATAAGCTGTTTATATATGTATGTGATACTAACTTTGAACATCAAAAATAGCTGAATATTTGTATGCATATCTGTATATATATCTTTTCATATTTATAAGCCACTTAACTGTATGCTTCCATATTCATAATGTTCTAACACATTTCTGATGTTCTTTGGAATGATTACATATATTAAAAATATTTATTAATGTACTGTAAAAATATTTTACATTTATTAGTGCAGTTATTACATTGCACTTTTCATTTTTGGAGAATGTAAGGTGATTTGTAATCAGCTGATAACTCTGATAAAACAGAGTTAAGTACAACTCCTAAACTAGTGTTTATAAAAATCGGAACTGTATCTGACGCTACCCTACATTCCAGAAATCTACACCTCAGGGTAATTTGTTGATAAGAATGAACTAAATTACTGTCAATTCTCAGTTCTGTTCAATTTATACATATAGTAGGTGCACAATAATTGCCTAAGTTGACTTGAAATGAAGTTCACTGTAAATCTCTCAAGTACCTGCTGAATCAAAGCCTTATGTTAAAAGTAACTTTAGTTTGAATAATAGATCATCATTATCTACTTCTTTTAAAATTGGCAATTCACATATGATGATGGTGATTTTGATTGGAATATGAATAATCTCATTCCTTAACCATGCTGGATATTAGAAACTTATTGTACTTGGATGTTTGGATGTTACATTTTCCAAAAAGAACATCATAATAATTATTATTACAGGGTCAGAGCAGTGATTAAGTTTGTAATTTTCCAAGTCCAAATAATTTTGTTAAGTTGTTTACCCTGTTGCCTTATTATAGCTACCCACAAATACGTATTTCTTCCTTATGTCTTATGAAAAGTGAGTTTTCATAAGTAGGTCAGACGTTAGACTGTACTTTTCCATATCTATTGTACTCTTTGGCTACTTCATGCTAATTAGACCAAGAATGAATGTGTAGTATTCCAAATAAGAGCTGCTTCAGGTAAGTGAAGAGTCATACTGGTTCAAAATGAAAATGACATCATTGATCTTTAGCTTCTGGCCCCAGCCTTCAATGACTTTAAAGATAATTTTCTATTTTTAGATGATAATTAGGTTTTCAGTTAAAATTTATGGTGTCTTGACTGTTTAGGAATAATATGCTCATACCTGATTGACTTAGACTTTGTTTCTCCAACAGGTCTAGGTTCCAATTATTATTTTTTTTACTTTTCCTACTATTTTAATGACAAAGTGTGGTGTTTACTTTCTCTCTTGGTTTTGATCACAAATCATAATACTCTGATTTAGACATATGCTGTAGTAGGCACTGCACATCTCGTTTTTATATTCAAGACCTTTTTCTCTACCACACTAAAAATTAAACTCCTTCAGAGCAAAGAAAGGAAGTAGAAAGGTTAACCTCCATGTAAAAGTGGGTGCATTTTGAGTCCATTTATTACTGGGCAAATTTAAGGTTCTAGCTAGATTTTAGCCGAAAATGTTCTCTGCCAAATGCATTTTTGTAACATCTTAATATCGACTCCTCTATTCCCATCCTCAAGGAGTAGACTATCCCCAAGGCTTACATTTTAGCTTTTCTACCCAGATATTCGTATCTCATCTCAAAGATAATTCAGTATGTATAAATTCAAGATAGATCCTTGTCTTGCTAAGGGATTTATTCTCCAAACTTCCTAGTGTTCTCTGCACCCAGGCACCCAGACTTGAAGTAGTCACTCAAGACATGTCACATATCACATTTCCTGTACCTGTCAAACCTATCAAATCATCTTGTTAACTGCTTCCTTAAAATGTCCTCTCTATTAATGGTTCCTATGCTGCTACTTAGTCTCATATAACCAGATACCTGGATGGATTGAGTAGTTTTTTAAACAAACATTTATTGAGTGCCTATCAGGTGCTAGGTAGGCATTGTGCTAGTATGGGAGTATATAAGAGTGAATAATTAGTCACTGCTCTGGGAGATCCAAAAGTCTAATGCAGGAGTCAGATAACTAAAGAGACAGTTCACTGTAGTTTGATTAGTGAATACTGTGATAATGATAAGTACAGAGGGTCTTGGGACCACAGAGGAAGGGCATCAGCCGTTTAGTTGCCTCTCAACTCTAGAATTATCTGTATTCCAGTCCATTCCACATTCAGCTTATCTTCCATTGTCATTGCTTCCTTCATGTCCTTTTTCTGATCAAAAACATGATTTCTCCTTAATCCATCCCCCTTTAGTTTGTCTCTTCTCCCTTTCACTTTCCTAACTTTGTTCCATGCTTAATGTTCCACCTTAAAAGGAACCTTCTTTTCAATCTTGGCTCCTGGTACTGCCCCAGAAGTATGCCATATTCATTTCCAGTATGGTTCCTTTTGCCCTCCTCATCCACTTATTCAAATCCTAGCCATTTTCTAAGGTCTATCTTAGTTCCTACCATTGCTTCAAAACCTGTGAAGCTTGTCTTATCATCTACTTTTCTCAGCCCTATAAGCACACTGTTTATAATATACACTGGCTTACATTGTTAGTGTTATTTTTGTCATCTCAAAAAGATTGTAAACTCTTCAGATCAGACATCTCATTATGTGATGCTTTTGTATCCTTCATAGAGCCTAGCACAGTGCTGAGCTCAAAAAGTAATTGTTGAATTTCAGTAGTATGTTAGTAGGGCATTCCACCCCCTCCAATATTAAGGATTGATAGACATGAGATTGAGATTATATATTTCTTTGATCTACTGGGAAAAGGATGTCTTTGCCTAAAAGATATGCTTTTATTTTGCATAAAAATGTAAATTGAAAGACAGGAGGAAAAAGGAAATTCATTTACTAAATTCTTTTGTCTTTTCTCTGAATGCCTGATATCACTGGAGGTAATGGAAAAAACACTTGGCATAAGGGACATGGGTTGAGACTGGCTCTGTCATTTATTATGGAGCTTTGAGAAGAGCCCAAACCCAAGTCTTAGCTTCCTCATCTGTAAAATGGGGTTAATATTACTCAAGATTGTGGTGAAGATTAAATAATGGGTATGGAATGCTTTGTGAACTTCAAAGCAATGTGTAAACCCTGCCTAGTTTTGTTGTGCTCCCATCTTGATAGTTGTGAGTTTGTATTTTACAAAAATACGGATTTCTATATGGTATGTTTTGTGATCCATTGATAGTAACTTCTCTGATATTTCCAGGTCAGACTGGTTTCTTGCCTCTGAAGAGGAGACAGACTTCTTTCCTAAAAAAGTAATGAGTATGTTATGATACAGGCCACTAGGAGGGATACCTAACCCAGACTTGGGAGTTGTCAGGGCATGCTTCCTGGAGGATGACACTGACATAGAAGCTCAGACCTGAAAGATGAGTAAAATTGGCCAGGGAATGATATAAGGGAGGGAATAATAAGGAAATGAAAGAGAGAGAAAATAGCTACACTCTGGGAACTGAAAGAAGCTTCATTTGGCTGGCTCTGAAATTGAATCTTACCCTGTACTTAGATCTGCTAAAAATGAGTATATGTATTCATTATTGTCTCTTTCGATTTTAACTCTTTCATAGAAATGATCTTCTGGTACAACTGAATAGAATTTATTTGCAGGGCGTTAACATCTCTTCCTTGTCTAGTATAGATATATTTTACTTATTAGAGCCAGAGCAAGAATTGTTTTCTTTAAGCATTGGTCCATTTTATTAATTGTGTTCTCTTTAGCCTGCGATTACTCTATAACTACCAGCTGCCTCCTTCGTGTCCTTTTTGCAAACTATTAGGAGAACTGGAAAGTTGGTTTTGGAGTTTTTGTTTGCTTTTGTCTATAAAAACATTTACTCTGGCATGGCTTGAGGTATTTGGGTTGTGTTTATAAGGTGGGGACACCTCATTTCTGCTTCGTTTAGGAAGAATGGGGAGAAATCTGAGAAAATGTTAGGGTTGGGAATTCCAGAATAGAGAGAACCTCCAGAATGGCACCTGGCATAAATAAACCCTCAGTAGATAGACAGCTACTGGACAAATGAATGTACTGTGTTGGTATAGGCAGAACACATTAAGAGAAAAGAAGAAGATGAAAGAAGACGACAGACTGCTAGGTTAGGGTCTATAAGCTGACAATTGGGAAGCAGGTCTCTAAGAAAACAGCAGACATCCATAAGGAGGCAGGAGCTTAGATGTACAATTTATCATCAACTATGCTTTGCTCAGGGAAGCTTCAGTATCACATAATTTTATAATCATGTATCAGAACTTGGTTAAAACCTTAGTAAACTTCATTCAGCTTAGTCCTCATAAACAAAAAATACTCCTGCTGATCCCCTATAAACCATATGGAAGATCTGAGGGATATTTACAGAGAGAGAGGTAAGGACCTGAAAAATAGACCACCCTCAAGCACTGAGCTGAAGGAAGAAGACTAACAGGTACAGTGTTTGGCTCAAGACTTGTGAAAATGCTATTCAAAAATTTGTGGGGAGAATCAGCTTTCAGCAGACCACTATGTCATAGCAGCATTTTTCTGTAATAATTGAAGAAGGTAATTAAGGAGAGGGGTATTATAATTATTGTTACCAGGGTTTTCAATGCCAGTGAAATTGGTTGGTACTGGAAACACAAGCTGACGATAACATTTAGTCACTGATTTTCTTAATAACTCCCCCCCACCCCCACTTTCTACTCGTGTTTTTCTATAAGATCATGGTTTGCCAGTTACAGAACTTTTTCAGAATTGTAACTTTCATGGTCAGCAAAAAATTCCTGTATACTGTAGAGCTCTGCTGCCTAAAAGAGAAGTCAAAGAGATCTCAGTAAGTAATTAGGGGAATGTATTTTGGAATATGAAAAAAAGATAATTTATAATGTTTCAATATGTAAGTGCTTAGGGGTGACCATGTTAGAAAACTTAATGAGGTATGAACGCAAGAGCAGAAACTATGGACTGATGTCGGTATGGTATTGATGACCCATATACCATGAGTGCCACTGATCTGATTTTCCAAAGTGAAATAACTTTTAATGAAAAGTATAGTCTCGAGCAGAAGCTAGAAGAACTACAATCCTGCAGCCTGTGGAACAAAAACCATATTCACAGAAAGATAGACAAGATGAAAAGGCAGAGGGCTATGTACCAGATGAAAGAAAAAGATAAAACCCCAGAAAAACAACTAAATGAAGTGGAGATAAGCAACCTTCCAGAAAAAGAATTCAGAATAATGATAGTGAAGATGATCCAGGACCTCAGAAAAAGAATGGAGGCAAAGATCGAGAAGATGCAAGAAATGTTTAACAAAGACGTAGAAGAATTAAAGAACAAACACACAGAAATAAACAATACAATAACTGAAATGAAAACTACACTAGAAGAAATCAATAGCAGAATAACTGAGGCAGAAGAACAGATAAGTGACCTGAAAGAATGGTGAAATTCACTGCTGAGGAGCAGAGTAAAGAAAAAAGAATGAAAAGAAATGAAGACAGCCTAAGAGACCTCTGGGACAACATTAAATGCAACAGCATTCGCATTACAGGGGTCCCAGAAGAAGAGAGGAAGAAAGGACCCGAGAAAATATTTGAAGAGATTATAGTCAAAAACTTCCTTAACATGGGAAAGGAAATAGCCACCCAAGTCCAGGAAGTGCAGAGAGTCCCATACAGGATAAACCCAAGGAGAAACATGCCGAGACACATAGTAATCAAATTGGCAAAAATTAAAGACGAAAAAGTATTGAAAGCAGCAAGGGAAAAATGACAAATAACATACAAGGGAACTCCCATAAGGTTAACAGCTGATTTCTCAGCAGAAACTCTACAAGCCAGAAGGGAGTGGCATGGCATATTTAAAGTGATGAGAGGGAAGAACCTACAACCAAGATTACTCTACCTGGCAAGGATCTCATTCAGATTCGATGGAGAAATCAAAAGCTTTACAGACAAGCAAAAGCTGAGAGAATTCAGCACCACCAAACCAGCTCTACAACAAATGCTAAAGGAACTTCTCTAAGTGGGAAACACAAGAGAAGAAAAGGACCTACAAAAAACAAACCCAAAACAATTAAGAAAATGGTAATAGGGACATACAAATCGATAATTACCTTAAACATGAATGGATTAAATGCTCCAACCAAAAGACACAGGCTCGCTGAATGGATACAAAAACAAGACCCATATATATGCTGTCTACAAGAGACCCACTTCAGACCTAGGGACACATACAGATTGAAAGTGAGGGGATGGAAAAAGATATTCCATGCAAATGGAAATCAAAAGAAAGCTGAAGTAGCAATACTCATATCAGATAAAATAAACTTTAAAATAAAGAATGTTACAACACACAAGGAAGGACAGTACATAATGATCAAGGGATCAATCCAAGGAGAAGATACAACAATTATAAATATATATATGCACCCAACATAGGAGCACCTCAATACATAAGGCAACTGCTAGCAGCTATAAAAGAGGAAATCGACAGTAACACAGTAATAGTGGGGGACTTTAACACCTCACTTACACCAATGGACAGGTCATCCAAAATGAAAATAAATAAGGAAACAGAAGCTTTAAATGACACAATAGACCAGATAGAGTTATTTGATATTTATAGGAGATTCCATCCAAAAACAGCAGATTACACTTTATTCTCAAGTGCGCACGGAACATTCTCCAGGATAGATCACACCTTGGGTCACAAATTAAGCCTCAGTAAATTTAAGAAAATTGAAATCATATCAAGCATCTTTTCTGACCACAACGCTATGAGATTAGAAATCACTTACAGGGAAAAAACCATCAAAAACAAAAACACATGGAGGCTAAACAATATGTTACTAAATAACCAAGAGATCACTGAAGAAATCAAAAAATACCCAGAGACAAATGACAATAAAAACACGACAATCCAAAACCTATGGGATGCAGCAAGAGCAGTTCTAAGAAGGAAGTTTATAGCTATACAATCCTACCTCAAGAAACAACAAACATCTCAAATAAACAATCTAACCTTACACCTAAAAGAACTAGAGAAAGAAGAATAAACAAAACCCAAAGTTAGTAGAAGAAAAGAAATCATAAAGAACAAAGCAGAAATAAATGAAATAGAAACAAAGACAACAATAGCAAAGATTAGTAAAACTAAAAGCTGGTTCTTTGAGAAGATAAACAAAATTGATAAACCATTAGCCAGACTCATCAAGAAAAAGAGGGAGAAGACTCAAATCAATAAAATTAGAAACGAAAAAGGAGAAGTTACAATGGACACCACAGAAATACAAAGCATCCTAAGAGACTACTACAAGCAACTCTATGCCAGTAAAATGGACAAACTGGAAGAAATGGACAAATTCTTAGAAAGGTATAACCTTCTAAGACTGAACCAGGAAGAAATAGAAAATATGAACAGACCAATCACAAGTAATGAAATTGAAACTGTGATTAAAAATCTTCCAACAAAGAAAAGTCCAGGACCAGATGGCTTCGCAGGTGAATTCTATCAAACATTTAGAGAAACACTTAACACCCATCCTTCTCAAACTCTTCCAAAAAATTGCAGAGGAAGGAACACTCCCAAACTCATTCTATGAGGCCACCATCACCCTGATACCAAAACCAGACAAAGATATTACAAAAAAAGAAAATTACAGACCAATATCACTCATGAATATAGATGCAAAAATCCTCAACTAAATACTTGCAAACAGAATTCAAGAACACATTAAAAGGATCATACACCATGATCAAGTGGGATATATCCCAGGGATGCAAGGATTCTTCAGTATACGCAAATCAATCAGTGTGGTACACCATATTAACAAATTGAAGAAGAAAAACCGTATGATCATCTCAATAGATGCAGAGAAAGCTTTTGACAAAACTCAACACCCATTTATGATAAAAACTCTCCAGAAAGTGGGCATAGAGGGAACCTACCTCAACATAATAAAGGCCATATAGGACAAACCCACAGCAAACATCATTCTCAGTGGTGAAGAACTGAAAGCATTTCCTCTAAAACCAGGAACAAGACAAGGATGTCCACTCTCCCCACTATTATTCAACATAGTTTTGGAAGTCCTAGCCATGGCAATCAGAGAAGAAAAAGAATTAAAAGGACTCCAAATTGGAAAAGAAGAAGTAAAACTGTCACTGTTTCCAGATGACTTGATACTATACATAGAGAATCCTAAAGATGCCACCAGAAAACTACTAGAGCTAATGAATTTGGTAAACTTTCAGGATACAAAATTAATGCACAGAAATCCCTTGCATTCCTGTACACTGATGATGAAAAATCTGAAAGAGAAATTAAGGAAACACTCCCTTTTACCATTGCAACAAAAAGAATAAAATACCTAGGAATAAACCTGCCTAGGGAGACAAAAGACCTGTATGCAGAAAACTATAAGACACTGATAAAAGAAATTAAAGATGATACAAACAGACGGAGAGATATACCATGTTCTTGGATTGGAAGAATCAATATTGTGGAAATGACTGTACTACCCAAAGCAATCTACTGATTGAATGCAATTGCTATCAGATTACCAGTGGCATTTTTACAGAACTGGAACAAAAAATCTTAAAATTTGTATGGAGACACAAAAGACCCCAAATAGCCAAAACGGTCTTGAGGGGAAAAAATGGAGCTGGAGGAATCAGACTCCCTGACTTCAGACTATACTACAAAGCTACAGTAATCAAGACAATATGGTACTGGCACAAAACCAGAAATATAGATCAATGGAACAGGATAGAAAGCCCAGAGATAAACCCACGCACCTATGGTCAACTAATCTATGACAAAGGAGGCAAGGATATACAATGGAGAAAAGACAGTCTCTTCAATAAGTGGTGCTCGGAGAACTGGACAGCTACATGTAAAAGAATGAAATTAGAACACTCCCTAACACCATACACAAAAATAAACTCAAAACGGTTTAGAGACCTTAATGTGAGGCCAGAAACTATAAAACTCTTAGAGGAAAACATAGGAAGAACACTCTTTGACATAAATCACAGCAAGATCTTTTTTGATCCACCTCCTAGAGTAATGGAAATAAAAACAAAAATAAACAAATGGGACCTAATGAAACTTCAAAGCTTTTGCACAGCAAAGGAAACTACAAACAAGATGAAAAGACAACCCTCAGAATGTGAGAAAATATTTGCAAACGAATCAGCGCACAAAGGATTAATCTCCAAAATATATAAACTCGTGCAGCTCAATATTAAAAAACAAACAACCCAATCCAAAAATGGGCAGAAGACCTAAATAGACATTTCTCCAGAGAAGACATACAGATGGCCAAGAAGCGCATGAAAAGCTGCTCAACATCACTAATTATTAGAGAAATGCAAATCAAAACCACAATGAGGTATCACCTCACACCAGTTAGATTGGGCATCGTCAGAAAATCTACAAACAACAAATGCTGGAGAGGGTGTGGAGAAAAGGGAACTCTCTTGCACTGTTGGTGGGAATGTAAATTGATACAGCCACTATGGAGAACAGTATGGAGGTTCCTTAAAAAAGTAAAAATAGAACTACCATATGACCCAGCAATCCCACTACTGGGCATATACCCAGAGAAAACCATAATTCAAAAAGACACATGCACCCCAATGTTCATTGCAGCACTATTTACAATAGCCAGGACACGGAAGCAACCTAAATGCCCATCATCAGATGAATGGATAAAGAAGATGTGGTACATGTATACAGTGGACTATTACTCAGCCATAAAAAGGAACGAAATTGGGTCATTTGTAGAGACGTGGATGGATCTAGAGACTGTCATACAGAGTGAGGTAGGTCAGAAAGAGAAAAACAAATATTGTGTATTAACGTGTATATGTGGAAACTAGAAAATGGTACAGATGAACCAGTTTGCAGGGCAGATATTGAGACACAGATGCAGAAAGCAAATGTATGGATATCAAGGGGGGAAAGTGGAGTGGGGGGTGGTGGTGGTGGGATGAATTGGGAGATTGGGATTGCCATATATACACTAATATGTATAAAATGGATAACTAATAAGAACCTGCTGTACAAAAAAATAAAATTCAAAAAAAAAGTATAGTCTCCTTTTTATTTACAAGGCAGGTACAGTACTGAAAAATATGATTTTCTTTAGGATTGTGCAAAAAAGGCTTTCTATTTTAAAACTATGGCCAGAAATTTCCAGACTCTCTCTTAAACTTCTGAAATGCCCATGGAGTCTCTGATACCTTCTTCCATACTTTGAGAATCACAGTGTTCTAATGTTCTATATTAAGATAGCACTACTGACCAATTAGCGTAAGTTTTTTTAATTAAACATTTTATTAGTACTGGGCTTATTTTCAGCTGTTTGTATTTTCTCTGGGAACAACCATGTGTTTGTGAACCAACTGGTCATTGATATTCTTTTTATGGAATAGAGTGTTACTCCTGGTGAAATAAAGATCTGAGTGTAGCTAGAATAAAAAATACTGGTGAATATATAGGAAATATAAAAGATTTTTTCTTATTTTTAAATCTCCTTAAAAGATAAGTGGCTTTTAAATCAAAAATAATACAATATAGGGAATTCCCTGGTGGTCCAGTGGTTAGGACTCCGTGCTTCTACTGCAGGGGGCATGGGTTCAACCCCTGGTGGGGAAACTAAGATCCCACAGATCTCACAGCACAGCCAAAAAAAAAAAAAGGTACAGTATATTATGTTGTTTCTAACTAATTTAAAAATAAAACTATGACAGCAGCTCAAAGAATGGATGGGAAGATGGAAGTATATGCTTGCAAGGCTCTTAAAATACACATGAAATGGGACAGTATCCCTTGAAGATTGACTGTGTTAAGTTAAAAGATGCATATTGTAAAGCAACCACTGAAAAACAACAAAACAAAACCCAAAGAGGTACAGCTAATAAGACAATAAAGGAGATAAAATGGAATCAGAAATATTCAGTCCAGAGAATTCAGAAGAAAAGGAAAAAAGGAAAGTCATTGTCCCTGAAACAAGATCAGATCTGTTCTGTCGGCTGGCTGCTTTTACTCCCTACTGCCAGAGCTGTGCGTGAGAAGATGGCCTATATTTCTTTTTATTCAAAGGATTGGTAGCCTTTTTGAAGAACTCAACTTCCTTTGTATTGGAAGTCTTTTGCCAATACTCAAGATGTCTCTCATTCCCCCCTCCCCCCACCTTGCTACTCTCCTGTTTTACAGCCCCAGGTTTATAAGGTACCTATCTCTGTCCCTTCTCTTTGGCACTCCAGGTGGAAAAGCGTCAGTGTTTTCACTTTGTCCCTAACTTCTGTACTTGCCAATCCAAGATGTTGCATAATAAAGATAAAGTGGGATGCATTGATCTTTTATTTTTCTGTGATGTCTCAACATACCTTACCCTTTTCTCTTTCCCCTGAATTCAGAGACATGAAAAATGCTGTAATTGGAAACAACAAGCAGAAAGCCAACCTCATTGTTCTAGGAGCTGTTCCGAGGTAAGTTTGCTGTCATCCCCTTTTCTGCTATTCATACTAAGTTTTGAATGTATTTCTCATTCTCAACCATAAGACCTATCTTTTTTCTGTATTGTCTGTTCTTATTTTTTTTAAATAAATGCTTTGAAGTATATGAAGCATCTCTTTAAAAACAATTAAGGTACCAGGGAATGGAATATGAAACAAATGTATTAATACTTTCTAGAGGTTCAGGAAGATCATTGACCCTGCAATAAAAGGATGTGTTGTGTAGATAAGCAGTGTACACCAGCCTGAATCTTCCCTGTCTCCTTTGCACTCTGGCAGTTTTTGTATGATTGGATAATAATTTATTAAGATTCGCAAAACCTTTTTTGAGTTTAAAAAAAATTCTTGGTTTTTTAACCCTGCTTTTTTAATTTCTAATTTTTCGAATTTGCTGGTTTTTAAGTTAACATAGAAAGTTTGATTTCTTCTGATGAAGCTAATAAGCTTCCTTTTGGTAGACAGTGACAGTTGTATAACTTCCTCTTTGCCTTTGCTACCCAGAACTAAGTTTTATGTGCAATTGCTGTAAGTTTTTCATTCAGAATTTTTTAATGTTTTGTTTTTTTCTCTTTCTTCTTTTCTATCTTTTAATATAGGATTAATGGTTTTATTGTTTTTAACGTGATTGACCTTTGGTCACTATAAAGCTGTCAGCAGCCTTTCTTAGGGAATTAGTGCTCAGTATATATAAATATGCTTTAGAGAACATGAAGGTTCTACATTAGAACATAAAGGAGATGGTCATAAGTGGTGGATGATTAGAATTTGGGGAGTATTTATTTGTCAGGCTGGCCTGGAGTAGAAATAGGATCTTCTGATCTCCCAAATAGGAGGACTGGAGAACGAAGAGAGCTTCCCTTGCTTGAAGAGCAGCACAAGGACTCTGAATATTCCCTCTAGGCTAGATCTCTGTGATCTCTGAACTGCAGTATTGGGTATTCAAGGTCCTTAAGATCCGGCAGCACTTGGCTTTGGGAGTCTTCATATCCTGGAGTGGCAGATAACGTGGACTGTGGTGCTGCTGTTTCCACAGAGATCACTTGCGGACAACTTTCAGATTCACAGTTCTGATAAACTAAGATTATATGATAGTTCTGTTGCTCAAAATGAAGAAAATCTCTTTAGATCCACCCCCACTGGATATTCCATTATTAAAGTAACAGCTTATATAAAAATATGACCATTTCCTAGCCCTCCATAAGCTTACCAACCATATTTTCAGTGTGTGGGATGTATTGGTAGCCTTTTTCTGTAACATTACTTTTAGCTAATGTTTACTTTTAAGTTTTTTAGTCTCTTCTGTTTACCAAGTTCTTTCTTTTTAGATTATTGTACTTGCTTCAGCAAGAAACCTCAAGCACAGAGTTGAAAACCGAATGTGCAGTGGTATTGGGAAGTCTTGCTATGGGTACTGAAAACAATGTTAAGTCTCTACTCGATTGCCATATTATCCCTGCCTTACTGCAAGGTATGTAAAGAAGTCATTTTTATACAAGTAAAAATTAGAATCAGTTTGCAGAGTTTTAAATATGAGTTGAAAGGATGAGTCTCAAATCTGTTTTCTATTAATAGGACTACTGTCCCCAGACCTGAAGTTCATTGAAGCTTGCCTCCGATGCCTGCGCACCATCTTCACCAGTCCCGTTACTCCAGAGGAACTACTGTATACAGTGAGTTTTAGGTGTTTTTGAATCATCAGTTACATTTTACTAACAGCATACTTCTAATTTATTGGGTTGACCAAAAAGTGCCTTCAGTTTTTAAGTAAAAATGAAAGACACATTTTTCATTTTCACCAAGAACTTTATTGAACAGTGTATTCACCCTTTTGTTCCACTACCTTCTGCCGTTTTTCAGGCAACTTCATAATTCCATCTTCCCAAAACTTCTTATCTTTTTGAGCAAAGAACTGTTCCAGGTGCCTTTTACAGTCTTTCAGGAATTGAAATTTTTTCCATTAAGAGAATTTTGTAAAGACCTAAATAAATGGAAATCTGAACGTGCAATGTCTGGTGAATATGGTGGATGAATCAGAGCTTCCCAGCCAAGCTGTAACAGTTTTTGCCTGGTCATCAAAGAAACATGCGGTCTTGCGTTATCCTGATGGAAGATTATGCGTTTTCTGTTGACTAATTCTGGACGCTTTTCGTCTAGTGCTGCTTTCAGTTGGTCTAACTGGGAGCAGTACTTGTTGGAATTACTTGTTTGGTTTTCCGGAAGGAACTCATAATAGAGGACTCCCTTCCAATCCCACCATATGGACAACATCACCTTCTTTGGATGAAGACCGGCCTTTGGTGTGGTTGGTGGTGGTTCATTTTGCTTGCCCCATGATCTCTTCCATTCCACATTATTGCACAGTATCCACTTTTCATTGCCCACCACAATTTGTTTTAAAAACGGAACTTTTTCATTATGTTTCAGTAGAGAACCGCATGTGGAAATACGGTCAAGAAGGTTTTTTATCCTTAACTTATGTGGAACCCAAACATCAAAGCGGTGAACATAACCAAGCTGGTGCAAATGATTTTCAAGGCATGATTTGGATATTTTGAGTATGTTGGCTACCTCCCACGTGATATAACGTTTATCGTTCTCAACTAATGTCTTGATTCAATCGCTGTCAACTGTTCTACCCGACCATGAAGTATCGTCCAGCAAGAAATCTCCAGCACAGAACTTCACAAACCATTTTTGACATGTTCAGTCACAGCATCTTCTCCATACACTGCACAAATCTTTTTTTGCGTTTCAGTTGCATTTTTACCTTTCTTGAAATAATAAAGCATAATATGCCAAAAATGTTGCCTTTTTTCTTCCATCTTCAATATTAAAATGACTACACAAAAATTCACCAATTTTGATAAGTCTTTTTTTAAATGCACACTGATATGACAGCTGTCACATACGATCTAACAAAATTGTTTTCAATAAAGTTAAAGACAGCAAAGTGCTACTGGAGCCATCTTAACGGAAAAAAACGAACGAACCTTTTGGCCAACCCATATTTAGCATCTCAAAACTGATCTTAACTGTGATAACTGTGTTGTAGAAAAGTCTCAAGAAGTGTTTGAAGTCTTGCTAATTTGCAAATATCAAACGTTCTAGGCTTTGTAAAGAAGTGAAAGGTCGTCTCAGATCTTGAGGAATTTGTAAGCTGTTTTTTTTCTTTTGGTTTTTGTAAAAAGACCCTTCTTAATTTCCTAATAGGTACAAATTAAGGAGTATATTTAATGCACTCACTATAGGTTAAATCCAGTAGAGTAGGCTTTGTAGAGAAGGTAGAATTCAACCTGGTCTTGAATAATGGATAAGATTTCAAGAAGCGGAGAGAAAAGAAGCTGTTCTAGGAAGCATCTGTGTAAGAGAGAATATGCAGGACAGTGGACAGAATAGTCTAATGCAGGAAAGGAATCCGTGTTCATTTCGGCTGGAGAGGTGAACCAGAAGCAACTTGTTAGAGGCTTACTTACCAGGCTAGAATCAGAGTATGTGTGAGAGAATCTAAAGATCTTTAGAGTCATTCAGTGGTTTTCAAAAACTTCAGGGAGTATTAGGGGGTGTTTTTATCTGTTGATTACTTGGGACTTTCTTAATAAAAATTATCCAGACTAGTATTTTTCAAACTCTTATCCACAGTCCACAGTAAGAATGATATTTTCCACTGCCCTACTGTGTGTGTGGGGCAGAAAGGGGAGGGGGTGAGGGGTGGTAGAACATCCTGAGATAGTCTTCACAAAACAGTTCCATAAATGTGGTGCCTTCTGATTTCTGTTCTATCCTTTTTCATTAAAAAAAAATGCTGGTTGTGATTCTCTGAGCTGACACACAGAATGTCAGAGTTTCAAAGTGGACACATAATGAATCAGAGATCTTGTCCAGAATCATGTTTTACAAGTATTTCAAGAGTATAAGCAGTCAAGAGGCACAGGCAAAGCAGACAGGGAGAGGGAACATGCCACATGCCTTCATAGTTTGTTTTTCCTACATTAGGCCCTTGCTCCTCTGGCTTGTAATGATGCATAAGGTCTGTGAGGTTTGTGGGTCACCTCACACAGCAGGGAGGCTCTAAATTATGAAACATCTCAATTTTATACCTCAGGGATTTGTGCAGCATTCTTCAGGGAGCTGTGCCTCATAAATCCAAAGACTGTTTACTACACTGGTTCTCAAACTTGAGCATGCACCAGAATTGCCTGGAGAGCTCATTAAACACAGAACCCTGGACTCTACCTACAGAGTTTCTGATTCAGTGAGTGTGGGGTAGCGCCTGAGAATATGCATTTCTAACAAGTTTCCCAGTAACTTGAGATGCTACTGGTCCACGGACCACTCTTTGAGAACCACTGGTTAACTGTAAGCACTTCTAAAATGGGGACATCCTCCTCAAAACATTCCACATAGAAGGACTCTCCATCTGTTTTCCTGAAAGTCCAATTGTCATGTTTACAAAGAAATTAAACCAATCACCCATCTTCTTTACCCTATAAGTTTCTCCCCAACCCCCAGCCCAGTAATGGGGGAGAAATTGATCCTGGTTAACTGATTTAGCTCCTTCCTCCTCCCTCTCTAAACTGATTTCATGACCCACTAATGGATTGTGGTGCATAATTTGGAGAACACTAGTCTACACAAACTTAACTTCTTTACATAAGAAAAATTAAGACACAGGGACATTAACGTGACTTTCACAGAGAGAATACCTAAATTGTGAAACAGTTTTATCCCTCAGAGACAGTGGAGAATCCATGAAGAGTGTTAGGTGGGACAATGACAGAGAGTAGTATTTAGGTGTAACTGACTGACATCTGTGAGTTGGATTGTGTAGAGGCCAGCTACCATGGCAACTCAGGCACTAAACTAAAGGCAGCACAGTCCTGTTGAAGAGGGCAGGATGTCTAGTTTGCAATCCTGTTTATCAGATGGGTGACTGGGGAAATTATGTAACTGTTCTTTGCCTTGTTTAATCAACCATAAACTGCAGATATATAACACAGTTGGCAGAAAGGACGCAGGTGTGAAGAAATGAGATAGGGGCTATTGTCACAGGAAAACTGAGGGGTGAGAGAGCAATGGAGGAAAGGAATGAGGTGGAAGTAGTTTTAGGAGCGTAATAGAGGCTCTTCCTCTCAATTGCTTCTTCTCTCTCAGCTGTTACCTACTTCCCTATCATCTGTCAATGGAACCACTGTCATCGTTATTCCTGCCACCCCAACCCCGCATCTGTAAAATAGATGCATACTTTACATTCTCATCGCTTCCCTTTTTTAAATGAATTTAGTAGCTGACTTTCTTTGAAATTTTCTGAGTGTTGTTTATTTTTTTTGTCCACGCCACGCCACTTGCGGGATCTTAGTTCCCTGACCTGGGATCAAACCTAGGTCTATGGCAGTGAAAGCGTTGAGTCCTAACCCCTGCACCTTCAGGGAATTCCCTCATTTTGTTTTTAAACTGCTTATGACAACACAGGGTTATACTAACAAGCAAGGGGAAAAGATTCTACTTGTAGGCATCAACAACCTATTTTCCTACTTAGCTTTTATGGATCTTGAGCATTCTTTTCTTTCTGAGGGAAACCCCAAATCTTGTTTATCCCAACAGTGGTATTCTGGTATTCTTTTAAGTTTCCTTCCTTGCCCTCTGTTGTCTTTTGTCAAAGGGTGGTCTGTGGACCAGCAACATCAGGTATCAGTTGGGAGCTTGTTAGAATGGAGAATCTTAAGTCCTGCTGCAAACCTAGAGAATCAGAATCTGTATATACAGAATGTCCCCTGGGAACATACACGCAGTGCACATTCATATTTGAGAAGCATTGCTGCAGGACTTGTGAGAGCATTGACTAGGAGGCTTGAGCTAAGTCTCCTTTACCATCTGTGGTTCCAGCCAAATATTATTTCAACATTTAATTCTTTTTGCACTCAAGAAAGAGGAGATTTTTGGAGAGCCCTGCAGCAGGTTCTGTCTTGTCCTGTACCATCGTGTGTGTTGTGAAGTGTCAGTAGTAGGCAGAGAGTGGGCTATAAGTGAGAAGTTGCTATTATATAAATTGTGAAGACTGAAATTAGCTAACTACAGTTGTTATGAGTGTTAACCTGTTGCTGATACTTACCAGAACATCTCAGAGATCAAAATTGTCAACTTTTATTTTAATACAGTAATTCCTCCTTATAAGCAATGCATTGTTACGTATCTTATTAATATGTCACATTTTGGTTTCAGAATAGATTTATGTCAAGTCTTATTGAAATGATTTTGTTTTATTGTGGGGATGTAGGCTGTTTATGGGAGAGAAATTGAGAATTTCCTGTTCTTGTATTTTGTTGTCAAGGATGAAAATTGAAGCCCCTTTCCTTGTCCTTTGCCTAGACAGTTTTGATTGCCGTGTTGCTTCTGTGTTGTGTTCCTTAAAGAGACTTGATTTACTGTCATTAAGATAAGAGGCTTACATATGTATCTGCTCGTGGAAATCATTTGTTAGAGATACTTACTGTGTTTGAGTTCCTTGTTGCTGTGCTCTTCTTCCCTTTGACTCCAGGATGCCACAGTGATACCGCATCTCATGGCGCTGCTTAGCAGGTCCCGCTATACCCAGGAGTACATCTGTCAGATCTTCTCACACTGCTGTAAAGTAAGAACCAGAACAAATGTTCTCTATAATATAAAATCTTGCATGTCCTCAGGAGATGTGCCTTCTGTGTGTATCCTCCTGTAGTTAATCTATACACATATAAGCAGACTTATGTATTTTCCCCTCTTTTTTTTTTTGACACAAATGGTAGCGTACCATACATACTGTTCTGCACCTTGCATTTTTTACTTAACATCTTGAAGGATATTCCACATCAGTACATGAGGAGTTTCCTCATTCTTTTTTTTTTAAACAGATGAAGAGTATTTTATTGTATAGATGTACAATAATTTATTCAACCAGTCCTCTATTGTTGGGCATTTAGCTTGTTTCCAATCTTATTTCACAGCAGTGATGCAGCAAATACCCTGTATGTAAGACATTTTATAAGAAACAGAATTGCTGAGTCAAAGAATGTGTGCATGTGTAATTTTACCACATGTTGTCTTATATTGGAGGTTATACAATTTTATACTCCTACCAGCAGTATATGCTCATGACTGTTTTCCCACACCCTCAGTTTCCACATTGTTGGAAATTGTTTTAAGTGATCTCTTATAAGGAGAACTAAGAGAGATTCTTCTCTCCTCTTTGTTGAGAGGAATTCAGTTATTAGAAGAGCCTGAACCTAAACTGAAGAGTGCCATGCAGTGCTACTTATTTTGCTTCATAGTTTACATATTGAGTGTACTCTTTTGATAACCATAATTTGCTAACTTTTAACCAAGTCATTGTTTATCTTCTGATAAGTTTTTCAGGACAGCATTACTTACCTGCTTATCACTTATAATGCAAATATAAAATGAGGAGTTTGGGGAACTATAGGAAAGAAGGAAAAGTGAACAACTGCATACTAAACTAAGAAGATCACAGATCTATGCTATTTTAGGACAGTTTCCAAAATATAACTTAAGTCAGTTCCTTTCAGAAAAAGTAACTATAGATTATAACTAACTACAGATTATAACTTAAAACCCCTCTCAAATCCTAGCTGTCATAGCCTATTCTATTCTATATATAAAGACATTTAGAATTTAAGATTTTTGTCAAAAGTCTCTGAAGTTTCTCCTCCTGGATTGCTTTGTGAGCATGTAAGCCAACTTATAGGACCAGGGATGTCAATTCCTTAATCTCTTGAGGTGAGCAAAGAAAAGCTTTGAGAAAACAATTTCCGACATTAAATGATGTCTTACAGCCAACCCTGGTAGATAGGTGGAGAAGGATACTCCAGAACTATATGCCTCATTACAAATCTTTCAGCATCTAGATGCAAGTGCTTGAGAGCACAGCATCTACTAGTCATAATCACAGTAATCCCAAATGGACACTGAAAATTGGACCTGGAGGTATAACTACTACATGTCAAATTATGAGAAGTTTGAATAATCCTATCCCTGAAGTTACCCAAATAGTTTTTAGAATTGCTCTTCAGGAACTTCTCAGTGCTTTTAGGCTTGCTCATCTGAAACTTCTCAATGCTGTTTTAGCCGAAATCATAGATAATGGAATACTGTTAAATTACTAGTTCTTTTGCTGGAGATAGATAACGGAATACTGTTAAATCACTAGTTCTTTTGCTGGAGAGAAACTTATGCTGAATAAGAATTTACAGGCACCCTCATGCCACTAACAGAACTGAAGAAAATTAAAAACCTGAACTCATCTTTCTTTTAGCCTGATAATTAGCATTTGCCATGGTAATTAGATGACCCAATTTAAGTAGTCTGAGATATAACTAGACCTCAGGAAACATTATAGCATGTATAAACCCAGTGACAACAGTAATAGTCTAAAATACTATTTATTTTCCTACTGACACACTAAAAACATGTATCTTTGAAAGCAGCTGGTCTGATGATCTCTGTATGTCATTAATTATAAAAACCTTTTATTTTCATTTTGTTTATGAAAACAATAAAATTCATAGTAGCATTTTAAGACTCATTTACAAATTTTCATATACTAGTATCAATATTAAATTTGCATACTTTGGGCAGGAGAGACAGAAAAAGAGATTTCTAAAGCATTTGTGTTGTAAGCTAATCATAGTTATATTTTTGAAATTCTCTCCCTGATTTATTAAGGAGCAAAAAAAGGCTAGTAATAATATTAATTGGAATTCTAACTTCTACATTGTTGCCACTTAAGCAGTGACTCAGATTTCGAGACCTATCTTTTGGGGTTTAGGATCATGAGGGCTTATGTGCTTCCCACACTGAGAGGCTGTTTCACTAACTCCAGGTTCGTGCAGGTTGATTTGGAGAGACTAAAGAGAGAGTTGATAATGGAATAATAGTTCCTCCTCTTTAGTTGGTTCAGCCACTAATTCCTTCCTTGCAGTTGTTTTTACACAATCCTATCTATGACCATAGAGAAGAGGAAGAGCTTCTTTTGTAACAAACATTTGCTGCAATTTGGGCAAAGAATGTGAGGGATTAAAAAGTACAATATCTTGTAAGCGGTGGGAAACAGTTACGTACAGAGAATTGCACTGTGCTTCACCATCATTTATAAATATAACTCCAAGACTGAAAACAATCTGAATGTCTAACTATAGGATACTAGTTAAAGTATGGGACATTTGTACAATGGATTAAGGCCAAAAAAGAAATGAGAAAGCTCTTTGTGTACTGATATGAGTGATCACTGAGATATATTATAAAGGAAATAAGAGGTTTAGAGCCATGCATATATATACTTATATATGTATGTATAGTATATATATAGTATTTGTATGTAGTATTTTATATATTATATATATATAAATATATAGTATTATCCTACCATTTGTGTTAAAATAGGGGGAAAGAATGTACTTGTGTATTCTTCTTTGTCTTGAAGAATATAAAATAATCTATTAGTCACCTCAAATCAGGAGAATGGATTGGCTGAATACAGTGGAAGAACAGTGAGGTACAAGGGGGTAGAGGCAGCCCCCTGCCTACTTAGCTGTTCTGCTCAACATTGCCTGTATATAAATTGGGATGTTAAAATTTATAAGGAAGGCAAAAAAACCTTAGTCAAGGTTAATTGAGGCTTATCTTCATAACTTATTCTAGTTACCTACTTGTTAATAGGGAGAAAAAATGGGTCAGATTCTGAGGAGACCCTTCTTTTCCTTGACTCCCCCTTTGTAGTCTCCACCACTATCCTTATAATGAATAAGCCAGAGACTCCTGTGTTTCAAATGAGTCAATTAATAGTGAGACACTAGAAAGTACCAAAAATATGTGATGGGGGTTTGCTTGAGTAAACTGTGGAATATTATATAGTGATTAAAAATAAGAAATTAGAAGTTAGAAAATGTATAGAATCAATTATACTTCAATTTTTAAAATGTTTGTAAATTAAGAAAGAAATTGCTGAAGTGTTTTTTTTTTAAGGGCTCTTTTTAAAAATGTTTGTTTATTTAGGCTGGGCCGGGTCTTAGTTGCGGCAGGCGGGATCTTTAGTTGTGGCATGAGGACTTCTTAATTGCTGCATGCGAACTCTTAGTTTTGGCATGCACGTGGGATCTAGTTCCCCGACCAGGGATCGAACCCGGGCCCCCTGCATTGAGAGTGCAGAGTCTTACCCACTGGACCATCAGGGAAGTGCCTAAAGGGCTCTTAATAGTATGTAAAATGTTTAGGGGATTGTTGCCTATAAAAGAGAGTATGGCTCTTTTATTAATCGGAAGTATGAATGCTAATCTTCCCACTTCAAATGATGGATATTTTGGTCCAAGAAAGAATGAGCATCTGCAAAACAGTTGTAACTTGGCTGAATAGTGAGTTGGAGAAGTTGGTTTGAGAGCTTTTTTTCTAGACTAGGAGTTGGTTTCCTCTGGTGAACCCAAATAGATAACCTACCTTTCGGTGCTACACTTTTCTCTCCTAAATAATGATAAGCATGAACTACCATCCTTGCCTTGGCTTTAATTGACTTTTCATTATTTGAGTGAATTGGTGGGACATAAAAGAAGTGAATTAAGTACTGGCAAATTCAAAGCCTTGCATTAATCTTTAGCTTGTGCCATTTTGAAGATCTTCAGTAAATTGATTAGTAGAAAACAGAGTTGGTAAAAAATAAAATACCTGAATTTTCCTGTTACTTCACTTTCTTACTCTAAGAAGTGATAATTTTAAGAGAAATGAGAGAGAAAGAGAACTAAAACATGTTTACTTCTCAGTTATGCAGTGCTGTGTTTCCTGCCATCCACTGCTCCAACCTCCCAGATGTGTTGAGGTAGCTTAGGATCTGGTCCAGTTTCTCTTGTAATTAATTAGTTTTAGAGTTCCCCTGACTAGGTCATCAGTCTTAAGTTGTAAGAATGAGTACACTGTCTCCTGTGGGCATAGGGTAAGGGTGTGCACGTGAAATGCAGAATTTGGAGTGCTTTTGTTGCTGTAATGGTGTGAGGGCCTATGCCAGGATAGCTTCTGTGCCCCCTTCCTTATTTAGGGAGCTAAGGAGGCAGCGGTTCTATGGAACTGAGATGAAAGGTAAGATATTACAGCCCTTTGCAGGACTGAAAACAGTGTCTATCCTGCTTTTGGGGAATGGGTTTATACAGGAGAAGGGTAACTAAAAATTCTACATTGTAGTGAATGTGGTTTTCTCCATTTAAGTAAATGTTTTATTGGAATGAATCATTACTCTTCTTAATGTATTATTATATTCTCTTTTCTTACAGGGTCCAGATCATCAAACAATTTTATTTAATCATGGTGCAGTTCAGAATATTGCTCACCTACTAACCTCAGTATCTTACAAAGTAAGATGTTAAAAATTATGGCCAGACTTTTATACTTTATTTTGGGCTTCTAGAGTCTTGGTCTGGAAAGAGGCACACATGTTTTGTTGTTTCTTTGGTAGATATTGTGATCAAGAATAGTATTTTATCAGTAAAATGTTATGGGGCATTGTTTTACCTCTAGAGAGAGTACACTTAAAAAAAAATCTACCTTACCTTTCCTTTTTTTTTTTTTCCTTCAGGATATGATTGTGGTATAAGTTCCTGTTGATTTTTACCTGTGATCATTAGTAGTCTCTTCTGGTATGGTGTCAGTGCCAAAGTTGCAAGTGAGGTTATGCCTTGAAGTATGTAGGAGCAATGGCTTGCTATAACAGGAAAGACCTTGGATTTCCTATTTGAAACCTTTATTTAGCCACACTGACTGAAACTTACAGCATATACCCACATATACATCAACATTTAAAATGTGTTCTGTTTTGTATTTTGACTTAAAAAGTCAAGGGTTTTCAGTTGTGTTAATTAAATTTCTTTACTATCTCTTATATATAGGTAAGCAGTGTCATGATATACTATCAGGCATTTAGTTAAAACTTTGGTCATTTCATTATTGTCCAACTGGTAAGTTGTAGCACATATTGGGACACTGTCTTTATTGTGTCACATTAGAACTAAATATGCTAGGAATTTCCTGTAAAGCAGAGAAGCTGTCATTTTTGTCTTCTATCCATTTGCACTGATCGTAGTCTGCTCTTTTTGTCCTTAGCTTTATTGCAGGTCTGCCCTGCTAATATGTACATTTTCCCTACTTCAGACATCCAAAGTTAGATCTTGGTGAAGATCTCACAAGAATAGGAGTGGGGAATGGAACCAGCTTGAAACTAGCCAGAGGCAAGGGAAGGACATATATACTGAGAGCTGCTTCCTCTGCTCTGTACTGTGTGTAGGCTGAGACCAGTCAGCACTTGTATGTCAAGAAACGGTTGCTGGGGTGGCGATTTACTGTTCTTGTTCTTTTCCATCCTCTAGCTTCATTAAGTTCTTCATTTCTTTCTTTTCTTTTCCACACTAGACTTCCTTATCTACTATGGCAAGTTACAGGTTGTAGAAGGAAAAAGGTTTTGGTAACATTACTCTTGCCAAGGTTTGCTCCACTGTCAGAGTGTCATGAACATATTCTAGGTTCCATCTGTAGGCATGTGCTTGTGCTGCAGAGCATTGCCCAAGTTAGGGACAGAGCTTCTTCACACCTCAGCTACCTATCCTGCCAATCTCAGGCTCCACAGGAGAACATCATATATAGACTCAGGCTTGGAAGTGAGGATGAGGTCATCTGGTGAAAGCTGAACAAAAAGAATGAAAAATAACAGCTCTCATAGGAGCTCCTGCAAATTATAAAATATGTTGTATGTGGTCAAGAGTTTGAGCCCTTGGTATCATCCCAGACCAGTTACCTAGTTTTGAGGTATAGTAACATAATTCATAAGTATTTCTAAAGTTAAATTAGTTTAGTCCTTTTCAAACTTTTATCATAACTTTCTTTCCTCTCCTGTTCTCTTCCCCCACTCCCCATCCCATACACAACTACAAGAGTACTCTTTTTTTTTGATCTTCTCTTCAGTTCTCTGGTTTGTAATTTGGGAAGAAGAAATGTCCCACTTGAAAGGCAATTAGTAATTGTTATTAAGTTCCCTTTGCCTTACCAGCATTGTATTTTTTACAGCGTTCTTTTAAATTTGAATAGGGGTTTATCTAGTTCCATTTTAGTTGCTACTTCCTCCCTGTTTTTTCTTTTCTATTATTTCAAAATTAATTTTAACTTTTTATAATTTTAACTTACTGTACTCTTCAGATATACAGGTCTTATTTTTATTCCCTTGAGTCCTTCCTTTAGTACTTTAGGCAGATTTAAATAGTTATTTCTTCAGAAGAGTTTAGATTCTGAGACATTAAAATTCATATTTGCAAAATTAAAATAAATGCTTTGTTCATTTATTTTTACAGGTTCGAATGCAGGCACTGAAATGCTTCTCAGTTTTAGCTTTTGAAAACCCCCAGGTATCGATGACCCTGGTAAATGGTAGGCTGGAACTTTCAGTGGCACCTACACAATTTAATTTATGAACTTTGTAGATTTAAAGAATTCCTTAATCCTTGTTGTTTGTTTTATTTCTAGTTTTGGTTGATGGAGAATTGTTACCACAAATTTTTGTGAAGATGTTACAGAGGGATAAGCCCATTGAAATGCAGCTCACATCAGCAAAATGGTAAAGGTCAAGACAATGTGGGAAGAAAGACAGTGCTTTATCAATTTAGAGTATTTTTGGACAGCCTAATGAGCTCACTTTCAATCCCCATCTTGTTTTGGGATTTTGAAATTTGAAAGTCATGGGATTATCTCATACCTTCTTAAATGGATGTGAGTTTTATACTCAGTTTACTACTAGTAGCATGCACAACAAGAACTCTCTTACAACATCTAAGACTACCTACAGAAAATTACTTCATTACATTCCCTTCTCCTTGTATTTCAGTTGAAATAACACAGAGTTAGATCAGATTTAACCAACACATATTATGCTAAGTATTATGGCAGGAAAACATAAAGATATAGAAATAGTGAGAATTAGTTGAAGTTGATAACCAAGGCATGATTTCAGAGAATGTGACTTCCTCAATTTTGGAAAAACAAAACAAAGATTCCTCATAGAGATGTGACCATTTATAAGATAGTTATGTCAAGTTCTTATTAGCACAGTTCCTGGCTCATGTAAGCATTCAGTACATGTTAATTCTGTAATTATCAATACATTACCAGATAGGTTTAACACCTGTTATGTAGGGTTCTGTGCTAAGTGAATGGTTTAGTTTCAGTATTTAAGAAGCTGTGGCTCTCTAATATTTTGGCCAGAATGAGGAGTTTTCAGTGAATCACTCCTGCATCATTAATTGTTTTGTGTTTGTTTATATGATTTGTATTTTTTGTTTGTCTGCTTTTTTGTCTTCAAAACTGAGCATTTGCCTTTTTGTTAGTAAGGTAATACTCTCATGGAACTGGTTTCAAAAAACAATGTAGTAACAAATCTTAAGATAATGATAACAGCTATAAAGAATTCATCTCCTACAGTGTAAGTAAGGAGTTTTACTGACTTGTTTATAACTTTCCCTAGAAGCCAGAACATGGGGTATTTTAGGCTTTTTTCCCTCCAGCTTACCAAAGGAATCTAATTCAAAAAGGAAATCCATTAATTTAAGTTTCTTAATTGCTTAATGTTCAGTACTTGCTTAGAGAGTAGAAAGTAATTGTATTCTTATTCACAGCCAGATATAATTGTGAAGGTAAATTGTTTTTCAGTAGAGCCAAATCACTAATTAATTCTCAAAGCCACTTCTGGTAACCTCTGACTAGTTAGTTAATATCTTAACTAGTTAATATCTTAACTATCTTAGCTAATAGGGTTAGCTATAAGTGTTACAAGTTAAATGCTGCTTCTGTGATACTTCTACCACTGCTCTTGGAGTTGAAATATCCCAACTTAACTTCATTTAAATTTAGATACTTTGTTAACTTTATATTTTACTTAAAAATTTTTTCCTTTTTATTATGGAAAGTTTCAAACAAAAAGTATAGAGAAAAGTATAGAGAACTCCAGTGTGCCCAGCACCTTGCTTTATCGTTTACCCATTCATTCGGCCATTTATTTTTAAAACAATTTTGTAGGTATTTTTAAAAACTTCTGGCTTACTGTCTGCCTATATCACATAGTTTTCTTTGACTATTTAATTAATAGAATCTCAGATAAGGGAGTGTCAAAACTTTCTCCCTCAAGATAAGTAAGAGTAGTTGTCTTTTTTTTTCCCCATAATATCTTAAAGGCAAGTAGGTAGTGGTGGTTGTTTTTAAAGCTTTAAAACACAAGCAAAAACTTACTTTCTGCCATCTTATTCCAGTTTAACTTACATGTGTAGAGCTGGAGCAATTCGGACAGATGACAACTGTATTGTATTAAAGGTGAGTGAATTAATTCTTTCTAAAAACATGTGAAAATTATCCAGGCATATAAGTGTTGAATATAAATATTTGTATTCCTATTTATTTTTACACATTTATCACTATGGTATGCGTGCACAGCATGAAATAATATTAAAACACCATGCTTTTCAGTGGGATGACATGTAGTTTTAGATATGTTTTGAAAGTCAAAGTAAATCTTTCCTTGTCAAACCTTTTTCACTTTTATGGCAATTAGAAGGATGTAAAAATTATAAAAATGTATAAAATTCAGGTTAAATAGAAAATATATTTTAGTCCTTGATTTTCATTAAGTTTGCAACACAGTTTTGTAGGCAAGCAGTTCACTAACTCTATAGATAAAGACTTTATTTCACCCACATGGCAGATAATCAAAAGGCATAATGAGAAAGAATAAGTAAATAACACATGAAAGCAATCATCATTATTGTGGTGTGTCAGATGCAGCTAGAACTCAGAAAAGCCCAGATAAAAGACTAGCCCTTAAAAGTCCTAAGACCTGGATTCTGGTTTTAGCACTTCCACCACTGACTGGGTCGGTAGCCTTGGGCACATCCCTTATTCTTGTGGTGCCTCAGACCCCTAATTATGAAAATGGAAGCAATAATTCCTGTTCATCTATCCCAAAGGGATATTGAGAATAACAATGTATTAAATACATTAAACAGCTTTTAGTTACAAAGAACAGAACAACTGTAAGTAAATTGATAGTGTGTCACTTTATGAATGTGAGATCTCATTATCAGTGTTCAAAATGAAGCCAAGGTTAAAAGAACATTAAGAAGATTAATGTTTCCTTTAGTCTTTGGTGAAGCAAGATAGTTTAATGAGATCTGAGGACCCCCTAAGTAAATAGCACTGCATACAGGGCTTCCATACCCTTACTTAACTGCTCTCCCCCTCCTTTTCTTTCTCATTGGTAAACTAGGTTAATAAGTATCTTCTTTGTGTAGTAGTTGTGAGCATTAAATTCAATAATCCATGAGTTTATGGTATTGATAAATGTTGGTAACTGTTCCAAGGAAAATAAGAATAGGCTTTCTTCTTGGAAGCCTAGGGTCATATTTAAAAGATGGAACCAGCCTGATAAGAAATCAGCAGTGAACAATAAAGTGCTGAACTCTGTGGTCAAGCTATAATAGGAACTTAGAAAAGAACAAAGCATAGTTGCCTGCGGTTGTAGAGGAAGTCTTCCTGTAATTCTGATGTTTCAGTTTCTATTTCCACATTATCCTTTAAAGTTGATTCATCAGCCTTAGAAATATAAACATGGGATATTTTTATTGAGAACCTAATGTAGAGAAATTACCAAGACCAGTGCCAAGGTTTTTGAAGGACCTCAGAAGTAAAATTGGACTAGTAGATATCACAGTCATTCCAGGGAGTTCTCTGGAGAACTCAGGAACTGTGATTGATACATTCCACTTGGATTACAGGAGAACTGGTAGAATCTGACTAATGGGAAGATCACTGAGTTTTTAAAGCTGTATTTTGTTTTTGCAACTGTAAGTATTAAACTCTAAACAAAAATTGAAGGTCATCCCAGCTATATCACACACATTAAGGAAAAGATAGCATACTTTTTCTAAGGCAAAATCGTTCCTAATTAAACTGCTGGATGTATTTTAGGTAAATAAATACGTAGACAGGGCAGGAGCATCAGAAATGATTTATTAGGGATTCTTAAATGTCTTTTGTAAGGTTGTACAATAAAACTTCAGTCTTACCGATCACAAGAGCCTAATTAGACTTTATATTAATGTGCTTTGAATATATGTTTAGTTTAGTGTGCCAGTGTAAATGATTAATATGCACTGAATTTTGTTTTTACATTCCAAAAAAAAACTTTTATTCTCTGAAAGTCTTTATTGAAACATTTGATCACAAACATGACTCCCAGTAAAAACTGTGGGGTTGATATAGTTACTATATGATCTCCATCATGCTTTTGCGTTTACCAAAAAGCAAATAATTAATATCACTACCTTCCAGACATTGCCTTGTTTGGTTCGAATGTGCAGTAAGGAGAGGTTACTAGAGGAGAGAGTTGAAGGAGCTGAGACACTCGCCTATCTGATTGAACCAGATGTTGAGCTACAGAGAATTGCTAGCATTACTGATCACCTCATTGCCATGCTTGCTGATTATTTCAAGTATCCCAGCTCTGTGAGTGCCATCACTGATATTAAAAGGGTATGTTCTCTTTTCCTTTTCAGCAGCTCAAGAGAGGAATTTTTAAAAAGATTTTCTTACTGTTCACTACTTTTGAACCAATTGATAATTAATAGTTCAGAGCCCTTTTAAATAAAGAAATCTTTTAGTAACGTAGATGATGTCACTTTATGAGTTTTGAATCCAGTTTGTTTCATGTTTATTGTCAGAAGTTTTTTTAATAAGGAGATAATCAGAAAATTGCATCCCAAATTCCCAGCTAACCCCAAAATAGTGGGGTCTCTAAGCTGGTTATTGACATTGTATCAACATCATCTAATGCTATTGAAAGTCCCAGAATCAGCTTTGTCACTATATTCTCATTCTTTAGGACAAGGGTAATCTTTTGTTCCAGGCGACTGAGTGGCTTTATTTTACTCTCCGCCACTGTCTTTTTCTTTTGCTACCTTTTCTTCTAATTTTTGCCATCTCTTCTTTCTTTTCTGCAGTTTCAAACTGTGCTTTGGGCCTGCTAGTGACAGCTAAAGCACCATCTAACCTCTAGTTTGAGACCATCAAGGACCAAATTGTGCTAACTTTTTCTCAAACTATAAGTTCCTCAGAATAGGTAGATATTCTTTTTGGCTTTGTTTTTCTCAACGTGTTTGTCATATCCACTTCTCTAAGCATGAGAGATAAATATTCTGTTAGAGAAAGTTTATTTAAGGAGGTCATGGTATAGAGAGCATTGCCTCCTAAATAGTAACCAGTACTGTTTCACAAATGTGACTGTATTTTTGATGCCACTGGTCCCAATGGTAAATTTTTTTTAAACTATTCTCTTGACCTCTCCCATGCCCCTGAATTCCAAAAAACTTCATCCAGTAGGCAACTGTTCATTTGGCATTTAACACTGAAAATAAAACAAACTATTGAGGGTATAACTTTTCTCTGCCTCAGAAAGGGCCTAAAATAACTTCCATTGATATTTGTATTAATGTACACTGCCCTTTATGTATTAAAGTTATGTGCCTGCTCTTCCTTCAGCAGTATTGTTTTTCTAGTAGAAGTGATAGGTTATATTGAAGCAGCTGCCTTGTCTGTTGTCCCTCTGGCTACTTGCTCACTGACACAGTAACTCAAAGTACAAAGACATATGAGCAAGTCCTAACTACAGCCTCCCGAACACCCTTAGCTGACCATGGCAGCAAGGCAAATAGAACACTTTGATGGACATGAGAGTGAGGAAACATAGTTAAAAGAACGTCTAGCTTACACATGTGCAAAACATTTAACTAGTATATAGAAGATTATCCCTTTTCTTAGGGTTTTTCCATTTTATTTCCATCACAGTAAAACTGGAATAATAATAACTTTTTTTTAAATCTCCTAAACTTGAATATTAGTTTGTTTTGTCATCTTTATTTTTGATGATGGATTATCCAGTGGTTTCTGACATACAAGTATAGGTACTAGACCCATAAGAGAGACTTTTTTACATGTTAATAAATGTCTGATTTTCATTGTATTTTAGTCCAAGTCAATATTCTAATAAATGTTATGACTGGAAAGTAGTTAAGACATAAGAATAGATATTTTAGAACTTACACATCAAAATGAGTGTCATATATTGGGAGATTCCTCCCATAAACCATCAGTACCTGCTTTGATCAAAATATTTGGGGAGCTACTCTTAATAATTGCCTTCAGAACCCAACTGAGTTTTAGTTTTTTACTGTGGAGTTTTTGTTGTTGTTGTTACTCTAAATGATGTTACCCAGTTGGATTTCCCCCACTTCACACACCAGTGACAGTTAACTTAAAACTCTCTTAGTCGATGAAAATATGTTATTATTGTCAGGGTTTTCTTGCTAGTGTGCCATTCAGTTCTTTAGGAATGTTCAAAAGAGGGTCTCAGAATATTGTGAACAACACCTATATCTTTGCATAAGGGTGAACCTTTCCAAGGCAACTCATTTGGAAAAAGTGGTAATCATTTGGATAAGTTATATCTCTTAGTTATAAAATTATTTACTTTACTGATATGCCTTATATATTTACTGGTTCATATTTAGTCACTGAAAGTGTCCTGAGAACACGGTTCTCTTTTATTTTTATGGTAGTTTGGTGATAAATCAGGTATATGGAAGAATTGATAACTGAGAAAGCCAGTTATGCATATGAAAAGATAGCATTAATTGTTTCATACTAGTAAGTAATTTTAATAAATTTATCCCAAAAAAGCCCCCTGAACATAATTCTCAGATAGCTGTAATAGGTAGTAATGGTTACCACGGTCTGTTGTTTATTAAGCATTTTTACAAAGGTTTTCCTGCTTCTAAAAGCTTTTTAAATACTGAAATTTGGTTAGCACTATTAAAGTTTAGGAAAACCTTCTAAAGATACTGTTGCAGCAGCACTCAAGGTATCAGCTGTATTCCGGGGTTAGAAAGGCCTGAGTGTGCCATTTTTTTTGTTTTGTTTTGTTTTAATTTAATTAATTAATTAGTTGCAGCATGTGCCCTGACCAGGGATCGAACCCAGGGCCCCTGCATTGGGAGTGTGGAATCTTAGCCACTGGACCACCAGGGAAGTTCTTGTGCCGTGTTTTTTGAGAGCATTTCAAAGAGTTGGTGGGAAATTCCCTGGTGGTCCAGGGACTCTGTGCTTCCACTGCAGGGGACACGGGTTCGATCCCTGGCTGGGAAGCTAAGATCTCGTGTGCCGCGTGGCACAGCCAAAAAAAAAAAAAAGAGCTGGTGCTAGCAAGCACCAGTGCCACTAAAGCTACCATCTAGAAACACTGAATTTTTAAGGCTCAAAGGTTCACAAAGATTTTTCATATACCAGTGTCACATTTTAGACAGAAGCAGACTGCAAGAATTCCAGGTCATGTTGACACAGACACAGCAAGGTCTCAGTCATATGTGAGCAGAAACCCAAAATAACCAGCACTGATACGTTAATAGTTGTTAAAACATTTTTTCTTCAACTCGACTTTATTAGTTTTATCGAAAATTTAATTTGTGGACTGGGTTGGAACGTATCGTTTTTTCCCTCCCATAGCTTGATCATGACTTAAAGCATGCTCACGAACTTCGCCAGGCTGCATTCAAGCTCTATGCCTCTCTCGGAGCAAACGATGAAGACATCCGGAAGAAGGTGAGTCTGGGAGAGGGGCGTCCCCCAGTCCTGACAGCCAGCAGGCAGGGAGTGACGTCAACCTGAAAGTCGTGGTGAAGAGCACTAACAGTGACTGTTTGAATATAATAAAACAGAGTGACTAAAGGCATAATTGAAGAATGAATGGGACCCGGATTTGGGGGGTTGTTTGTTTGTTTCTAGAACATAGAGTGGCATGGCCGTGCTGGAATGACAAATAACTGGCGTGCTTTGTTGTGTCCTTAATATGGATTATTGTGTTGCACATTTTTGCATGTGTTCTGATAAAAATCAATTCTAGCACTGTGAAGCTTCAGACACCTTGAAAGACCTAACACTAGAATTGTAAATGTTATTTATGGAAGTACTTTCCAATGCCATTGAGAAGTTCAAATCTCTATTGTATATTGTTCTTTGATATGTGGCTTAGTTATGTTTTGATTTTTTTTTGCTACTGTGCAAGTTCGATGTGAATAAAATCTTTGTGGAATAATGATTTTATGTTTAGTGAGTGGTCATCTGAATTTTCCAGCTCCCAAAAAATGTGTCACTGCTATAGCACCTTATGTTATTACAGCCTAGTCCAACACTGAGCTCATGTTCTTTATGAGAATAGTTCTAAGCAGGGAGTAAAGTACTGTGGTAAGCTCTGATCTGGCTCCCTCCACAAACCAAAAGCCTGGAGCTTACTACTCAAAAAAAACCCCGTATAGTCTAATAAATTATAAACAAGGCTTTTAGGAACATCAGTAAATTAATTCATATGTTCTGTCTTGATGAGCCATAGCAGAGAGAGCAAATTGTGTATTATTTACTGAATGTGGCAGTTTACTAAATCTCCCCATCTTGCATTGGTATTTTAAGGAGCCCTGTGAGAGAAATCACAAAGTATTGGGACTTTAACATGATTTAGAGAAGTACTTTGGGCTTGTAGAAAGAGAAGTATGGAATTAACTGTAGGTTTATTGAAATAAATTGTACCATGCTTGGAGAAAATTGAAATTAATAGCAGTAAGATCAGTAAGATTAGATATGTAAGTAGCTTTGCTTTAAAATCAGTGCAGAAAACACAACTAAGCTGAATGTTTTCCATGTACCTCAATTTAGTTCAGTTAACAAGATGTTTTTGACTTGAAGTGTTCTAGTAAATATCTATGAAAATCCTTTTTGACACCTCTAAGCTTTCATTTGTAAAATGTTACTTGAAGGCAAACATACTAGTGATATGATTTTCCCTATGTCTAATCATGATTTATGAATGTTGTTGTTCCTATGTTTCATTCAGTTTAGGTACATGGTGTATTGCAAGGGAAGAGGCTTTTATGGCAATTCATATAGATAAAACATTTTTTAAAAATTGACATGGACTGTATAACTTAAACCATCCCCAAACAAATCATTATGTATTTATTAGGGCCCAATGGAAAGAGGAGAGGTATTTTACCCAGTCTTTTAGTTGAAGAAGGCCATGCCATGGACTGAAAGGGAGATAGATAGATGGACCAGAATGGGGGAAAATAGGATGTCCATTTGTACTTCTTTGTACTTTTTTGTTAATAAACTATTGTTTTGGAATTAATGACTTTAACTTGTGATATCATGTTCTAGAAATATAACGTAACAGTCTGATGATCAGTAGTCTATTAAAACTTGTATTTATAATGTGTATAATTTCCTGGTAAGGCTAATCCTGATAATTTCTGTAGAAAGATAACAAATAAAGAATAAGTTATAATTATTATAGTTTTTTGTGTGTGCTGAAGAAAAGATACTATAGTATGCCAATGTAATGGGGATTATATAGAGTTTTTAGGAACATATTTAATTTCTGGGAAATCAAGTGAATAATTTATAGTTCATAGCAACTACTGAAGAGAGAAATTGTAAATTGGAAAATATAAAGTAATTTTGTGATAAAATCTGCGTGAAAACGTTTCTTAGGAGTGGAAAATTTTTATTTTCAGTGTATAAAAATGATAAATGTTAACTCTTCCTTTGAATGCATTTATTTCTATTCTATTTTTGTTGAAATAATTATTTGGATAGATTTTTATTTACTTTCTCCATGAAATATTTATTTACCGTTTACACTTCTGCCTTAACTTTGATTGTATTTTTTTTTTGGTGTAGATTCTTAAAGTACAATGTTTATTATTGTTTTATTTTTTAATGCAATTTTTATACTTGCCAAGATGGAATTTCAGTTTACTGAGTTGATGAGTGGACAATCTCTGAAAGAAATTTCGAAGACTATAGACCTATTTCCACCCCATCCCTCACCCCACCCCCCAGCCAAACAAAAAGGCTTATTTATTCCAGGATAAAAGTATGAAATGTTCAGTTGGTCTGCCCTTTAAATTGAAAATGGTAATGTAATTCAGTAAATATAGGAAGTAACATATATCCCATTGCCCTATTATGACCAGTTAAGGGAATGAGGCAGAATGAATAGAAAACTAAAGCAAAGAGATAGAGACAGTGAGAGGTATACACAGCAGTAAAGGAGAAAGATACAAGCCTCCTCTCTTCATGGAATTATGGCTCTATCTTATTACTTGTAAAGTCTGCAAAAGGCCTGCTGTGATTTCATTTCTTAATAGCTTCTCTCTGGGCCACACAAAATTAAGCTAAAGACTGAATATGACCTGTAGGTCAGAGATTTACCACTCCTGCTTTGAAGCAGTGTTAGTGTGTTCTCATTAAAAGAAACCAACTGTATAACAAACAGTCCCTGGAACCTAATAAGCAGTCAATAAATATTGTGGAGTGGATACAGAGAGATGAATATAGAAATGAAAATGCAGAAATCATACACAGAGTGATATTTCCCTTAATACACCTAGATCTTTCTGTATCCTTCTGTGCAGAGCAAAGTTGGTATCCTAATTCCTAGCTTGGCATCCTTTATCACTCTGTGGCATATCTACAAATTTCCTGATTTCCTGTGGTGTCCTGTCAGTGAAAGGGTGGAAAGAGTCCTGCGGTGAAAGTGGAAAACATTACCATTGGCTGTGACATGAAAAGGGAGAAGAAGCCCAAGAAAAGATGAAGGACCACTCACCTTGGCAACAGATGTGGCCTGGCCATATTAAACTTAGAATAATTCAAGGATTTTGGTTAGGGAAAGCAAGGGCAGAGCAGGAGTTAAGAGCTTGGTGAAAGAAGGGTCCAGAGCACATTAGCAGTAACTGCACTGACAGCAATGCCAGGTAAAAATTAGCTGTAATCTCTGCCATGGGGAAAGTCTGCAGTTTCTAACAGTAGTCTTTACCACCTAGTAATGCTGACTAAGAAGCATAAGTTCAGTTAATGGGGCAGTAACAAAGAAGTTAAGACAACTAACAAATTATTTTAAGTACTGGCATCTCAATCAAAACCCCAGTCAGTTGGCTAAGTCATGTAGAGGCAGCAGTGGCAAATTACAGCAGTCGTATAATTGTGAGGCCCATTGTTTTATAACAAAGAATTGCTTTTTTGAAGACCATCACTTGATTGGTACCTGTTGATCGTCAATTAGGTTGGAAATTTAAAAGGATGGTCTCTCTTTTACTTTCTTCAAGGAGCTTGTAGAATTTATCAGAAATAGCTAGGAAGTGTAAATTGAGGAAAATTAGAAATTTAAAATATAAATTAAAATTCAAGGAAATTAATAAACTGAACAGGACGTTATTTTTATTTTTGATAAAAATAAAACATGTTACAAATGTAGTACTTATTGTAGCCTTTGCTCCTTTGAGATATCTGACTAATGGAGCTTTTCAGAAAGCTTTCCTCTTGGATTTTGAGTACTTACGTTTTAGCTGGAGATCCCTTTTGAGGAACTAGAATGTAAGCTCCATGAGGGCAGGGATTTTTTATATTTTGTTCCTCACTGTATTCCCAGCATCTACAATACTATGGGGTGCGTAGTTGGCACTTACCAATATTTGAAGAATAAATGGTTGAATGGAAAAAATGAATGGACAAATGAATATTTGAACTCTATTGCAAAATTGCATTGTTAAGCACCATTAATTGTGTTATATATGGGCCTCTGTGTTAAGAACTCTCATAACTTTGCTAGCAATTTTACGGGTATGTGAAGAGAGGAGATTTAAAATAGAGGAAACCTACATCTGATCACATAGGCAAGGGGTTTCACTATACTAGCATAGAGAAAATGTAGGAAATTCCCATTTTCAAGAGGCAGACAATACCAAGGGCGTGTCTTCTACTTCTTTGATGTAGGTCAAAGAGAACATGTTTTATGGTATGGTACTTGTTTAATTTTGAAATAATTTTTACCATTATTTCTTAGTTGTTTTCCTTTTTAAATGTATGATATTTAAAAATTTATAACATTCACAAGTGTGAATCTGGACCAGTTTTTTTCCCCTAGGGATAAAAGTATGATTTGGTTTATAGAAATTAGACCGACTGTCAGGAATCAGCCTATCCTATAAAGTGATATACACCTGTATAAAATATTCTCAATGAATGTCAGATTTTTATGAAAATCATAATTAGTGAAGGTCAGTAACTTAATTCAATTTTACATAGATTGATTGAACTGCCTACATTGTATAAACAATGTCAGATGGGTGGAGGGAGGGGGAAAACAGTAAGGTGAGATAAAGAGGAATAAAGACACAGCCTTACTACTCAGCATTTATAATAAAACCTCAGTACGTCTGAGGAAAGTAAGGAATGGCCAGTAAGAATTTGCTAGGGGCTCAAAGAATTATTTGGAACCAATTAAAATGGATATGGTGATATCAATGGAGCAGTCCTTGAATCACTTTGGAAATTAATAATTTAATATTGTCTAAATGCCTTTTATATCTTCAAGAATTGATAACATAAAATCTTAAGGTTTTGCTCCCTGGCGAGGGCAGGGCGGTGCCTGTGGAACAGTCACAGTGGTGTGTACATGACGTATGTGAAGAAGGTAGCAAAGCGTGAGATGTTTTTTTCTTTTTAAACTGAACAATTTTTTTTTTCCTGGGCAATTTTTTTGAGAAGTACAGGGAGAAAAAAATAAGAAAAGAAAAGGAAAACAAAGAAGAATGAGAATTTTTCTACTCTCTTTTTCCTAGCAAAGGAAGTTATATCTACAGGGACATTGTGAGGATGAGCTCTCTAATGTATTGAAAATGTTTAGCATGGTGCCTGTAGGTGCTCAGTAAATCGAAGCATTTATTAGACTATCTTAAATAACTTCATTGGAAGATTAAAAATAAATATATATTTTTAAGTATTGGGAGAAAAGCTGAACAGTGTTGGGGCATAAATAAAGAAGGTTTACAGTGAAAACAGTGCTTTTATGCTATAAATTTCCAAGACTACTAGTTATTCCTTCTAGTAAAAAGAATATTTATACTTCAGAAGCATCAGCTCTTTTTTTTAGTTTATCTCTTATTAAAATGACAAGATGTCTTCTTACTCTTATAATTATATTTTTAAATATATTTAAAATACTTGTTTTCAAAACTCTTTGTTGCTATAGCATACCCTCTGAAGCACCAAATGTAATATTGCTTTTCTTGGAGTTAAATAGAATATACAATATAAATCAATAATTTGTTAGTATCATAAGTAGTAGATGTCTTGAGAAAAGTAAGGAGGCCAAATTCTGTCTAATGTTGTTTATCTAAGTATTACTTATTACTGTCTGTGGTTGCCATAGATGTCATTTCTCCAAAGGGTTATCATTCATATGAAACCATATCTCAAATACATGTGTTCGAATTTTGAACAAATGTAAATCTTCTGTGTTTTAGAAGTTACACGATTTTAAAGTATATTTGTAAATTTAGGTCAGTTTTTCTTAATATCTTACTGCTATCTCTTAAACTTGATAAGCACTTCACTTTGAACATTTTAATCATTTGTTATTGCTTGATTTTATTACTAGTTGGTCTTCTATGTAACAGTATAATTGTACCATGAATTTATATTTTAAAACATTTTGTGAAGTTCAGTAATTCTAAATGATCATTTCAAAGGTACACTGTCAAAATTCTGTATTTGTCTCTGCCGTGAAATCAGGCAGATGCAAAAAATTCTTTCTGAGCCTTAGTCTACATGTTGAAACAAATGCCTTGAACATTTTGAAGGTTTTCGACGGTACCACAGAAGTAGCACCCTTCAGGACTTGGTTCTGCTACTGAATAACAACAAATTCATTCAGAATTCAGAATTCCTTGACTTAATCTGTGGTTAAATTGTTAGTTATCGTCTGAAAGCTAATCTACCAAAGAATTTTAAATGAACTCTGCAACACTGATTCATGATGGTAAGTATTTTTAAAGAGTTCACCATGACAGGACCAGGTTTTGCCACTTGCCCACAGTATTGAGACCCTTGGCCTTCAGCATACTGAAAGAAGCAAACCTGGGAGTGATAATGCTATATACAGAATAGAGGTATTTATAAAATCAAGTAATGAACTTATATTTCAGAGTTTCATTAAGTGGAGACATAAAATTGAGTGTTTTACTGTTATTTGTGGTATTGTAGTTGCGTAAATCATTGAATTATACTTCTTGTTTTTTTTTTTAAATAGGAAGTACAGATTGATTGTTTCATTAGTTATTTACAATCTAAGACAGGTGATTATAAACCAAGAAATGGGCTAAAATATGGTCTATATTAGATCTGTAGAACTAAAATTAGTGACTTAGTTGGATTTTCAAGAATTTTCTATCTGGAAATGAATGAAATGTTTGGGATGATAAAATTTGTGGAGTAGTAGACCTTGAGCAGATTGAGTTTGTGATGAAGAACCAGAACCAGTGCTACACTCTTTCCTGTGATTAAAATGCTAGCACAGGAGTCAGCAAACTATATCCTGTGGGTACTTATTACCTATGTAATTATCCTGTAGCGTGTGAGCTAAAAATGGTTTTTGCATTTTTAAATGGTTGGAGGAAGAAAACTGAAAGAAGAAGAAGATTTCCTGACATATGAAAAGTAAATTAAATTCAAATTTGTGTCCATAAAGTTTTTCTCTCTTCATCTTTTTTCAACTTTATTGAGATATAATTGACAAAATGTCTTATCAAGTTTTATTGGAATATAGCCACGTTGATTTGTTTATGTGTTGCCTGTGTCTGTTTTGCACTACAGTGGCAGGTTGAGATGTTGGCTGCACAATCACAAGGCCCACAAAGCCTAAACTAAAATATTTACCATCTGGCCCTTTGCAGAAAAACTTTGCCCGCCCTGTGCGAAAACTGCATAGCTTAAACAGAAACGACCATAAACCAGTTTGATGAAAAACTGCATTTCCCATTTGCCTCTTCGCACTGAACTACAGAAAGAAATGGGACCCTACCAAAGCCCAGGATCGGGGTGGGGCGTGGAGATCAGTTGTCTGACTTCCTGAAAGAGAGGCATTATCAAATGTTGACAGTATAACACTGTCACTGGATTCTTTCCTATATGCTGATTCCCTTGTTTGAATGATTTTGGCATGTGACAGAACCCAGACAAATTGGGTAATAACTATGACTTTTGGTTATGGTAGGATAACCAAAAGATTATCTGTGTATTAGATTAGATTAGTGTATTGATCTGTGTATTAGATTAGATTCTGTGTATTGATTAGCAGAGTTGCCAGAATAAGATTTTTCACCATGCCAATGAGAAGAATTAAGATCCAGTTGCCTTATTAAGCAAATATCCATTCAGCCTTTGCTATATACAAAGCCTTGTGTTAGGTGGTATGGGGGCATGTAAAAGGCATGTAATTAAGTGTTTACATCAAGAGATAATCTGTTTGGGAAATGAAATTTAACAGAACTACCATTTATTGAGCACTTACTGTGTGCTGGGCACTGTGCTGATAATCAGCGTTAGCACATTATCTCCCTTAAACCTTATACAACCTTGTAAGATAGCTATTGCAGATCAGGAAACAAGTGATTTGACCAAGACCACACAGCTAATAAGTGATAGCCCGTGCATCGTGTCCCAGTCTCTCTGACTCCAAAGACTATGCTGTTAACCTCTTCATTACTTTACTCATGTAGAATTAAATGCCATTACTAGAGCCAAATTATGATATGAAATGGCAAGAAGTGTCACTGGAGAATGTGTGATAGTCTGAAGTAGTGCTATGAATTCAGAAAACTTAATAGTTTGTATTAATTGGTTGCAAAATATCAGATTCAGAAAATGTGTCTTTTCTCTCACACAGTTTTTGGTACAAAGTGGATAATGAGATGCTTTAATCATGTCCATTTATTCATCTGGCATTTATGATACACCTCCTCCTTTGTGCCCAGGAATGAAGCAGAAGACTAGTGTGTACTTGTGGGAGCTTACAATTTAAAGCAGCTAAGGAATGAGACGCTAAATTGCTGTGTAGTAATTCCAGGGCCTTGGGTGTATGTAAAAAGTCTCATTGCATTGAAAGCCGGTTTTGCCGCGATCCACCCAAATATGATTAAAATAAGGCTGTAATTGAAGCCCATTTATATACTATAAAGAAGTTTACTTAAAAGCATTCTCACCTTTTCCTTCCAAGGTATTAAGGAATGAAAGATCTCCATATCTGTTTTACTTCTGCATAATTGGAAATGTTTTTCTAAGGCCACTGTCTTGACATGATTACACTGTAAATTAATGTTCTGGAAAGGAAGCATCCAGAGTTAATGATGTCATTTCAGAACTTTATTTTGTAGACAGCTTCCTTATGGAGTAGATTTAAACTTGAGGCAGCATTTTGAAATCTTTTAGTAGTTATCTCTTATCAAGCTGTAATGTTCATAACTGGAATGTAAGCTCCATAAAAGCAGTATTTGGTAGATACTATGCTTGTATTTATTGAGTAAATTGTGTATGTCTGGACAATAGAATTCAGCCAGCCAACCTGTAGGATAATTAAGACTACAGGTCTTACACAAAGCTGTGGCGTGCACAGCTTTGTGTAGTGTAGGGGCTGAGCGGGGCCACTGTGTTGCACAGTTCTTAGGGCAGTGCATCATTCAGATCCCTGGCAAACAGTAAGAGATGGAAGGGAAGTTTCTAGTTCTGTTGTTTGAATAGTCACTTATAATGGTTTTATTTATGTGCTAAAATAAGTGTAAATCAGCAGCTGTTTAGGTTCTATTCTGCTGTAAAGCTAATGGTTGAACTTTAAAAATTGAACTCTTATGTGTAGGGAAATATTTTTTTGATAGAGGAAGTGTTGATTTATTTTTAGACATTATAAGTATTTCTCACACACTGTGTTTGTATTTTTGGTTTTAGGAGAAGGACAGGTCGGGCCAAGAGAGTTCTCTCACTTTTCCCTAAAGTGTAGAAAAGTTTAGAACTTTGAGTTTTTCTTCTAAGCATTTAACATAAATGAAGTTTCCCAGCTATTAAGAAGGTGAAAAGGTCCTGAGGTAGAAATTACAAAATACCACTTAAAGAGGCTTAAAAGCAAGAATGAAATATAGAAGCTTAAAAGCAGGCCCACCCTAAGAACCCCCTCCTCTTTGTCCTCCACTTCTAAAGTGAAGTGATAACTGCTCCCAGGCTTAGACCTGCAGGAGAGCTTAGATGTTAATTTAGTTCAGTGCCTTCAAGAGAAAGGACCAAAAGGAGGCCCTGCAGATCAACTCTTATGATGTTTTGTTTTTCAATTTCTCTGGCTAAGATGTTACAGAAAAACCCAAACGAAGTTTTGGGCCAACCCAGTATTTCTCCCAACCCCCTGTCTCCCAAGATTGTGGAGTTAGAGAAGTCTGGTATGAATGTGGATGTAAAGAGCAATGGAAGACTGAGAGAAGGGAAGAAATGCTTTGTAAAATGTTTACTGAGACTCCAGAATACAATGTTTTGATCAGTAGTCTGTCCTAAGAGAAGCTGTGATCTTTTAGGAAAAAAAAAAAAAAAAAAGAGCCTCTGGTAAAAACTACCTTTTTTTTTTTTTTTTTTTTTTTTTTTTTTTGGCGGTACGCGGGCCTCTCACTGTTGTGGCCTCTCCCGTTGCGGAGCACAGGCTCCGGACGCACAGGCTCAGCGGCCATGGCTCACGAGCCCAGCTGCTCCACGGCATGTGGGATCTTCCTGGACCGGGGCACGAACCTGTGTCCCCTGCATCGGCAGGCAGACTCTCAACCACTGCACCACCAGGGAAGCCCTACCCTTTATTTTTTAAGTATTTACTAGAGTAAAATGTCAGAAATCTTAAATTGGAGCAGTGGCAAAGATATGACATAGGATAGGCTGTGGTTGGGAAAACCTGCAGTTCTCATCCAGAGCAGATGGGGCTTGTGGCCTGAGAACAGTGGGATATTAGTTCTCTTTAGGTGGTATCTGCTGAAGCTAGATCCTGATTTTAGAATGGAGATCAGATTATAAGGGAATTGAATTTAAAAGTCAGTGGAACTCACTCTGGTGGTTTCTTCACAGTGTTTTCTTAACTTTTCTTCATTGACTTGCATCCTCTCTGACCTTTGGCGTTTATACTCCAACCCAAGCTGAATGGTTGATTTGTCATTTTTCTCTCTTGTAAGTCCTGTGAGTTGTGCCTTTTCTTTTTTCCTTGTCAGTCCAGTTTATTAATGATGACCTCTCTTGCCTTTTATAGTATATGCTTATCTTTTTTGGCCTAGGATGTCAGTATATAATATGTAGTTCGCACAGCACTGCTGACTTTTTAAGTTTTCTTCTTTCCTCATTTTCAAATTCAGGCCTCAACTTAGTTACTAAGGCTAAGCAAAAATCTTATCCTTAAGTGCAGTGAGTAGAAAGGACCTCACACTGGAAGTAAGAAAACCAGGTGGAGCCCCAGCTCTGCCTCAGATTTGCCTAGAGAACCTGGACCAGTGACTTAATATCTCTGAATTTCAAAGACCTCATTGTCAACTAAAGAAGGTGGATGAGTTTATTTCTAAGACCTCTGTAGATTTTAACATTATTCAACTAAAAATTAACAGCCGTAAATGGATTTAGTTCTTTCAGAGAGTTGTATCTGCTGCCATTAACGCCATGCAGAAGAATGCAGAAAGCGGATTGGTTTCCCAGTTGAACTTGTTTAGGAGCAAGCACTGCAGCTGCCCTTGCTTGATTCATGAAAGGCCATGTGCTCTTGGGGGTTTTTGTTTGTTTGTTTTGTTTTGTTTTAATAAAGGGCACATGGCATGAGGATGTACTCAGGAATTATAAATATTAAGTACTCAAGCATTTCCATGATATGCATGGCAGCATATCCTTAAGTATTCTGTGGCAAAATCAGAATGGTCACATCCTAAAACCTAGGAGAGTTGGTTTTCCATTTTTAAGGATAGATCCCTCCCCAGTCCCTTACCAATGCTACTCAGTCTACCAGATCAGCTGGCTGTACATGTTTATCTCACTCTAGTGTTTACTTTGTTATCTCTTAACCCTTCTCCTTCCTCCCAGCCTCTACCTCATTTCCAAAGCCAGTCGACTGCACTGTCATCCGATCTTGTGTTCATAGGGCTCATCTTTAAAAAAGATAAGTTAGATGAGGGGCTGGACCTTAAGTAAGTGGCCCCAAGTAGGAAAGACGCAAATGTGTGCCCTGAGACCCATCTACATTGACACTTACGAAACTGAAGCACTGCCATCTACAGCTAACAGGTTCAGGGCTCTTGTAGATCCTTTTTCCGTGCCACACCTACTCTTTCTTCCTGACCTCCTTGTGCTACACTCTGCTTGACTGCTTAGTCCTTGCTGCTTTAACTAGACTTTCTGGATTTGGTACCTTATCATCTTAGATCTTAGATGGCTGCCTCTCCTGACTTACAAAGTTTGATTCCAAGTCTTCACTCTCTGGAGAGTTCTGTCTTGTTATCGTCTGTTGGAACTCTTTCTAGGAACCTTTCACAAAAGCCCCTTTGGAATTAAATTGTGTTTGCCTGGCCATTGTGCACATTAGCGTAAGTAATTGACATTAAGAAAATCCAGCTCCCTTGACTCCGAGCCCACCTGCTTTGAATTGTCTGAGAAGTTTGGTAACACCACTAAGAATCTGCCTGGTTTCACTTTCCACATCTTCTGCTTGATCTGGTTTCATCACAGTTCAGAGTCCACACTGAAGTTTGTAGTACCTGGAAAATGCTTCATCCTGGGTCTTGCTGGAAGAATAGCCGTGTCTTGTCTTTCTGTTTGTTTATTTGTTTTAACTCTGTAATCCTTCAGTTCTTCAGTTTTCTGAGGAAGAGATGGTATATGACTTGGCCACAACTTAATTATGGATCCACTAGTGCTCATGGAGGGCTAGGGAATTCCCTTTTAAGCTAAGGCCACCTTTATCTTGTTAACATTCCCATGTGTGCCATGAACCTCTGCCTTAGGATTATCTGGGCTCTGCATTTTCCCCATGACCCTCTAAGCTGACTACCCTTCTCTCCCCGAGGCTGTAGGGATCTCCTGTCCCAAGACAGGGGCCTCAGATGCTGTTCCAGTAGATCTTCATCTACTCCTACAAGAGCTGCAATGTCAGAGACAGAAAGCTTAGCAAAAGCATGTAGTTATGAAGACACCAGCAGAGAGGTACACAGCACCTAGTCCATTGACCTAAAGTGTGGTCAGTTTAGGGTACAGCATATCTTATGGGATTTAATTCTATAGTTAAATGTACAAACCAGTCCTCTAAAAGAGCAGAGATAGAGAGATGGCTCCTCCACTCTGAGGATTCAGGCCACTACTGATATTCCTCCCAGCCAGGCACAGTGTCTGTGTATTCTCTCTCTCTCTGTCTCTCTCTTTTAAAGCAGATTCAACAAGCTATGCCGCAGGGTATATTTGCTGAGCTATGGCTGAGGAATCTCCAACAAGAATCATGAGGCACAACAACTTCAAGCCCCGCTTGGCATTGCTCTTATCTCCTGGAAAGACCTAAAGATCCTTTGTGGGGGCTAGGACTTGGCTGTCCGTTATTATCAAGGCTTTACAGCACGGTACTGGGGTCGTTGAAAATGTGTTTTGTTGTACTTGGCTTTCCAAGCCCAGATCTGAGAAGCTACCTAGTGCTCTGTTAGACCTTCATGTGGGTCAGAGGGCTATGGCAGCAGCCACTGCCAGTTCCTTCCCAGCTGACCTGAAAACTTTTTCTGTGGATTTGATTCCAAACCTCTCCCTACCTCCTAATCACATTTTTATCCTCATTTTGGTTAGTGTACTCACTGTAATTCTCCTTTTATCCCTGCATAGGCACTCTCAGTAGCCTCAAGGCTACAATTGCGGTTAGATCATGTTGCTCATTCACGTAGCCTCTTAGGATACTCTTCTGGATTAGAATCCTAGATTCATTTCACATTCTGATTTTGCATCATTTTCACCCACTTGCTCCCTGACTGATATCTTGATGGAGAAAGTAGATCAGACACTCAAGTAGTGTGCTTTCTGGAAACCTAGTAGCGTTACTGAAGTTCCTCCATGACGAATTTAGTTGCAAATCTTGGCCTCCTACTGCAGATATTTTGATAGACTACGACCTGTAGTCCAAAGGGAATATACTTCCAGATAGTCCTACTGTTTTATATCCTAAATCAGGAGAAAAGTTTTCCAGCCACCTGTAGCTATCCTCCAGCCCAAAGTGTCAGCCACCACACCTCCAAGAAACGAGAGAAAGCTCAAAGCTCCACTCTATGTTGCAGTGACTGACCACTAACATAGTTCTCCAGTGTCCTCTGGCCTGAGCCAGAACATTCTCTGGTAAGGTCATTAATGGCCACTTCCCAGCCTATAGTAAAACTCCCATTCTTGACAATGGATGTTTTCCCTACTTAGCTTATGTGCTTATTTCACTCTGTTTGCCTTAAGCCCGATGGCCTGTGTCAGCTCTTTCTGACATGGATTCAAGTGGCATAGCACTTGAATAGTTAATTGCACTTGCTTGTTCAACACTGTAAGTTTGGTGGGAACAAGGGCTCTGTCTCCCACATTGTATCTTCCAGTTTTAAAACCATGCCTAGCACTCAGTGGACACTCAGATATTTGCTGAATAGGTGAATGCGGGTATGTAAATAGGAGCTGTGCCCTGTTTGCCCTTCCTTGCCTAATCCCTGATTTTGTCCCCCTGTCCTGCACTATCTCCAGTCTCTTCTAACCAGCCTTGCTTCCCGTGTCACTTCTGAACAACATGATAGTTTTGCCCAAACAGACTAACACAATTTTTATTTACCTGACTGCAAAGAATTGGAGGTAAAATAATCATTGCTCTATCCTCTCATTTTACTGAAGGCCCAGAGAGGTCAATTGAGTTGCTCAGAAGCATAGAGCGAGTCTATATGCCTACATGATTGCTACACCTGTCCTGTGCCTTGACAGATGTACATCTTTGGTTAGATGTGGCCGGTCAATATTATCCAGAAGTCTCTTTCAAGTCTTTCCCATGCCCAGGTTTCTTAAGCACCAGAAGCCAGTCTAATAGTATTTCTCAGTTCTTGGAGAGTAATCATGTGTCCCTGTCTCTGCCCCAGCCCCCATCACTTTATTTTCTGATAATGTAGTTACACTCAGTACAGGCAGCTGTTTCTCCCAAGTTATCCCTTCTTATTCTCAAGTAAAATTTATTTCCCAAGCCACTGGGAAGGAGCTTTCAGACTTCTGCATCTAGCTATCCAGTGCCTAAGACTTTTGCCCCAAGTTTTAATTTCCTTCCCATGCTAAAGGTCCTGGTTTGGCCTTGTCTTTTTCAAGAACAGTGGCTAGTCCTTGACTGAAGTAACCTGTCAGTCAACCAGTCTTTGACAGTTGCTGTAGCACAAAAGATTAGATAACTTGGAAAACACTATAATCCCAAACAAATAGTAATAAGGTCCTAACTAGTTTATTGGACTGAGACTAGTAAAGAAATGAATATAAGGTGTACAGTGCAAAATCACTTGATTGGGTATTCAGGAAGAGATGGAGTCAAAAGTAACACAAATATAGTGCCTGGGTGACTGGGAGAATAATAACAGTATCAGAGCGACAGATAGACTGATGTAGGGAAAGAGCAGGCTTAGGGAAGGAAGATAAACTCAGCGTGGGACATAATGAGTTAGACGTTCCACCAGACATTGTGGAACTTACGTTTGTGTTTAGCAGGCAGTTGGAAATATGAAGCTAGAGGTCAGGAAAGAGAATTACCCATATCAAGCTGATTTTGATGTCACAACAGTGTCATTTAAGTAGAGTAAGGATGAACAGAGCTTTGGGACACATGTCCATTTAAGGAGGGGAAGGGGTGAGAGGTCTGTAGCTTAAAGAGGTTAATGTTTGGGCACTTAGACGTCTTTTAAATAGGAGTGGGAATGGGAGGTGGGGCAGGCTGAGGAAGAGGATCCAGTGGCGTGGGGCAGAGTAAAGATGCAAGAAAGAGGGGTGGGGGAGGGGGCAGGGATTTGAGCTGTAAGTACCCAGCTTCAACAATACGGGAGTGAAGAAGAGAGGTATGGAGACACGTTAATGAGAAGGGGGAAGTTGAGGCAACTTGTGTCCCAGAAAGAAAGCAATGTCCCTGCAAAAATGAGGTGAGCTCAGAGGGACTGAGGGTGTGAGGGAGGTAGGAAGCATTAGAGGTAGGAGGTAAACATCCTAAGGAGTGTGGGAGTCTCCTGCAGGGGAGTGCAAGGCTGGCGGGCCCTCAGTGAGGACTCCACTGAGGGGGGATGGCGTACCCTGAGAGACCAGGCAGCCGGGTTTGGTGGTTTTTCTACTGTAATACCAGCAGTTTGGGATCTGAAGCAGGAATGAGTTGTGGGAGGACAGTGGAAAGGAATCTAATATGTGGAGTATCTGAGCAGGGCATCCAGGTGAGAAAGAAAGGCATATGAGGGTCCGATAGATAGGCAGACGTTCCGGGGCTGGAAGTGACAATGAGGACAGAGGGTGGATGTGCATAAAGGTAACGGTGAGATTAGGTTTGGTCTGGAGTGAGAAAGATCAATATGTAAGTTTTCTTCAGCCACCTCGGAACCTGCAAATCACTATGTTTTTAAAAAATGACCATTCCTCCTGCCCTACAACTGCAGTGTGGTTCTCTGTTCCTAATAGTTGGTAATCTTCTCTCAGGCACTGTTCATTTCAACTCTGTTTTCTTCTCTTCCCATTCGGCTTGAACATCCTGAGATTTCTCACCCTCTCCTGTTCTGAGGTCAGCCTTTAACTCCTCTCATTTTAGTCTAGGGCAGTGACCCTCAACCTTGCCTGCACACTGGACTCTAACTGAGGAGCTTTTTAAAAAACTACAGGTGCCTAGGCCCCGCCACAGAGAATCTGATTTAATTGGCCTGGGACTTTGTTAAACTCCACAGGTGATCTTCCTACATGTTCCCCCAGCCAGGTGTTCTCCCAGGTGAAAGTAATGACTCCCATTAATGTGTTGCCCACACTGGGAACTACCTGATGAGCACAGGACTACTCTAACCAGGGCAGTGTTACAAGCATAGCTGAGCATAAGGACTCCAGAGTCAGATGCCTGGATTCCTGTCTCAGCTCCGTGATCCTAAGCAAACTCTGGATTATCTAGAATCTTCAATTTCCTAATGTGCTGATGAGGAATAATAATGCCTACAAAAGGCTTAAGTCACATAATGTAACATGCTTATTAGCACAATGCCTGGCACACAAGTACTCAACAAATAATAGTTGTTTTTGTTAATATTTGTGTTTTGATAGCATTAGCATTTTTTCTTAATATGCTATATTTCCGTAGGACCACACAAATTAAACTTAATTTCTTCCACACACTATTTTGTATCTATGCATTGTTTAATGAAGGAAAATCGTAGGCTATCTTGTTTTTAAATTTCAAAACAATAATAAAGCTTCATGATTGTAATGATTACATGTAGCAGGATTTGGTGCTACAGTGAAAGTTGGCAAGGATTACTTTTCTAAATATTTAGCTTAATTTCCACTTGCTTGGGAGGAAAGTAGCCACAGGGTGGCTCTGTCAGAAACCCACAGATTTCTTTTCATAAGGGCTGAGTGTGGACCATGATTTTTCAAGAAACTCACTCTGGCAGGAGAAACTCTGGCAGGAACCTGCCCAATGGTAGTTCAGTCGTATCTTGCTTTTTCTCAATACTGTTTATGCAACACCTCTGCAATATTTATCACATGTAATTATTGTTTTAAGTGTCTTTAAAAATAAATGAAGAAACATAATCTGCCCATAAGCCTGTCATTCAGTCTGGCAGGTCCTTGGTGGGGTAGCCCTACCTTTCTGATGAGCTGCCTGCCCCCACTGCAGAATGGTTGTTCCAGAGGCAAAAACTCTTGCTGAAAACATTAACTTAAAATGGACATTAACATACTTGCATTTACAAGCAGTGAAGTTTGTCATCTTCGTGTTGTTATTTATGCAGCATTAACCTTTTTCTCCAGATCATTGAGACTGAAAATATGATGGACCGAATTGTGACTGGCTTGTCTGAGTCTAGTGTCAAGGTGCGGTTAGCTGCCGTCAGGTATGAGCTTTAAATGGCCTGAATAAAAATCCTTTGCCGTGTGTTTAACCTGTTTCCTTTCCGGACCTTCACCGAGTAAGCACAGAATCCAAATGTTACTTGAAAGTATTCTCAGGTGAATTCATACAGTGCGTAACACTATTTAACAGAGAAGCTAGCCTGAAAAGCCTGTGAAGTCCTGAAGTAGTTGAATTAACGATGTCTGTAGATAAACTTGAAGTGTATATTAGTAATTGTGCAATGCCAAGCAGTGTGTTTGAAAAGTAAAAGTTTCGGCTTCTTGTGAAGCTAATTTTGATTATTCTTTGTAGATGTTTGCACAGTTTATCTAGATCTGTGCAGCAGCTTCGAACCAGTTTCCAGGATCACGCCGTGTGGAAACCTTTAATGAAGGTAAGAAGAAAGCATCAAGTCCACACCTATTCCCACCGAGCCTTTAGTGTGCGAGGTAGCTGACAGCACTCTCTGGTCTAGGAGTGTATCTGATTTTTATGTTAAAGCGTTTTGAACATTTATCTCCTCAGATGTGATGTTTTAAGCCTCTTTAGAACGTGCAGAATGTATTTCTGAGGTCAGCATCTCGTGTGTGGCAGGGGAAGTACATGCCTGGCTTTCCTTCATTAAATGAAACTCTAGTTACTCATTTGATCTCCCTGTGTGTCTAGTATTACACTTTAGACTTATATCCAGAGTCATCTTTGTAATTTTTAGTTATAAAAAAGAAAGGAATCAGCCATTTACAGATATAACCTGCTCTTAGTCTTTTGGCAATCCCTGGATATTTTTTAAAACAATTATTACTTCTTGTCTCTCTATTCCAGAATGACTTCTTTGTTAAGACCTAAAGGTCTTTCCTTGAGGGCCAAAAAAAAAAAGAAAAAGGTGGTTTAGGTCAAATAATTATCTGAATTGAGACTTAGAATATGCACAGGTTGCTACTAATAATGTTATCCCTGATACAGCATAGAACCACAGGTCAACTTAGTCTCACCATTTTTTTTCTTTTTTTTAAGTAACTATACACCTTGCATTTAACCAACAGATTTATTTGTTTAAGCTTTTGGTTTTTTGTTTTGCTTTTTAGTATCTACTGTGAAAGCCTCTGGGCACAGTAAGTCTACCAAAACTTTTTACTGCAGAGCTCTTGCCCCCAGCTTAAAGCCTCAGGTTATAATAGAGGCATAAGTATGGTAGAAATAGTTGGGGGAGGCTTCAGGCAGGAAGATTACAAAGTAGCTTTGAATGCAAAAGGAAGTCAGGAGGATTTTCCAGAGAGGAGTAGCCTGAACAGAAACATTACGCTCTCCTTAGTAAAGGGATTTTACTATTGCCAGTCTTGCTTGTTCTTAGATCGCACCTTTTTCATAGCAGCTTAATCTTGATTTATTGATTCTGTGCATTCAAAACAATTTTCTTAAACATATCACTTTAACTTTTTTTTTTTTTTTTTTGGCTGCGTTGGGTCTCCGTTGCTGTGTGGGGGCTTTCTCTAGTTGCAGCGAGCGGGGGCTACTCTTCGTTGCGGTGCACAGGCTTCTCACTGCGGTGGCTTCTCTTGTTGCGGAGCACGGGCTCTAGGCGCGTGGGCTTTAGCAGTTGTGGCACGTGGGCTTCAGTAGTTGTGGCACGTGGGCTCAGTAGTTGTGGTTTGCGGGCTCTAGAGCACAGGCTAAGTAGTTGTGGCGCGCGGGCTTAGTTGCTCCACGACGTGTGGGATCTTCCCGGACCAGAGCTTGAACCCGTGTGCCCTGCATTGGCAGGTGGATTCTTAACCACTGTGCCACCAGGGAAGTCCCCATTCAAGATTTTTAAAAGTGCTCTCCTGTTTCCCAAAATAACTGCCAAATATTTTCTCTGGAGCCATTTTCTCTGATTGCTCAGCTTGGTACCCCTCTCTCATATGAATCAGAAAGAAGCAACATATGGTTTTTGACTAGTTCTACCTGGACAAAGGTCTGGTGAGCAGTCTAGAAAGATTTTGAGCACTTGGTTACGTGTGGGTATAATTACTATCAAACTACTACTGTGTTGCACATTTAAAGTATAGTATTAAAAGCCTGGAAGTAAATGAGTGATTTATATCAGATACTTTTAGGTTTCTCTTAGTTCAGAGGCTGTTTGCATTTCTATTGATTCTTTTTCCCCTTTGCTTTTCCATGTTTTTAAATGTTGGTTAGCAAACCACAAGAGAGTAGACATTTGATTTTAGCTAAAACTTTTATTTGTGATTATTTTTTGTTCTTATTTTGGTGAAATTCTGTTTGGTCAGTGTTAGATGTCAACTTCTGAATTTCACATGTTATATCTTATACTGTAGTGATTAAATGCTTTTAAGAATTTCATAGAATCTTTTCTGTTTTAATTTATTATGTAATTTGAAAATGAAACTTATAAAAGCAGATTAATCTCTAAAACAGTAAATAATACTTTAAAAAGTGAATCATGTCAAGCAAAGCAACTTTTTAAAACAAGTAATAGCCATTTATTAATGTTTCTTTTAAAAGTTACACATTTTTAAAGTCATTTTTTTCTTCTTAACAAAACACAGAATGCCCCTCCCCAAAAAATACCCTGCTCTGAATTCATATGATTGCAAATTCCCCAGCACATAGACCAGAAGCAAAGCAACTTTTTAAAAGCCTTGATAGGCGCTCACTTATGTCAGTCAATGATTCTAAGTAGTATAATTTTGGAAAATGATTATTTGTCTTAATTCAAAAGCATTCATTGAGCACCCACTTTGTGCAATGCCATTTAGTTGATACAGGCCTGGATAAATTAGACTATAGATATTATTATAGATTATTCCTTCAAGAAGCTTAAATTTGTTAGTAGGAAAAGAGGTTGGCAGGGCTGCACAAAGAATTTGAAAGTGAACAGTAGTAAGGACCCTAAGAGAGGTCACAGACAGTAGCAGTGTGCACTCAGGGGAGGATAGGATGACTTCTGATAGGAAGGGCTCCAAGGAGGCTTCTGGAATGGGACGGCCTTAAGGCATGGATAGAGTATATACCTGAGAGACATAGGAAGGGCATGGCAAAGGAAGGGAAGGGTGAAAAGGGTGTTAAAGTGGGTTGTGGCACACACAGAGATCAGCCTGCATAGTATATGAGATGTGATCTTTATCAACTAGCTAATGATTCACAGAAGAGTTAAAACACAGTATCTTAGGAGAACTGCTTCCATTTTGTAATTCTTGCTTGTTCTTAACTTGGAAACCTCAGACTTGATTTAGCTGATAATATATTTAACTCTCTGAATTTTTTGTGATGATGCATTTCCATTTGCGTAACTAGAGCTCCTAGGATTACTTTTGGGATCATAAGCCTCATCCTGATCTGATTCCAGATGCAAGGGATTTATTTGAAGTGGATATTGCGTATACGTGGTAGTGTTTTTGAAGTCTTCTCTCTTAGAATCTAGAAAGAGGAGGTTCTGATAATAGCTAATGGCAACGAACCTTTGTCATCATGCTGTGTTGTTTTCTGAGTTCAGTAAGAGTCCGTGGCAGTTAGTTTGCTGTATAACTGCTATGTGCCTGATAACAACAATTATGGCAGTAAGTTACCTTTCTTAAAACCTTATTTATATAACCATTACTGTGTGACAATTACTGTTGTAAAATCTTTTCATATATTAATTTTCACATAAACTCTATGAAGCAGACACTATTATCCCCATTTCATAACCAAGGAATTCATACACCTAGTTAGTGGTTAAGCTGAAATTTGCACTCAAGCATTCTGTGTTCTTAACTGTGATGCTATGCCGCTTCCCTTATTATTCACCAAATCACATTTAATCTTAAATAGTCCCATCAAGGAGGTGTTATTTTCCTCAATTTGAAGGCTCAGAGAGGTTAAGAAATGTGCTTAAGTTCACACGTCTCGTAAGTGGAGGAGTGAGGGTTGGAACCAGGACTGTGTGATTCCAGTCCTGAGAACCAGTTCCCCACCTTGCCCTGCCTGAGTAGTAGCTTGATCCATCCATGTTCCTAGTCAAACAAGTCTTTCCAGAGACATCAGAAAGTCTCAGGTCCTCGGGCAATTCTGTGGTTTCATAAGTGGCCTGAATATGGTGGAGTAAATTGGGTTAACTTGCCCTAAAGCAGTTCTGTGGTCTTTAAACTTTTTATATAGAGCACCCGCTCCCTGACTTGTGTCTATCTCCTTTTCCATGTAGCAGCCCCCATCCTGGAAGTGGGGCTGTAGCTTCTCCTCCAGCAAGATAGATGTGAGGGCCTTAGTCAGTCATAATGACAGCACTATGTAAAGTTTCACTCGATGTCAAGTGGATCTTTCCTAACTATCTCTCCAATATGAGAAATCAGTTTGAAAGATAAATTGTTTTTGTTCTCATTTATTCTTGTGATCTTACCCCCATGGTTGCAAACCATTAATAGTATCTTTTATTTTTAATCCCACAGGTTTTACAAAATGCACCAGATGAAATCCTAGTAGTAGCGTCTTCCATGTTATGTAATCTTCTTCTTGAATTTTCTCCAAGTAAAGAGGTTAGTGTTGATTTTCTCTTCCTAGATGACTTTTGCCCGGCCTACCTAGAGTTTAGTTAAATAGTTTTCACAGTAGTTGACATTGAAATTTGAGGATTGGTGCTTAAAAGCTATTTCTGAATTGTTTGGTTTGGGGGTGCGTATTAAATCATTTAAAAATATGATTATCATTTCCTCTTATCCCTTTTCTGCCTGGCATATGAAGTGTATTTAAAAGATATTACAGCTTGCCGTCAATCTAAACTGCCTACAACTGCAAATGTAGGAAATAATTACACAAGTAATAGACTATTTTCAAATTATATTTACTAAAGAATACATTAAGACCCAATTTTGTAAACCAGGATTACAGGTCATTTCAAGAGATAACTGCTGGCATTGGAAAATAATCTTTTTAATTTTTAATTTTTAATGGTAGTTGTTTAGGGAAGGATTGCATTTGGGGATTTTTTCCCCTTCTTTTATGCATTTTATAAATTGTTTGAGCATGCATTATTTTTATAATAGGGAAATGGAAATAAACTTTAATAAAGGAGGGGGGAAACCTTACAGATTTAGTCTTACCATGTTAAAATATCTCTGGCCTGCCCAATCATGAACTAGGTTTAGACACCATCCTTTATTAAGTACATTTAGTCGTCCCATTAGTTTTATCGTGTTAAAATATCCCTGGCCTGTCCAATCGTGAACTAGATTTAGACACCATCCATTATTAAGTACATTTAGTCGTCCCATTTTGACGAATGTCTTTCTACATTGTAACACCTTCAGGCTTTTGACTGTTAGGAAGACATTACTAACCAGGTGGAGATTCAGAGACAACTATTCAGCAAGCAGAAATCTTGGAACGAAAAGGGAGAAACAGCTTCCTTCAGCTGTTCTGAAGGAAGGGGAAGGCGAGATAGGATACCAGAGCTTTTGTCTGTTCCTCTGCCCTGGTGGTGGGGGTCTCGGCTGAGGGTGATCTGGCTGCAGTCAGTGCAACACTTTTAATCGTCCTGAACAGCTCTTATGTTGCCTCAGATCCACCTTCAGAATATTTAGGGTCTAGTTAGAAAGTAAGTTAGATGAACTCAGGTATAGGATCGTTAATATGATTGATTTTTTAATATTAAAAATAAACTGGACTCTTAACTGGAAGGGAAGGAAATGGTATAAGAGCACTTATTGGGCCAGTTGACAAAATGGGAATATGGACTATAGATTCAAAAAAAGTATTGTTGTAATGTCAGTTTCTCTGAATTTGGTAAATGTTCTTTGGTTATCTAAGAGAATATCCTTGTTCTTAGGAAATACTCATTGAAGTATTAAGGGTAAAGTGGCATGATGCCTGCATTCTACTTTCAAAGGGTTCAGAAAAAGATAAATAATGTGGATATGGGTGTGTAGAATGAGAGACATAATGATAAAACAAATATGGCAACGTTAAAAATTGGTGAATCTGGTATACAGATTGCCAACAAACACATGAAAGGATGCTCAACATCACTAATCATTAGAGAAATGCAAATCAAAACTACAGTGAAGTATCACCTCACACAGGTCAGAATGACCATCATCAAAAAATCTACAAAGAATAAATACTGGAGAGGGTGTGGAGAAAAGGAAACCCTCTTGCACTGTTGGTGGGAATGTAAACTGATACAGCCACTATGGAGAACAGTATGGAGGTTCCTTAAAAAACTACAAATAGAACTACCATATGACCCAGCAATCCCACTACTGGGCATATACCCTGAGAAAACCAAAATTCAAAAAGAGTCATGTACCAAAATGTTCATTGCAGCTCTGTGTACAATAGCCAGGACATGGAAGCAACCTAAGTGTCCATCAACAGATGAATGGATAAAGAAGATGCGACACATATATACAATGGAATACTACTAAGCCATAAAAGGAAACGAAACTGAGTTATTTGTAGTGAGGTGGATGGACCTAGAGTCTATTATACAGAGTGAAGTAAGTCAGAAAGAGAAAAACAAATACCATATGCTAGGGCTTCCCTGGTGGCGCAGTGGTTGAGAGTCCGCCTGCCGATGCAGGGGACGCGGGTTCGTTCCCCGGTCCGGGAAGATCCCACATGCCGTGAAGCGGCTGGGCCCGTGAGCCATGGCCGCTGAGCCTGTGCATCCGGAGCCTGTGCTCCGCAACAGGAGAGGCCACAACAGTGAGAGGCCCGCGTACCGCAAAAAAATACATATATATGCTAACACATATATATGGAGTCTGGGGGGGGAAAAAAAGGTTCTGATGAACCTAGGGGCAGGACAGGAATAAAGACACAGATGTACAGAATGGACTTGAGGACACGGGGAGGGGGAAGGGTAAGCTGGAACGAAGTGAGAGAGGAGTAACAGTGACATATGTACCCTACCAAATGTAAAATAGATAGCTAGTGGGAAGCAGCTACATGGCCCAGGGAGATCAGCTCAGTACTTTGTGACCACCTAGAGGGGTGGGATAGGGAGGGTGGGAGGGAGATGCAAGAGGGAGGGGGTATGGGGTTGTATGTATACATATAACTGATACAGTTTGTCATATAGCAGAAACTAACACAACATTGTAAAGCAATTATACTCCAATAAAGATGTTTTAAAAAAGTGGTGAATCTGGGAGAAGAATATATGGAAGTTCCTTATATTAGTCTTGCTATTTTATAAGTTTAACTTATTTCAAAATAAAACGTTTTTTTAAAAAACTGCACAATTTGTATATAAATCTGCATTGCTTAAGACATTTCTAGAATCCACTTGAAAGATGGCCTTCTAAGCATTTGTTAGTAGTGATGGTACATCAGTCCTCTAAGGCTTGAATTTTTTAGAAACTACCAAAACCTATTTTCAGCCAAGTATCATAAGTTAAGTAGTCAGACTAACACATGCTATTTTAGGTATAAAATGTGATATGACCATAAAAGTACAAGACTGTTTTGCTTGTATGATTGATAGATAGTCCTGAAAGTAGTTCTAAAAGATGAATTCTACAGCATATTGATGAATAAGATTAGCAATTTGTAAGGAAGACAGTTCCATTCTAAACCAGCCATATTGCTTCATAGTCACAACTTGTAAAGGACACCTGAGATACATGCTGCATGAAGCAGGGGTGGCCCTCTCAGAGGAGGGTGAGAAGAATATGGATAGGTAATGGGATCATAAGGGTATGTGTGAAACGTACACAGAATTAGGGTATCTCCTGAGCCTTTCAGGACTACAGAGAAAAAGGAAACAACAGGGTTTATTTTGGTTTTTGGATTTGTGAGAGAGTCATCGTTCTTGACCTTCTCAAGGTGATTTTTTAAGATTTTTTTCCATCATTCTTATTCTTTTTGTTTGTTTTTTCATCTTTATTGGAGTATAATTGCTTTACAATGGTGTGTTAGTTTCTGCTTTATAACAAAGTGAATCAGTTATACATATACATATGTCCCCATATCTCTTCCCTCTTGCGTCTCCCTCCCTCCCACCCTCCCTATCCCACCCCTCTAGGTGGACACAAAGCACCGAGCTGATCTCCCTGTGCTATGCGGCTGCTTCCCACTAGCTATCTATTTTACGTCATACAGAGTGAAGTAAGTCAGAAAGAGAAAGACAGATACTGCATGCTAACACATATATATGGAATCTAAGAAAAAGAAAAATGTCATGAAGAACCTAGGGGTAAGATGGGAATCAAGGTGATCTTTATGGCTGCCTCACTGCCTGCTTTGTGAAGGTTGTTTGGAATTGGGTAAGAGTAGGAAAGAAATAGGAATCAGAGTGCCAGGGTATATATACACTTAGTTAACAAACCTGACTTTGAAACTGTTTTTTCTCCTTTCCAATCACAGCCAATTTTAGAATCGGGAGCTGTAGAGCTACTTTGTGGATTAACCCAAAGTGAAAATCCTGCTTTACGAGTGAATGGAATTTGGGCTTTAATGGTATGTTTCACAAAGAGAAGGGAGCAGTTATCAAAGTTAAAACTAAAGAATGTTTTTGAAATGTCTGGAATTTTCTTTTTTAAAAATCTTGCTCTTTTGGCCCAGTTTTTTAAAGACTTAGGACTTAGAAGACTTCATTCACCTTTCAGATTCAAATGTAAGCAAGTTGCTTGGCCACTGTGTTCCTCGGTTCTCCTGTTTATTAAGAAAAGCAGACAGGTGTTGAAACTTGACATCTAATTTTGGGGAAAAAAAAGTTTTCCTCCTCATGAACGTATTGATATCTGTATGGCGCTGCCTACTTTACCAAGTACTTTCGTGTCTCCTTTATAACGTCTTTGTGAAATAAGCTAGAGAGTATACATATGGGTACAGATGGGTAAGCTAAGCACAGAGCCATTAAATAACTTCCCCAAGGTAACAGAATTGGGGTATACATGCTCAATGATTTCTTAACAGTTTCTAGTAAATAATTTATAATAATCTGAATTCTAAAACTATATAACTATGAAGTCAGAGAACCATTTTTCCTTACAATTTTTTTAAATAAAATTTATTGAAATTGAAAATAGAGTAATTCTCCATGAATTTTTTAAACATAATTAGAGTAGTTATAATTCAATACTGTGTGCCAGACACTAAACTAGGTGTTTTATATTTGCTATCGCTAATTTTTATTTTACATTATATTGGTATATATCCACCTTACAATTGGGAAACTGGAACGTAGAAGGTAAATGAATCATCTAAGGCCTCACAGCTAATAAATGATGGAAATGGGTTCTGAACCTGTCCCAAGCCCGTATTCATCTCCCTGTACTGTGCTATATCTGCTGTCTTTTCACACAAACTTTGGATGGAAATAATCATCTTCCAAGAAAGCACTGAATGTAGTAGTGCTTTTGGCACTTCTCTTTCTTGAAACTCTTTCCCAGGACTTAATTTTTTTTTTCACCTCCCTTTGTACTTAGCCTCCTTTCAACCTCTTTCTCAGAGAACATTCCCCCGAGTTTCAGTTCCCAGTTTCTACTTCCCTTTACACTACAGTTTCAGGGACTTCATCTATTCTCATGGGTTCAACTCCCCCTAATAGAAGAGGTTGCTTTGGAATATACATATCCAGATGGAACTGTACCCTATTCACCAGGTCTATCACTTAAATGGCTAATGGGACTTCATTTCAGGGCTCTCTGACAAGCACAGTTTTAATGTTGAAAACTGAATTTATCCCACTCCTCAAATTCATATTAACTATCTTATTGTCATCAATTTCCATATTATCAGTTATTATGTTCTCTGTCCACAAAATATAAAAACCTTGGAATTCTCTTTGGCCTGGGTATCTTGACACCCAACTCAGTACTCTTTTTGCTCTGCCATGTTGCCTTGTGTTATTAGGTAACTTGATCTTTCATATGTCTTAGATCCTTAATTTTAAGAAGTTCCTGGAGGGCAATAACCACATATTATAATACGTTTCTAGTTTACAAGAGATTTTTTTATACCAAAAGTTGATGTATGAATTATTTGGAATCAGCCATGTTTTTTTTTTTTCCTTCAGACCTATTATAGCTTTAGGTTAAGGTGGGGTAATCCATAATGTGTCCAAAAAGGAGAAAAAGGAGCAAAACAGCTCCTGCCCATCTGGGGCTGCTAGTAGGTTGGATACACCTCCTACCCCCGAGAGCTTCCTGCATGATATGGTCCAGTGGATCAGCACCTAGCATAGAACTGTGAACACAGTAGGTGTTTTCTGCCAGTAAAGTTAACAAAACCCACTACTGGGCTTCCCTGGTGGCGCAGTGGTTGAGAGTCCGCCTGCCGATGCAGGGGACGCGGGTTCGTGCCCCGGTCCGGGAAGATCCCACATGCCACGGAGCGGCTGGGCCCGTGAGCCATGGCCGCTGAGCCTGCGTGTCCGGAGCCTGTGCTCCGCAACGGGAGAGGCCACAACAGTGAGAGGCCCGCGTACCGCAAAAAAAAAAAAAACAACACTACTTATTTTCATGCATAATAAGGGAGTACATTTACGTCTTTCTCAAAGTGCATGGCACAGTATAGTTGTCAGTAGTCATTTTGTTATTAAAGTGCACACAAGCAACATGATGTCCAGAAGGATATTCTCAAAAGTAACCAAGCTCATAGATACAGAGAACAGATTGGTGGTTGCCAGAGGTAAGGGTGGGGATGGGAGAAATGGGTGAAGCATTTGGTTTTTTAATTTAAATAAATTGAATTTTAAAAAATATAATAGTAGATTTTGTATTTATTTGAGAAATCTTAAGACATGCAAATGCCGTGTCAGGAAGTGGTCATAGTGCTCATAGAGGAGTATGTATAGGAGTGACAGTTATCTTTCTTCTGACAGACAGAATTATAGGTGATTAACAGGAGTCAGAAAAATGATGTGACTTAACCTTAAGGATTTTCTGCAGATTCTGTTTATACTTTGAAAATTATCAGAATTACTATTAAAATATAATTTAATAATGCAAATATAGGCATGATTCTTGAAACTTCTTTAATCCTTTCAGAATATGGCATTTCAGGCTGAACAAAAAATAAAAGCAGATATTTTACGAAGCTTGAGTACTGAACAGCTATTCCGGTTATTATCAGATTCAGATTTGAATGTGCTGATGAAGACATTGGGCCTTCTTAGAAATCTCCTCTCTACTCGCCCAGTAAGTAAAATCACCCAGGTTTCCAGATTAGCTACCCCTGCATATGCATCACAAAACATTGCCCTGCCTCTCTGCTCCCATCAACATCTGCCCAGAAGTGTGATTCAAATGCTGCCCCTTCCCAGAGAAGCCAGGAGTTGATGTTTAGACCTGTCACCTTCATAGGTGTTCTGGGAGCTGTTTCACCATATGGCCACCTAACCCTCCACTCCTGCACTGCCTGTCCTCTCGTTCCTCCGTGCTGGGTGGGAGCCTGCCTTGACTTGTTACTTGATTTGCTGGCCAGGATGGGTTTTCTCGTCTGCCTAAATGACTTATCTCTGGGGCTTCAGCTTCTTTCCCTTTAGAGACTCCTTCTCAGTGCTATTGCGTAGATACCTCCCTGCCCCGCCCACATTGACTGGATTGACCTCTGAAGGTGTCAGCATGGAGAGCAGTGGGCATATGTCACAGCAGGAGAGGCTGAGCCTTGGTGTGGGGTCTTTCTTGTTGTTCTCTAATGTTCCCTGAGCAACAGGGTCAGCGGCCTTCAGGCAGATAAAGAAATGTGGGTGGTTCCCTTCTCTGTGCCTCACTTGTTTTCTGAGTCTTCTCTGTACATTGTTTAACTTTTGGAAGTCTTCTGTTCTTTTCTATGGTCTTTTTCTTTGTTCTCCAAATCATAATTGTGGGTTTCCCATTGTTTTGCAGCATATAGATAAAATAATGAGTACTCATGGAAAGCAAATTATGCAAGCTGTCACCCTTATTTTGGAAGGGGAACATAACATTGAGGTCAAAGAGCAGGTATGTGTTCCTTTTTTTTTTTTTTTTTTTTTGTAGGAATATCTTCTGTGTGTGAGTACCAAGAGATATCGTAGTTAGGAGTCTCCTGAAATATTCAAGTCTGCAAAAGACAGGGTGCTGAGATCAGAGGTGCTGTAGAGACAAGAAAGTTCTGAGGGGAGATATCCTTCACCACCCCTTAAACTCTCTTCAAGAATTCCTCCTCTTGGGGCTTCCCTGGTGGCTCAGTGGTTGAGAGTCCGCCTGCCGATGCAGGGGACACGGGTTCGTGCCCCGGTCCGGGAAGATCCCACATGCCGCGGAGCGACTGGGCCGGTGAGCCATGGCCGCTGAGCCTGCGCGTCAGGAGCCTGTGCTCTGCAACGGGAGAGGCCACAGCAGTGAGAGGCCCGCATACCGCAAAAGAAAAAAGAAAAAAAAGAATTCCTCCTCTTGGAATGGAAGAAAACATGACCAGAGTCTATACTTTTACCCTCTGTGTCACGCTCTGTACATACTATTCGTCTCTACAGGGATGGCCACCTCTGACCATCCTAGAGTGAATCCTTTCTCCAGGATTCACTGCTTCTAGCCCTCTATATCACCATGCTCTGAACTCAGATTCCTACAATTCCCTGATGAAATAATCCCTTATGCTGGAGACATCTTTTTTTTTTTTTTTTTTTTTTTTTGCGGTACGTGGGCCTCTCACTGTTGTGGCCCCGGACCAGGGCACAAACCCGTTTCCCCTGCATCGGCAGGCGGACTCTCAACCACTGCGCCACCAGGGAAGCCCTGGAGACATCTTTTATTTCTTTATTCTCATGCTTCCCAGTTCCTTATTTCTATCTCATACCCCTACTTTCTGTTGTGTTTCAATAGGGCAAGTTTAAGGTAGGCATGAAAATACAGAGGCTATGCGTTCATCAGGAGACAGTTTGGGAATTACTTTTCTATAGTTCCTGGGATTTATTATAGGGTTTTTAACATAGTATATATTTTGTCATAAAAGGAAAAGTCACCTGCAAACTTAAATTTTTAACACAAGATCTGAAGTTATGGTAATATTCAGCTTTCTGACATAAATGTTGGCTACATGGTGTGTTCATTTCACAGCTCATTGAGCTGTACACTTATATGTATGGAAGAAACTTGCCCAAGGTCATCATGGAGAGTTGGACCCAAAGTCTAACTGCAGGGCCCACGCTCCTTATCCTCTGTGTTCCTGAGTTAGGGTAGTTCATCAGGCTTCAGAAGAACAGTCCAGGAAGCAAGAGTGGTAGGACTTGGGAGCCGTGTTGGAATTTGTGAGCAAAAAAGGTGATAGATTTGACAAAGTGCTTTTAAGATGGATGTTTTAGGTGATTTCTACTGAAATACAGTAATAAACAACTATGTTTTTTGCTTAACAAAAATTTAACACAGAAAAACTATGATCTTGTAGGCATCACTGAAATTAGGGTGAATGAGATTTGTTTCTGGAACACAACAATAAAGAAGAGGCAGTGTTCAAAATAAACTGTTCTACCTGGAGAGCATAGAAATTTGTTTACAAAGACAGCTCACCTAGATAGAATTCCACGAACTTGAAAAGCGAAGCAAGGTAGAAAGGTGAGGCAAGATTTGGATGAAGGCAAAAGAAAAGGCCAACAACAATGGGGTGTTTTGGCAGGATACAGTGATACCCTCTCACAGATTTGGGTGATGGTCCAGAAGTAGGTGACTCTGGGGAGGCTTAAACTGTCTGGCTTTTAGCTAGAAGTTTAATTCTTCTCAAAAGTATCAAAAGATACATTCTTTTCTTCCGTTTTTATTGAGATATATTGATATACAATAAGATACATGTATTTAAAGCATACAGTGTGATAAGTTGACATATATAAATACCATGAGACAATCACCATGATCAAAATGGCGAGCATATCTATCACTGTCCTTAGATCAGGAGCAAGACAAGTATTCCATTGTTACCACTCCTATTCAACATCATACTGAAACTGCTATCGAGTACAGTAAGGCAAGAAAAAGAAATAAAAGGCATACAGATTGAAAAGGAAGAAATAAAACTCTTCCCAGACAACATGAAAGTCTGTGTAGAAAATGTCATGGAGTCAAGCTAAAACTAGTCAGTGAGTTAACCAAGGGCACAAGAAGAATCAATTGTATTTTTATATACTAGCATGAACAAGTAGAAATTAAAATTTTAAAAACACTATCGTTTACAATAGCTCAGAAAAAAATGAAACTATGTATAAGTCTCACAAATTACGTGCAGGATCTGTTTGCTGAAAACTATAAAACACTGATAAAGCAATCTAAGATCTAAATAGATATATACCATATTAAAATGTCATTATATATTACCCTTTACATATGTTGTTGGATTCAATTCACTGAAATTTGGTGAGGAATGTTTCACATCTATATTCATGATATTGGTGAATAGCTTTCTTGTGATGTCTTTGTCTGGTTTTTGATATTGGAGTAATGCTTGCCTCGGGGAATGAGGTGGAAGTGTTCTCTCTTCAATTTTCTGCAAGAAAATTTGTGAAGAATTGGTCTTCTTTCTTTCTCAAATTATGGTGGTATGTACCAGTGAAGCCATCTAGACCTGGTGTTTCTTTTGTGGAAAGGTGTTTAGCTACAAATTCAATTTCTTTTACAGAAATAGAACTATTCAGTTTATCTGTTTCTTCTTGAGTGAGCTTTGACATTATGTCTTTCAAGAAATTTGTCCATTTCATCTATGTTTTCAAATTTATTAACATAAAATTGTTCAAAATATTCTCTTATGTTTTTAAAGTCTGTAGTATTCTTTACAGTGAACTGTCTTTTGTACTTTATATTGGTAATTCCTTTTTTCCTGATTCAGTCTGTCTAGAGGTTTATCAATTTTATTGATCTTCTCCAAGAAGCAGCTTCAGTTTCATTGATTTTCCCCCCTTTTATTTTTCTATTATCTATTTCAGGGGTTGGCAAACTTTGTACAAAGGGCAAGACAGGTATTTTAAGTTTTGCAGGCTATACAGTCTCTGTAGCAACTTCTCAACTGTACTTTTTTTTTTTTAACATCTTTATTGGAGTATAATTGCTTTACAATGGTGTGTTAGTTTCTGCTTGTTATAAAGCAGAATCAGTTATACATATATCCCCATATCTCTCCCCTCTTGCATCTCCCTCCCTCCCACCCTCCCTATCCCACCCCTCTAGGTGGTCACAAAGCACTGAGCTGATCTCCCTGTGCTATGTGGCTGCTTCCCACTAGCTAGCTATTTTACGTTTGGTAGTGTATATATGTCCATGCCACTCTCTCACTTCGTCACAGCTTACCCTTCCCCCTCCCCATATCCTCAAGTCCATTCTCTAGTAGGTCTGTGTCTTTATTCCTGTCTTACCCCTAGGTTCTTCATGACCCTTTTTTTTTTTTCTTAGATTCCATATGTATGTGTTAGCATATAGTATTTGTTTTTCTCTTTCTGACTTACTTCACTCTATATGACAGACTCTAGGTCCATCCACCTCACTACAAATAACTCAGTTTCAGTTTTTTTTATGGCTGAGTAATATTCCATTTTATATATGTGCCACATCTTCTTTATCCATTCATCTGTGCTCTTCTAACCTGAAAGCAGGTATAGACAATGTGTGTAAGCACGTAGACATGGCTGTCTTCCAGTAAAACTTTATTTACCAAAACAGGCATTGGGTTGGGTTGTATTTGGTCCACAGGCCATAATTTGCCAATCATTACCTCTATATCATTGATTCCAGTTGTTCATATGAGTGTGTGTGTGTGTGTTGCTTTTATCTCTGCTCCCTAGCTCATGTGTTAAATTGGCTTGGCCCATGAACTAAATCAGTCTCTTTAAGATTTGGTTTCTTGTCTCCTGAGAATATTTACAGAAGGAGTACGTGGGCTTCAAAGCAGAACTCTAGGTCACTCTGCCATGCTGGACAAGCCTGAGGATGCATAGGTGTATTCTAACACTCCAGGAAGGGGAATCACTTGCCTATCTTGCTGGCCTAGGCTATTCTGAGGACTATTTCCTGAAATCCCCTCTTATACCCACTGTCTTAGTAGGTAAGAGAGGGGTAGTTCTTCCCTACGTGAGTCTAAATTCTTTTCCATGGTTAGAGTCCAAATCTGTTTTTCCCCCTTGCTTTCCCCTCAGTCCTGAAAAATTCAAGGGTGTTGTGCATGTCAAGACTTCTGACAGGCTCACCATGTACCGGATCACTGTGAAATCTGATGTCTTCCTCAGATCATCTCTCTCCCACTTCTGGGGCATATCAAGGTCTCCTCTTCATGATTTAAGTACCCTGGAATGAATAGTCCCCCAGTGCCTTGGATCATAAATTGCATTTTCTGTTTCCTGTATCCTAGAGGCAACCTTTTTTGGTTCAAACCTCAGGACTCACTCCTTAACAATCTAGTTACTGCAGTGCTGTAATCTAGGAAAAATAAGATCACACACCCTTTAAGATATCTGAGGGTTTGGGCCATAGTAAGAAAACATTCTCCTCAGTTAGCTATAACCTGCAAGCTTAATTAGCTTAAGTCTAGCAAAGAGAAAGGTTAAAATTGGAGAAAATTATTTGAATCCAGGCACCATCTCCACCTCTCGTCACTTTCTTTGAGTAATTCCTTACTCTGCTCCTGGACTCAGTATCACTTCCTCCAAGAAGCCTTCCCTGACCCTTGCATTATCACACAAATGCACTTAGTACTTTCTCAGTTCTGTTTTTTTTTTTTTACATCTTTATTAGAGTATAATTGCTTTACAATGGTGTGTTAGTTTCTGCTTTATAACAAAGTGAATCAGTTATACATATACATATGTTCCCATATCTCTTCCCTATTGCGTCTCCCTCCCTCCCACCCTCCCTATCCCACCCCTCCAGGTGGTCATAAAGCACCGAGCTGATCTCCCTGTGCTATGTGGCTGCTTCCCACTAGCTATCTACCTTACGTTTGGTAGTGTATATATGTCCATGCCTCTCTCTCACTTTGTCACAGCTCACCCTTCCCCCTCCTCATATCCTCAAGTCCGTTCTGTAGTAGGTCTGCGTCTTTATTCCTGTCTTACCATTAGGTTCTTCATGACATTTTTTTTTCTTGAATTCCATATATATGTGTTAGCATACGGTATTTGTCTTTCTCTTTCTGACTTACTTCACTCTGTATGACAGACTCTAGGTCTATCCACCTCATTACAAATAGCTCAATTTCATTTCTTTTTATGGCTGAGTAATATTCCATTGTATATATGTGCCACATCTTCTTTATCCATTCATCCGATGATGGACACTTAGGTTGTTTCCATCTCCGGGCTGTTGTAAATAGAGCTGCAGTGAACATTTTGGTACATGACTCTTTTTGAATTATGGTTTTCTCAGGGTATATGCCCAGTAGTGGGATTGCTGGGTCATATGGTAGTTCTATTTGTAGTTTTTTAAGGAACCTCCATACTGTTCTCCATAGTGGCTGTACCAATTCACATTCCCACCAGCAGTGCAAGAGTGTTCCCTTTTCTCCACACCCTGTCCAGCATTTATTGTTTGTAGATTTTTTGATGATGGCCATTCTGACTGGTGTGAGGTGATAGCTCATTGTAGTTTTGATTTGCATTTCTCTAATGATTAATGATGTTGAGCATTCTTTCATGTGTTTGTTGGCAATCTGTATATCTTCTTTGGAGAAATGTCTGTTTAGGTCTTTTGCCCATTTTTGGATTGGGTTTGTTTTTTTGTTATTGAGCTGCTTATAAATTTTGGAGATTAATCCTTTGTCCTCAGTTGTGTTTTTACCTCAGTTGCACCACAGTGAAATGTAATTGTGTACTGGCTTTGGAGTCAAGGAGAGTGTCTTATTCCTGTCTCAGCCCGTTGCCCAGTGGAGTGGGCGGAGTGCATGCACGTTATAGGTGCTCTGCCAATGTTTGTTGAACTGCTAGGGCTGTCACTGGCTCAGTGTCCCTGTCACCATCCATTCACTTTTACCTTAATCCTTGCCTCTTGCTGGTCTGGCTGTGAGAATGTAACAGCCAACGAGAACAGTCTTTTCCTCCAGTACCAGCGTGCTGATTGTCCTCATAATGAGACTGTCCTGCCAGCTGGCACAGGCTCCCTCTATCCTCCACATTAGGCCAGCCTGGACTAAGCTTCTTCACACATTTTGCTTCCCTTTCTGTTCCTCCAGTAGGGTTCAGAAAAGTCAGGAGGTCCTCATTGCATGTGGCTAGTGGACGGGGATCCAGAAGGTCATGAGCTTGGAAGCAAGTGGTATTTGGAAGGGGAGGTAGGGGGGAGTTATAACACCTTTGAAGTTTCTACCAAAGAGACTACCTCTTTGAAGAAACCTTGTGGGTTAGTAGCAAGAGCTTCTCTTAAAAATGAAATTTTCAAGAAAATATTAATAAATTACATTTTCCCTCTGATTTATGTGATAGCATGAACTATGGCTGCCTTTGCCTAGCAGTGATGGTTTATGCCCAGAAAGAAGCCACTGAAACATTTGGGCTCTCTTTTAGCTAAGGCAGACTTTCCTTAGGTGTGGTTACTTTTGTTGGCAATGACGTTATGAGATAAGAAATCAGGGCATTCAGAGTGGAACCTGTGAGAATCCATGTACTTCAGATGGGAAATTGCCTAAGTTCTTGAGAGAGCTTGAGTCTGAGGACTTCAGAGCTTTCCTGATCGCTGGCCGTTTGTTCTTTTCCAGACACTGTGCATCCTAGCCAACATAGCAGATGGGACAACGGCAAAAGAACTTATTATGACCAATGATGACATCCTGCAGAAAATCAAGTATTACATGGTAGGCCTTTGTCCCCTTCATGGCTCCACACTAGCTGCACGTGAGAAGGCAAGCACTGTAGCACTGTTAGCTCAAAACGAATTGTGCAGAGATTAAACAAAGAATAGACTCCTCCGTAACCGATTCCAGAAACTCTCTTCCATCCTGAAGGGAAAAACGACACCAGGCTCTTGAAGCTTGTGCCATTCCCCACCCTATCGTCTGATTGCCTTCCTCTTACACAGTGAGAGCTTGGGCTCTTGGCCTTCTCTCAGTGCCCCCAAAGCTTCCCTCTCAAAGCTTCAGTCCTATACGGATGAACCCTCTAGCCTCTGGTATCTCTGGCTCTTGTTCTTTGATCATCTGCTTTCAGTCACAATCTGCTACCTACTTGCAAACACCTCAGCCACCTACTGCCATGGCCTTACCCGGGATCTTGTCATCACCAGAATCTGTCCATTGCCAAAATCTGGAAATCAAACATCCATCCTCTTTTCATTCTGTCAGCGCCTCCTAGCAAAACCCTAATTGTGGGTGAACCTGTCTCCTCTTTGCCTCCTTGTCAGAGTTAACAACTGCAGAGAAAGGCACAGAACCGGGCTGACTGGTTTCATGTTAAATTCACACTTACAAAACCCACATGGGCACTCAGCACTGCCTGGTACCCTCCTGTGATTCTCCAGCAAGCTGGCGCCTCCATTCTCCAGAAGAATAGGTTCTTACTTTCTCCTCATTCTTTAAACCTCACCTCTTATCTCCCTCATCACTCTTAGTGGTGACCTCACCTTTTGTTTTACTAAGAGAATAGAAGCCAAAATCCTTCAGCAGTTCCCTATTACACCTTGAATAAAATCCATCCCCCCACTTTTTTTTTTTTTTTTTTTTGTGGTACTCGGGCCTCTCACTGTTGTGGCCTCTCCCGTTGCGGAGCATGGCTCCGGACGCGCAGGCTCAGCGGCCATGGCTCACAGGCCCAGCCGCTCCGTGGCATGTGGGATCTTCCCGGACCGGGGCACGAACCCGTGTCCCCTGCATTGGCAGGTGGACTCTCAACCACTACGCCACCAGGGAAGCTCCCATCCCCCCTTTTGATGGCCTGTGGAGTCCTATATGACCTGACTCATCTGTATCCCCCAACTTCTCTCATTCCCCTCTTCCCTTTGTTCACTACACTGACCTCTTTCCACTCCTGGAAGAGGCCGTGCATGTTCGTTTCTGCCTCCGGACCTTCACACATGCTGGCTCCTCTGCCTGGAATACTATTCTCCCCATGGGATGCCTTCTCGCCTCTCAGATCTAAGCTCTGCTAACACTTCCTTGTGGGCTCTCATCTGCATGGGTTATTCTTTGTTACGGCATAATTGAGTGAAGTACTCCCTTCAGAGCACTTAGCTCAATTATCGCAACATATAGTTGTTTGTTTGTGTGCCTACCGACTGTAAGCTCCCTGAGGGTAAGGACTGTATCAGTTCTGTGCACAATTGTATATCCATGACCCTGTACAGTGCCTGGCCTTTAGTATATGCTTAGTAAGTATTTGTTGAATGAAAACCATACTGCTTCAACTGGGAACTCCCTTATCTTTCCAATACCAGATCCACATAGTATCTCTGTAATCTTCTGAAAGCTTCTCTGGACTTCCCATACCCATTGAGTTACACCTGTCTCTCTGCTGCTGTTCAGAGCCAGACTTAAGAGCGTCTTCTGCACGTGCTGTCTCCTTCTCACCACTAAATTCACTCTTTAGCCCAGTTCATCTGGCCTCCAACCCCATTGCTCAACTGAAACTGTTCTGGTTAAGGTCACCATCCTATTATGCCAAGTCCAAAGGATGGTTTTCTCTCCTCAACTTTCCTCACTTACAGTGAATTTCAGCACAGCTGTTTCCTCCTCCTGGAAACATTCTTTTCCCTTGGCCTCCATTCCATTATGCCTCCCTGCTTAGCCCTGGACCTTTATCTTTGCTCTCGCACATGTACTATTGAGATTGATGGTTCATACCCTTTGTTGCATGGTGGAGGAATCTTTCAAAGACTGTTGCCTTGCCCCTTTCCTCCTGAGATTCTGATTTAATAGTTCTGGGGTGTAGCCTGGGCATCGGTGTTTTTTTTTTTTTACAGTTCCCCAGGTGGTTCTTAGGTGTAGCCAGAGCTGAGAACCACTGGTTTAGGGAATCTCATCCACTCCCATGGCTCTTGCTGTCATCCCTATTCTTTGTTTGGTTTCTGGGCTCCAGTTCAGTAGTCAATTTTGATAAATAGATTAGGCATTATCTTACTTACACTGTCATGGTATCAAGCAGTACAAAACACAACCACAATAATGGTTACTGGCCTTCAAAAGCCATGACAGCAAGCTTCCCTGATGGTGTCCACAGCTTTACAAATGCTGGTTCTTTTCTTAGTGGGCGGGAGGGGGTAGGGGAGCAAGGTCCGAGGGTCACATGGAGGGTATTCTCCAGCCTAGACCTCTCTTCTGAACTCTGGACTTGTATATCTTCCTGCTTACTCAGCATCTCTCTGTGGCTGTGAAGCTTCTTGAGGTTGGTGTTTAAAAATCGATTCTTAAGTATCTCCCCTAAACCTAAATTTCTCCCCTCCTGACCTTTTCCATCTGAGTAGAGTGGCTCTGCCATCTACCCATTACTCACACCAAGGAGTCAGTCTTTATTTCTCCAGCTCCTTCGTCTCGTGATCCAGTTTATCAGTAGGTCCTGTTAGCCCGGCCCCTAGCCGTTCTGGATGCTGTTGACTTCTTTCTGTCGCCGCTGCTCTCACCCTAGTTCAAGCCATAGCCTCTCATACCTGACTGACCATAACAGCCTCCCAGACACCTCAGCACTGTCACTCCAGTCCCTTCAGCCTGGGTGACCTTCTAAAAATGTAAATCAGGTGTTGTCCCTCCACTGCTTAAATCCTTCAGGGCTTCCTGTCAACTCAGAATGAAATCAGTCCTTACTCTGGCCCGCAAGGGCCTACAGTTTAGCCATGCCTACATCTCTGAACTAATGTTACTCTACTTTTCCTTCTCAATATGCATAAGCTCTACAGTTTCTTCTGACCTCAAACCTTTTCGCAGACTTTTCCCTCTTCTTGGTACCTCTTGCTCTTTGTACACCTGTTCAAAGAGCACCTTTGTTCTTCCTATTTTTTATTCTTCCTCTGTATAAATATTGCCTCCTTCAAAGAGATCTTTTCTGTCCATTTCACTTAAAATTAGGTTCCCACCCCTCCACCCTCCAGTTTTCCCTATCACAGCAATTTGTTTCCTCAAAAAATGTTTATTGAAGGATGGATGAACTTATATGTAGTAAATACTTACTGTTGTATTATAAATAAGTTCATTTATTCAACAAATACTCATTGCTGGCCTGATGCTGGGAGCAGATGACACATTTTATTCTGTTTTGTCTTAGTGGAGCCCCAACTGGACAGCTCTCTAAAAAGTCTTGGCAGGTAGGAGGGAAAAAGAATCACCAACCATAGAATTCTAATGAAGGAAGGCATGTGCTTTTCTTTGTCTCTGCTTAGTTCAGATATAGTTCTACCTGGCAAGACGAGTCTGTCTCAGCCTTCAAGAGACTGTTGAGCATATATCGTGTCATGGTATTTCACAGATATGCATAAGTTATTTAAGTGTAGTGGGGACTTTCTTTTTTTAATTGACCAATTAAAAAATCATCTGTAACACAGAGATCGGACTTGTGGTTGCCAAGGTGGGGGATGGACTGGGAGTTTGGGGTTGGTAGATGCAAACTATTACATTTAGAATGGATAAACAACAAGGTCCTACTGTATAGCACAGGGAACGATATCCAGTCTCCTGGGACAAACCATAGTGGAAAAGAATATTAAAAAAAGAATATATATACATGTATAACTGAGTCACTTTGCTGTACAGCAGAGATTGGCACCGCATTGTAAATCAGCTATACCTCCGTTAAAAAAAATCACCTGGAAAGATTGTTTTACCACTGGGTCCTCTTTCATTTAGGAGAAAGCACTGTATATGGACAAATAATAACTTAAGCAAAAATGGTTGTACTTTCAGTACATAAAGAGAAATAAACCAGAAGTGTGTTTCAGGAAGATAGGAGGCTCCTTAAGAATAGTAGAGACTTAGTCAAGTTTTTGTGATGTGCCTATAGAAATAAGAGTACTTTGAGTCAGATACTCAGTAGCCAAAGAGATGAATACTAAGTGCACATCCATTCCGTTTATTGGCCCTGCATGTTTCCTACCGTAGAGAAGGCATAGTCGAAAGCACAGACTTGTCATATGCCAGTGTTCCTGTGTGTATGGGTTGAGTGATAAATTGCAGACTGCACCTGTGGCCCTAGAGGTGTTTTGTGTGGCCAGCCAGAGGGTTTCTGAAATTTGAGTGTGAATGTCTTTTGGCAAGGCTTCACTCCCCAGTGTGCCGGATTTCCTACCATTCTCTTGTCTTTAGCCCAGCCTGTTCACCCATTAGTACTAATTTTGTGGCCCCTCAAGACATTTGGGTTTGAGGTCCCTGCTTCAAACTTTTAGGCTATTGGAATTGCCTGTGGTACGTTACCAAAAATTACCTCAAATGAGATTACCTCTATTTTTGTTTCCTTTTCTGCATCAAATAGGGTCATTCACATGTCAAATTGCAGCTTGCTGCTATGTTTTGTATATCAAACCTCATATGGAATGAAGAGGAAGGTAAGAGATTGGTGAGATTTGTTCTGAAGAAAATTATGGGAAGGAAGGTCTTGCACAGGAAAGGCATCAGGTGCCCCTGAAATCCTGGGTAGAGGCACCACTCACTGGCCCCCAAGCCCCCAACCGTGTCACCTTGGTATGAATGAGAATCCATGGGTCTAGTTAACACTGAGCCCCACCGTGGAGTCAGCACTGTTCCAGATTACTGAACGTGAGGGTGGAGGAGACCGTAGGGAAGTGAGTGACAGTCCTTGTCCTTGAGAGGGCTGAGGAGGAGGATGGTGAGATGCGCTTGAAGATGAGAGGTGAGGGTGGGCAGGAGGGTCGGCCTTTCACTGTGAGCAGGGGCCGCACATAGAAGGACGACAGGCAGATAAGCTTAATGGAGAAGAGGGTGCGTTGGTGAGAAGGGAGAGACACACTGTGCCTGGTGGGGCAGCCAGTCTGCGAGGAGGCCCCTATAGCTCTCCACCTTGACTGTGCATTAGAATCACCCAGGGACTTTTGCACCAGCCAGTTAAATCAGAATCTCTGGGGTGGTCTCCAGACGTAAGTGGTTTTTTTAATTCCCCAGGTGATTCCAATGTACAGCTAAGGTAGTGAACACGTGCGGGAGAGCAGTGGGTCTCAGTGCTGGGTTGGCTGCGTGAGAATCACCTGAGGAACTTTGTAAAATGCAGATGTCTGGGCTCTACCCCTAGAGATTCTGGTTCACTGGGTCTCAAGGAGGTGAATGCATGAGTGAGTCACTGTGGGCTCTTCAGGGGTGGAGGAAAGAATCCAGGAGAATTATCCTCCTTAGCACTGTGTCCAGAACAAAGTGGAAGGAGGAAAAGCTGCATTCAGCGTGCAGGCCGAGAGACCAAGTAACAGCCGGGTACCAGGGAAACAAGCTGCCCTCAAGGAGGTCCTAGTCCAGTTGGAAGATAGAACACAGCAGTGCGGAGTTGGAACTGCCACGTGCTAAGAGGCAGCCGGAAGTGCTGGGAGGTCCGAGGAGGGTGGAAGAGAATGGAAGGGGAAAACAGGACTGGTTTGGGGTAGGAAGAGCCTGGCTAAGTATGTCCAGAAAGAAGTGATGAAGATGGGGCCTGGTGGCAGGGCCTCGTGCCAGGCTGAAGAAGCTGACCTTGACCCTGTGGTCCATGGAGAAATTAATCCAGCAGCAGAACCCAGATGGACTGCGGGAAGGAGGGTCAAGAGGCAGGGAGACCAGTTAGAGCACTGTTGGAGAATCCAAGCATGAGGGGATCTGGCTGCACTGGGGAGAGTGGAGGGCGAGGGGGCGGAAGGGGAGAGGGCAAAGGACACTGGTAAGGCTCCCGATTGTTGGCTGTACATTAAGGAGAGAGCAATTGCCTGGGCCATGTTCCCAGTAACCTGCTAGCTTTCATCTCTCAGGCTCACAAGAACGCCAGGATAAATTACGAGACATGGGCATCGTAGATATTCTGCACAAACTGAGTCAGTCACCAGATTCAAATCTTTGTGACAAGTGAGTATCAAAGTAAAAGGGCCTTGCTTTGGGGTATGTTGCATTCTTTTATGACAGGGTTTGAATTGCTTAGTAAGTCACATAGCCAAACTCAAAATCTTTTAGATTCTTGGATTCCCTTTTTCATCTGTGAGTCAACTGTGTGACATTTGAGTAAGAGATAAACTAATAATTAGCAGATTATTAAAGATTCTCATCTTACTCTGAATTGACACGAGCCCAGGCCACCTTAGTGGGACTCTGGAGAGGATCCAGAGGTTATTCCCTTTCAGTCCCTCGATCATTAGAATAGAAATGCGTGTGGCCTTTTGGAGAGCAGAAATGAAGGCCAATTATAAAAACATTCATTAGCTCAAAACCTCACTGAGCGCCTGCCTTGTGCCAGCCTGGCCTGGCTGCTGGGGATGCAGCAGTGACCACTAAGGAGTCCCTGTCCTCAGAGAGCTCACCTTTTCTGGGGGAGGCGAGAGTCATAGTCAGAGACCCCTCTAAGCTCAGGATAACCGAGATTGTTTTTCCTGGCTGTGGACCCTTCTTATAACACAGCCTTCGTTTTCCAGCTCACTTTCATTCTCCACGCTCGCGAGCAGGGCTCAGAGTGCTCCATGGTCTGGCTCTGCCTTCCTTGTGCTGCCCCCTCCCCTGTGCCCACCCTGTGCTCCAGCCACACCTGCCCTCTTACAGTATCACACCTTCAGGCATTTACACCTTCTGTTCCATCTGATTTGCCATCCCAGTCCCCTCGCCTCTGAATCCCCATTCATTCAACAAATATGTATATATATTTTAATACCAACCTTACCAGGCACCGTTTCAGGCATCGGCGATATAAGGGTGAATAAAATTGATGACAACCTTGCCCTCATGTAACTTACATTCTAGTACAGAAGACAGATAATAAGCAAATGAATATGTAATATGATAGCAGATAATGAGAGGTACTACGAAGGTATAAGCAAGGGTGAGGGAATGGAAAGTAAGAAAGCTTCTTGTGGTATAGATTAGTCCCAGCCTTTCCGAGGATGTGACATTTGATCAAAGACCTGGGTGAAATGAGAGAGTCTTCCAGGCAGATGCTTAGAATAGTATTCCAGACAGGGGACAGTGGGTTCAAGGCCCTGAGGCAGGAATGCTTGAATGTTCAAGAAACAGCAGGAAGACCAGTGGGGCTGGGGAAAAATGAGCGAGGGGGAGAGTGGTAAGAATTGGACACAGGGAGGCAGTGGGAGCAACTGAAGAGCCTGGTAGACTGTGGCAAGGACTTTGGATTTTATCCGGATTTTAATAGGAAGTCAGTCATTAGAGAGTTTTGAGCGGAACAGACAGTATCTGATTCAAATTTTTAAAAGATGGCTCTGATGGCTGTGTAGAGAGTGGTCTGTAGTAGGGCAGGAATGGAAGCAGGGAGACCAGCTAAAGGCCGTTACAGTCGTGTTAGATAAGGGATGAGGGTAGTAGTGCTGGGAGTATTGAGAAGTGATTGGATTCAGGATTTAATCTAAAGGTAGAGCCAACAGGTTTGCTCATGGATTTGATGTAGGATGTTAAAGAGAGAGAGGAAAGGGAATTGCCTAGAGTTTTAGCATGAGCAACTGAATAGAGGATTTGCCAAGATGGTCATTTGCCAAGATGGTGAAGAATAGAAGAGAAGTGGGTGAGGGTAGGGAGAATCAAGGGTTCTTGTTTGGTGTGCCAACTTTTGGATGCTATTAGATATCCAAGGGACTCGGGAGAGTGGGGCTGAAGATATGAGTTGGGGTGGTATATAAAGCCCTGGAGCTGGCTGAAGTCACTTAGGGAGAATAAACGAGAGGAGAGAAGACAGGAGGGTTAAGGACCACACTCTGGGACACCCCACCGCCACCTTTAGGGGAAGATGAAGAAGGTCCAGCAAAGCAGCAGGAAGAACAACCGGTGAGGCAGGCAGAGGCCCAGGTGCACAGGTGTCCTGAAAGCAAGGGCGGAGAACGCCTGCACAATGGCCATCCGTCCTTCAAAACTCAAATCAGGTTGTCACCTCCGTGGAAAAATCTTGCTGGATCCTTCTGCACCCTGGCTCCCAGGCCTTGCTAAGGACCCCTCTGTGCTCCCGTAGGACACAACACATGGTGTTGTGGCTATCAGCTTGCTTATCTGCTCCACAGAAGCGAAGAGGCACTTGTTTAATTGTTCCTCAAGTGAATGGCTGGGCCAGATGGAGCACAAAGAGCTGGGCCCCTTCCTCCCTGAAGCTTGCCATCCAGTGTGTTAAGGACAAATCCCCGAATAGCTGCAGCCCCCACCCTGCTGCTCAGATGAGTGTTCCATCAAAGGCAAGTCAGGGCCGGCCACATGCTCAAGGTGGGATTTGAGCTGTACCTTGAGGACGGGAACCTTCATGTCTACCTCCACAGCAGTAGTAACAGCTGCTGGCTTAAATGACAGGCTCTGTCAGCCCGTCTCTTCTGGCCGAGAGCCAGACTATTCCCTGGGTTTCTTTTCTTGTGTTTGTTCAGAAATTAAAATAGTTCTGCTTAAAATCATCTCTGGGATGACCTGGAAAGAGGCCTCACCAGCATGAAGTGGGATAGTTTTAAGCCCTGGCCTGCATTTCTTAGACCAATCTGGTACTGTTTCCCCAATTTCTATGGCACATACGTTGTCAGCAGTTCTTAAACCCCATTAAAAGGGTCAGGGTCTGAGGCTACTCTACCTCAGTCCATTTAAGGAAAGATGACCTTGCCTACAAAACCATCCATCTGAAAGACTCCTTAGATATTAATAGATAGCAGAAAGATAATGAGGGCACAGTCTCTGAGGTCCGATATAATCAGATATAGCCAAACCCTTAGAAAGATCCAGAAGGAGTCTGAATTGACGATTTTAAAGAGTAATACAGAATTTCGATCAAGACCCTCATGTGGGCTTTCCCATCATAGTAAAGTCTGTTACCTAAAGCCAACATCTTTCAGGTTCTTTGTCTTTAAGGCTTTGTGATCCTTTGACTTTCAGACACTTACAGATGAGGAGCTATTGCTAACTAGGCCTCTCCACCCCAGCCTCAGAGGGCCTCAGGTTTGTGAAGTTATGGTCAATAAGAGGTAGCCTGTGGCATTATTCATAAACTTATTTCCTAACACAACGACCTTGTAGAACCCAACTTGCTCATAACTTGGAGTGGTCTGTATGGAGCTCTCTGTTCTGATGAACTGGACTATTTGCAACTGTCATCTTTACAGAGTCTTAAATAATTGCAAGAATATCCCTTAGCACACCTCTTTTAAAACTGTGGATTGTATCCATTACTGCAGCAAAGAAACTGCGCTTGAGTCCAGCTTATCGCTGCCCAATCTGCTTTGGTATACTTTCATCAGCTAATAGTAACAGAAAAATTTAACGTTTTCTTTCCATAACTTAGAAGGGGATATCATTGCCAAAATCTGACTTCCTAACTTCCACAATTGCAGCCTTTACCAAATCATGATGGGAGAGTAAAGGAGGCCTTCTGAGTCCCAGCTCAAAGGAAGGCACTTTAATAAGGATCAGGATAGGTTAAGGCATTGCCCACATTGCACCTTTTCCTCTCCAGCTAGCTAACTTTTTCCCTAATCACTGTAACAACCCACATCCCACATCAGTCAGTGTTATCAGGCATAATGAGAAGAATGGGATAAAATTGTAACCTCCCTTCCTCAGTTCTGAGGCATTTGAACCACCAGACAGCCTCATCCCAGGAGCTCTTTGCCCCTCCCACGCACCTTCTAATCAGCCCCTACCCACCTCTTCCTGGGTCAGTGTTCCTCTTAGCTTCCCAGAACCCTAAGTGTCCTCCCCAGTGTCCTGCAGCACTAGATAAAACCTTCATGGCAATAGGAGAAAGTCAAGAATCCCAGATCCATCACAACTATATGCCATTGACAAAGGAAGATTATAGAATGTCACTGGGTTGCAGCAGCTATAAGAACAAGAGCAGGACCACAGGAAGAGGATGTAGCCAGCATGGGTTTGACGTGTGTGCTGACCACAGATCTCTGCCCTCTACGGTAGGTGTCCCACTTACCTACCGTAAGTAGGTACCCGATTCCCTTGGGGGACCTACCTTTTTAGACTTTCCCGGCTACCATCTTTGAACCATGGACTTTTTACCTTAATTACACTTCTGAGATGACGGCTAACAGGAGCTTTGTGATTGCAGGGCAAAGATGGCACTGCAGCAGTACCTGGCGTGATGGGAACGCCCTGGGCGCCTGCGAGCATCCCACATCCTTGTTAAAGGAAGTACAGGAACTAGCCTCATTTGATTCCTTCTATTTGCACAAGTCACCTTGGACTGCAGGGAGCTGTTTTGCAAAAGCAATTTGGTAGGCTTAGATCTCAAATTCACCTTGAGAACATTTTTTTGAGGTAGTAATTTCCTCAGAGGACTGTTGTGTTTTGTTTTGTTTCTTTCTGAGCTACCTGGACTCTTTATTAGAACAATCAATTATTTTCCTTTGGACCTACAATTTTTTGCCTATGCTGCAGCCACTTTGTGAGTGAGAATGGCTGTGTGTGCGTGTGTGTGTGTGCGTGCGTGTGCGCGTGCGTGCACGTGGGTCAGGATGAATGGACGTGTGTGTGTGAGGGATACCTCAAAGTTTTCTTTTCTTATTTTGTGTGAAAATCTCTTTTCTACAGATTTTCCAGGGTTTAAGCATTGCTTGCTGTATAAAAATCTTTACTGAATTATATACAGTTTGAATGAAATGTTATTTTAAAAACAAAACGATTGTTAAGTGTTCCATAAAGGTTATGTTGGATTTTGGTCAGATGAATATTTGTAAGTAAAAAATATATGCATTTCTGAACCTCAACTTACATAGATTTTCTTTATAAAAAACAAAAAAAGAAAAAAACAAAACGAAAAGGTTGGCTATAGTTGGCCTGAATAACAGGCACGATATATGGTGCTGTGCAAAATAGTAAGCTAGCATCTTATACTGCCGTCAATATCAGCAGGTACAGAGCCTCTTTTCAGCCTAATTCAGTAAGCTCTCAGGCTTCCAAGTCAGATGGACAGGGTGGAGTGGAGTGAGGCGACAAATACACCATAGGTTTTTTGAAACATCAAAGGGAAGTATAACTACTGATAGTGAAAGCCCAGCCATGACTGGTGGGCTATGCTTGGCAGGAACTGGGCACCGGGAGCCTCCCAACTGCCCTAAATCCTGTCACTGGTATAGTAATATATGGCAGGATTTAGAACCAGTCATGGAACCTTAAGCTCCAACTAAAGTAGGTCATCACTTCGTGGAAACAAAGTCCGATCACCTTGTGCTTCCTGAAACAGCATATATCACTGTGAAACTAAAGAACGTCCTACAGACGCATCTGTAGGAAGAAGCAAAGAACAGGATAGTTTAGAAAGCTGTTTTTCTCTTGGCTATACTCAGCAAATTCTATATACTTGTCACTCAGGACTGCTATTCAGTGTGCTTTTGTAAAATGAGATGGAAATTTTAGTAAGCGTCGCGGCTAAGATTTTTTCCTGCATGAAGCCCAAAGCACTGACGTTTGAGAGAAGGGAAGGGGGTCTCCCCAGGAGGACCGCAGTTGACCGCCTTTTCCAGCCACTACTGCTTAGCCCTTCGGCAGCCCTCAGCTTGGCACACGCTCCAACTTCTGGGTCCGCTTCAAGGTGAACTCAAGGAGGTTGCTCTTGACTGTTTAAAGGTACAACCAGCCTCGCTTTTCCCTTTGCTCTGCGAAGTTCAAAGGCATCGCGGCCAGGAAGCGAGGTCTGCGGCCCAGAAGCTTGCCCTGAGTGCGTGCACCCGACGGGTTCCCCAGCCCACCAGCCGCTCCTGACGGGGCACCCCATCACCAACCTGCTCCTTCCCTAGAAGAGTTAAATATGTTTGATTGCAAATGAATGTTTTTAAAGTGTATTTAATGCCGTTTTTTTCTGTTCTCAACACGACCACCCAAGATTCAAACACAGAGATTTCCAAGTTGTTATTTTTTCAGAACATTACCGATTTAAAAATCTGTCACAACAGGAACTTGGGTTTTGTGCAACCATCAGAGTGCTAATGTGCAGAAGCCAGTTTAAAGAAAATGGAGTGTAGTGGGGGAAAAGCCTTACTTAGGCCCACTCATTGACATTTCTAGTACTGGGAAAATATCCTTGGTTGGCATTTGTAACACTAAACACTATAGAGTTGGTATTTTAAGTACCAGGTAAATATAAATAAACCAATATGAATTGCTGAGACAATCTTGAACCCAGATAGCATTGGAAAGTGGAAAGCCCAATGAAATGACACTTTCACACTTAAACTCTGTGGATAAATCTTGCCTGTGGCTATAAACAGATGGTCAAAGAAAAAGTGCTTTACTATGATTAACTTTTCTGAGTTGAATGAAGGAAAATGTATTTATTAAAACAAAGCTGTTTGCTGCTTTATGCAGGTGCAGTGTTCAGTCAGCAAGGAAGTGGGAGGAATGGGACGTGGTCTTGTGTTTCCACCCAAGTTCTTAACTAAGCTTCTCGCTCTCTCTAATACTGCATTCTGTTTCTCCTTTTGTGCCCTGATTGTAACCCAAAATTTATGAACTAGAAAAGAATGTCCAATTTAATAAGTTGCATTTTTTTCCTTAAGCACTTTATGCAGAACAATACATGTTCTTCTGGTAGTGTTTGGATAATATGATTTTAACACATGCTAATAAAAGCCAAGAAAAAAGCATGGCAACTTCTAAAAAGGAGTCTGTTTTCCAAATACCTAGAACATTAGGAAACATTAGAAGATGATGTGTACTGGCTTTCGGAACCTGAGATTCTTGGTGAATGAGAGGCTGGGAAGTGACTTTGCATTTCAGAGGGGGGGCCAGCGCCCTAGGGTAACTGCAGCTTCCAGGGGCCTCTGCAGCGGTCTGCGGCCCCCTCTTCCTGGTCTTTACAGGCGGCCACTTCCAGCCACCAGGACTCCCCACTCCGTCCTATGCCACTCTTCCCCTGCCACCACCCACTGGACTCAGGCCCAGAGCTTGTCAAATGACCGTCTGCACAGACGCCCTGCATTTACTGGGCGCCACCTTCTCTTCCCCGTCTCTGAAGTGTAGGGACGCACCTCCTGTCTCTTGGCCTCACTAGAACCGGAGAGAGAACCAAGGGCGCCTGCCCTAGAGCGTGGGGGGAAGATGGTGAGGCGATTCCCCCGCCACAGGGGAAACTTGGAAGCGAGGCCTGGGAAGGGGGGACTGACCCCAGATCCTGCTGGAGAGCCGACGGGGAGGTTCCGGACACCTTGCCACCTGGGATAGGGGCCGGTGCTTTCCCAGTCCTACTCCTTTGCACTGACCTTCCCTGGTTGCTGGGCAGGGAGGTATGTGTCAGTTCCCAGCACGAGGGAAATTTTGTTCCATGACCTGGCCTCAGGGAAAGCGGAGGGGGCCCCCGCCAAGGCCACATTGGGACCCACCGAGCCACCTTCCTCCCTCTCTCCCTGCAGCCCTGGCTGAGGGGAGGGCCTGAGCTAGTCAAGCCGTGTCCTTCACTTCGTGGGGCTAGGCCTGCCCTCCACCCTGTCAGGCGCTCACACCCAGGAGGAGCCTTAACGCCTAAAATGGCACCCATCCTGCAGGCCCAGGGTCTCTGCCAAGGAGTTCCGTCCTCAGACAGTGAGCAGATATTTCAGCCTTCCTCCAGATGGCTGCCAGCTGGGTGTACCCCCAGCAGTTCATTCAGAGCCACACAGCACTTCTCTTCCTCCCCCTCTGCCCTAGCCCCATTCTTTCCGCCAGGAACCTTCTGGACTCTGAGAAAAGAAGCGCCCTACCGTGCAATAGAAGGAAGGAGCATGTCATCACACCTCCCACCCCAGCCCTATCACCTAGCGTCCCTCCTGCTTTCCCTGTCCCAGCCCTGCCACTCCCAGCCGCTTCCTGGGGAGGCTGAAAGGTCATCACAGACACCAGCACACACGGGCCAGTTCTCCCACCTGCTCTTCTCTGTCCCCTGCTTTCAGAGGCCTTGGTCACTCTGTTTATTACCTCTCATCTCTCCAGTGATGGGAGTTTGGCCTCCCAGCTTCAGGGGAGACTAGATAGCTGTCAGCAGGGTGTACCCCAAGCAGCTCATTCAGAGCCACACAGCACCTGTGGTGTGGAAGAGCAGGCATCGGGCCCTATTGCCAGCTCTGAGGTGAACACAGGCCAACCGAGTCCCCGTCTCGAGGCCACTCACAAAGGGAAGAACACAGCCCCATGGTGGGCTATTGCCTGGGGACCTGGAACAGTAGATTCAACTCTCCTGACGGATTCTGTCAGGGAGGGCTCCACTGGGTGTTTCTCACAGAGGCCTGTGCTGATGCGCTGAGCACAGTGGGCAGGCATGTTTCCATCTAGAGGTGACACAAGGTCATGGGAAGTGCAGCCACCCACCCGCTGTCACAGACCACCCGGTGTCCCCGCCTTCTGCAGCCTGACTCATCCTGTCGCCGTTGCCAGCACGGAGGGCCTCATGCTACAGGCTGGGGGAAAGAGTAGTGCATCCATAAAGGACAGTCTTCTGGGAGCTAACTACCCATTTAAAGAGCTGCTTCAAGTCATAAGCACGGAGCCCCCTGGAGAAAACCAGCAGATGAGAAGGAAATCTCTGCCATTTGCCTCGTGGTGTAGAAGAACACAGCCTTTTCCTCGGTCAGAGAGGAAAGAGTATGCCTGGGCTCAGTGAATTTACAGATAAACCGAAGAGCAAGCCGGTGAGAGAGTAGCTGGCATGTTACTATTCACAGGGGTAAAGCTAGTTCCTGAAAACCTCCTGTGTCCCGTGGAGGGACAGCTAAACCAGGCAGTAGTGAAAGGGGGCGCCACAACTAGGAGTGCTCAGGTTTTAAAATTAGGCTTTAGCCAAAATCAGAAACCAAAGAAATGGGGGAAGGGGGCATCAAGAAAATTAGATGAACGCTGGTTCCAAATGTAACCCCCAAGCATTGCTTTCTGAACATGCCCTGATTCGTGGAGAAGAATCTGGCATGTTCCAGGACTACCCTTGTGGCCTGGGTGGGCAGCATGAACATTTAAAGCTGATTTATATCTGCCCCCATGTCAGTAAGCCCTGAAGTGTCACATTCAATCTTGTTGGACTGTTTTCAAGTCCGTCGTTACCAAGTTAAGCTCTAAAATTGTTTCATCCATAACGTAGATTTATTACTGGGAAACACTGTCCTCTGTAACTCAGTATCCCCTGAGATGACACTGTATCACGGCAGAGTTCAAGGACTGATGTCCATTTATTTTCTAAAATCCCAGAGATGGCCAAAAAAAGTACATGTTCCATATTCGTACTGTTTAATAAGGCAGGAAAGTGGATACTATTATTTTTATTCATGAACGGTAACTAAACCAAAAAAGTATTGGTGCTCAAAAGAGGAAGTTTCGGTTCTGGAGGTTTCCTTACGTGCAGCAGATATGAGTGCACTGGCGCTTCATCTCACGGCCTCAGCCTGGTCGCAGGCCGCCTTGTCCACGTCCTCGGGGGAGTACAGCGCCTCACCGGCGCCCTCTCCTTCGGCCTCGAGGCCTGTGGGACAACAGGCATGCTGTAGGACTTCTTACAGCAGCCCTGTCCCCAAACTGTCCACAAAGGAACAGCGGAAAGGGGAAATCTAAGTACATCACAGACGGTGAAGTTAGGGGTCAGGGTGGACGGAGCAGCAGAGAGAGGTCCTAATATGAGTGTTAGGGACTCGGAAAAAATGAGGAGAGCAAGTGACATTGGTTGAGCACTTGATGTGTGTCAGGCCCCAGGCTAAGAGCTTCACCGTGCTTTGTCTCCTTTCATCTTCACAAGAGCCCTCTGAGGAAGATGATTATTATGGGGCTATAATGGGCCTCTCATTATCTCCATTTCACAAATGAGGAAACTGAGGTCCAAAAAGGGAAGTAACTTTCCCGAGGCTATTCAGCTAATAGATAGTGGAGCCAGGATTCAAACCCAGGATCCTGTCTCCAGGGCCCAGAAGAAGTGCTGGGTACGTGGAAAGCACACTCTGCCCCTGACAACTGAGAAGGCACAACATACATGTCAGACAAAGGGGCAGAACACCACACCCCAACGAGGCTGTGCACTTACTCCCAGGTGTGGTCTAGGCTCAGACCCTTCTGGAATTGTTCCCTTTGTTCATTGTCACCTGAGGCCAAAAAGTCAGGCTCACGATCTCCCAACACTCTCCCCAATGCCCTCCGATGAGTGGTGCCCAGCCAGTTTGCTCTCCTTTCCCATAGTCATACCTACTTGTTTCCAGTCACCCCCCCCAAAAGGATGAAGATGTCACATGACCCTGGACACATAAGGAAACACGTCGTGGGCTCTCCCTGAGGGCAGGCCCCCAAAGGAAAGCTGGTCCTCGCAGTAACACACCAGAGTGAGAGTTCTTCCCACAGAGGATGGCTTTGGAGAACCATCGCCCGCACTTGGATGTTCAGACTTGGGTCTCTGGTCCACATAGAGCCACACTTCCCAGGATTTCTCAGCTCCCTAAACTCCATCACACTCCCAGCTTGTCCCTCAGTTGGCAGCAGGCAGCACCAGGATTAAACGAGGGCCAGCAGGGGTCAGCTTCCGCCCTTCCTTTCCTCGCCCTCAAACCACCTATTCTAGCTTGATTGGATTCAAATCTTGAAGAGACCATGACGAACATTTCAAACATTTAGGTAAACCGACTGGTTAAAACCCAAACATTTAGGCACACGGGGGTTATTACCGTTTCAGATCTGCAGGCAGACTTCTCCCAAGAATGCCCCCCCTCACATCCTTTGCTTTTCCCAGGATGTTCACCCCCGCCCCCTTCCACCTCACTTCAGGCTCAACCCAGAGACATGCAACACGGTGACAGGAGCAGCACGGGCCGTGTCTGGTTCTTCACTCGTGGAGTGGGGTGAGTCACGTGCACTCTGAGCCCCGTGGGTTTCTCACCCAGATGTGGAGGTGGGGATGACCCAGCATGCTTTTCCCAAAATGTGGGCTCTGAGGGATATGAGAGCCATTGCAGCGATGGGCAGAGGGCCCTTCTGTGAAGCTCTCTGCTTCTCGGTGACCCCACCAAGGGCTTGATGGGGCACGTGGAGCACAGAGAAAGTGAGGGAATAACATCTGGCCTCTGCCATGGAAGTGGGCTTCCAGAAAGTTACATTTTCCGGGTGGTTTCCACAGGAGAATGCAAAGTAACTTTGTAACAAGAGTTTGACTTCAAAGTAAAAATGCAGCCAAAAATGTAATGAAAAAGCAAAACTGTTACTCTGAAAACACAATAGAGCAGGACTGCCGCTAAAGTTATGTAATGGGCCCTGTTTCCCCAGCAGGCCCTTATTAGACGGAGGACTTGGTTACCACATAGTTACTGTCAGTACCCGCCCCCCATCCCCACTGCAGATTTAATACAGACCAGATCTGCCTGGATGACTTACCCAGAGGGGCTTCCGGAATCTGGTCTGAAAACTTAAAACTGGGGAAGAGCAGTGTCAGTTCCCGGCGGGCATCTTCCGAGTCCCGGCTTCCATGGACTGCATTAAAGGGCATTTCTGTGCCATACTGAGCCCGGAGACTGGGAGCATGCAAAACGTACAAGAAACGATTGGCTCATTTGAAAAGAAATGTTTTGCTCTCTGGCAACATGGCCACCAGCTACCAATCAGCAGCTGGCATTTCTGTGACATGGCTTTCTCTGCTGGAAACGCCAGGAACAGCAGCAAGGATGATAGTAGCCGCGGTGTTCTGGGCACGTTGCCAGTGCTTAACATACCTGATCTCATTTCATTTGTGCGGCAGCCCTGTGAGGGAGACTCTGTCATGATCCCCAGTTTAAATATGCATGAGTTATGGTGGGAGCCCAGGAGCTGCTAGTTTATTGCTGTTACTACGGGGGCTAGGCTAGCACCCTGCCGAGGGCTTGGTACAGGTTGGCATAGTTAATCCCCCAAGGTCCCCTAAGATAATAATAATATTGCTAGGACTTCCCGTATGTCAAACAATGTTCTAACTTCTCTCTCTCTCTTTCTCTTTCTGTCTCTCTTCATCTGAGGCAGGTCCTATCCTATTATAGTTCCCATTTTCCAGATGAGGAAATTAAGGCAGAGGGATTAAAGCATGGATGACCCAGGGTCACACAGTTAGTAAGAGGAAGAAGAGAGATTCTAAGGTCGGTGCTCTGAACCACAACACTGTACAGCCTCCCCCGACAGGTGCTCATATCCCCCTTTTATAGACGAGAGAACTGAGGCTCAGAAAACTTAAGATCTGAACCCTGGGCGGTCTTTCATCAGCCCAGGCTGCCTCATATAGGAATGTTCCCGGGCCCCTACAACTGTTATGTCACAGTAAAAACTGCAGTTACTTAGTCTCTTGCTAATTTCTTTCCTGTTGGTGAGGCCTCTCTCAGCTTCAAAGGCAAGACACAGTGGATTTGGCATTGGTGGTGCAGACCAAGGGAGCAGACCAAGGCAGCCTAGTGCTGTGTGCAGAACAGAGTGCTCAGACTCTCGTGGGCCTCAGGACACCTTGGGTAGGGAGTAGGGAATGGGGCTTGAGGAGGTGAGTCTACACCGCACATTCCTAGGCCTCACCCAGAGTCTCTGACTTGGTAGACCTGGGTGGGGCCCTGGAATCTGTATTTCCTGGGTGAGAGTTGCAGGTGGCTCTGGGACCACACGACGGGACCCTTTGGCTGCAGAGAGAAGAACAGTGAGGACCCAGCTGCAGCCTTCAGAAGAGGGAAAGAGGCAGCAAGGAGTCACCCAGTGAAGAGCTGGGGACTGGATCAGAGGGAGAGGATGTCAGGGTCTCCTCAAATACATAACAGGGAGGTCAGGGACTCCCCTAATGTATGACAAAGAGGGAGCTTCATGGCCATCGGAGAGCCTTCTGTGTTACCCACGGTTCTGGGCTGAACCTCGAGCAGGGCTCTCAGCTTCCTTGGATGCAGGTTCTGAGACGGATGCGAGGACCACAGCTGGTGACATCACCTGTCAGGCTGCTCCCTCCTTGCCACATCGGGGTCACAGGGTCCCATGAGGGTTTGCCAGGCGGTGACCACTTCCTCGGTGCCCTCAGTCCTGGTGAGGTTGAGGAGGTGGCTTGGTCCACTGCACATGTGATGTACCAGCTTCTTAAATGCCTCCTGGCACAGGGAGGGAAGACGGTGAGCCGGGGCAGGGGCCCCAGGGCCTGCAGAGGGCCTGCGGGCCCATCCCACACACAGGATGGGAGAGCGTCAGTGAACGGCCTTGCCACCGGCCTGCATGCCCGTGGAGGGCCCCGGGGAGGCGGGGGGCCTAACCACACCCAGATATAAGTTAAAGGCAGGAAGATGAGGCTTCGAGTTGACTCCCTTGGGGTTGAACATGAGATAATAAGTCAGGTGGGAGCATCTAGAAGACCACAAATGTGGAAATCATGTGGGTGCTGGATAACCAGGGGATGCGGTTGAGACTGTGCAACCCTTCCCCCTTCTTCAAGTAGCAGTACTCAGGCTTCCTTTGGGGAGAAACCCTTCCCCATTTCACTTGGTCCTAGGCCAGCTGACAACCACAATGCCTATCCACCCCTCCACATACACACCCCCTCACCTGAGAGGTGGAGCCCAGGCTCGCTCACCGATACCCTCCCTCCCAAGTGGGTGAGTCACAAGCAGAAGCAGATGGAAAGTGGTTGGGTCTGAGTCCCCCAACAGCAGAACCCGAGGTGACTGTCCATGAGGTTTCGCTCCCAAGGGCCCTACCCCTGCCTTGGTTCTTCTTCTCCCCACACCTTCTTATGCAACTCCTTCAACTCTCTTCAGTTCTGGGAGTCATGGAGTGTCCCTCCGATAAATTCCTTATTTCATCCCTTAAGTTGGAGCCAGACTCTCATCCTTGCTGCCAAAGAATGTCTCCCTGATGCAGCCCGTAATTATGATTCGGAGACCAAGTTCACGGCTCACTTGCTGTTCATATTCTTGCTGTTCATAATACTCTACTTTCTCCCAAACTAATAGCAATCTATAAACACAATGTTGGAGAAAGAGAAAGAAATGAGAGTGTTTTGGATAAGTGGAAGCAGAGAAGCTGACCTCTCCAGCTCTGTGTTGGTAGAAAAGTCACATTTCTGCTTCTCTCATGGCTCTCTCTTTATTTGTTAAAATGTCAAACCCAGCTTCCTGGATCTGTAGGATATATATATATATATATATATATATATATATATATATATATATTCTAAAAGGGTAAAGCAAGCCCAAATTCACATTTCAATGTGTTGAGAGTAAAAGATGACGGAAAAGGCAACATTAAAAGCAGTGGAGACCCTCGTCCTCCAATTCGACTTACAAATTGTAAGTTACTTAAATGGAATTTTAATTAAAACTACTTAGAAGCCTTCTTTCCCCCCGAGGACCCTGCTACACAATGCTCCACCCCTGTTTTTCCACCAGAGGAGACATGAGGGTAGTCTGTAAGGTAAGCGTTGTCTCTCTCACCTTCGTGATAATCTCATCCGTCTTCCCATGGACCACCGCATCTGGTTTAATGACTGCCAAGGTGCAGGCCTTCTCTGATGACACTGCAACAAGCTGGCGATGGTGCTGTCAGACGCTGGGCTCTCGGGAGCCCCTCCGCAGGGACGTGCAGCCCTGCATACAGCCCCCGGCTTCCCTCCCCTGGCCTCTTGGCTGTGCTTGTGCAGACCTAGACTCTAGTGGATGCAGGGGTCTGGCTCCAGACCCCAACCTTAGCCTGGCTGCAAGGGACAGAGACACATGCAAGGGACACGAACCTGGGAGGGAGGGCGTGGGGAGGGAGGAGAGGATGGGAGATGGGGGAGGAGGTCAAAGACAACTCAGGAACAAAAACCAGAAACAACCAAAAGAGTCGGCTCTTGTCCCTTCCTGTCTGTCACCGTGTCGTGATCCTTGACCTCTAAGTGCTGCCGACCGTGTTCTCCTCTCGGTGTGCCTTTTTGCCTTTCCCGGCGTGTGGTCAGTAGTGGCTGCCCCAGGCCCCGAGTTGGCATGAATGGTCAGGGCCAGCACATTCTACCAAACTGCGCCTTCAGTCTCCTCTGTCTCTGTTCACACTCTCCTGAGAATTGGCCAGCTCATTGCTTGGAGCCCAGGCACCAGTCATAGATCACCGGCCAGTCTACTGGTGGGCCGTGTCCATAGGTCCAAGCAGCTGTGGGGATGAGGAAGGTGCCGCGTGGCCACCGTCCACCGCTCAGGCCCGCAGATGCCGTGGGGAGCCCTGTGTCTGGGCACAGACCCATCCCTGTCAGACTCCCGTTTGTATGGACTTGGCCTTGGTGAGCTACCTACACTCTCCACAGACTCTATATCCCCCCACGGCCTATTTTCTCTTTTCAACTTCTATATCAGTTGTGTTGTAGCATGACAGTATCTGCACCTGAGGAGGGCCTCCTACTTTGAAAAATCTAAAAAATGTGGACTGCAAAGGTGTGAATCATTTTAAGCAAGCCAATTGATTCATTATTCCGTGAACACTATTTCTAACATCCTATGAACACTTGGACTTTAAGGGACTCTTACAATAAATCCCCTTATAAATGGACCGATTCATGAGACCGCCTAGAGGTATAGGGTGAGAAGAGAAGAGACCAGGGCTGGGGCCCTGAGAACTCCAGCCTGAAAAGGGAGCAAAAGAAAAGAAGCCAAGGAAGGGGAGGTGGCGGAGAGGCCAGAGAAAACAAGAAGGAAAACGAGAAAGGTCTCGACATCTCAGACACCAGACGAGAAGGGGGCTTTGAGTAGGAAGACGTTGGGGACATCGGCCAAGCCCACAGAAGGATGCCATAGGCTATGACTGGAAACTGCCCGCTAGATTTGACACCAAGAAGGTCACTGGAGCCTTGGGGAGCGGCAAGGGGGCAGGGGCGGAGGAGAGGGTGGCCCAAGGAGTGTGGACCACGTTCAGGAAGCTAGGCTCGGGGGAGAGGAAGGCTAAGGGCAAGGATAGGCTTTGGGTAGTTTTCTGGGTGGAGAGACCTGATTTGGGAGAAAATAATGGGGAAGGGAAAAAAGAGGTCATCCCAGAAAGAGACAACAAACGTTTCCTGCAGAAGCCAAGTCGCTGATTTCCTTTTCACACTTGGTTTCTTGCTCTCCTAAACTGTGCCTCTTCCCTTGTTAGGATCCAACTCAGAGAGTCCTCGTCATCCACACGTGAATAAGCAGCTTTTCTATTTCAGGGAGTAATCAGAACTTCCTTCTCTCTCCAGCTCGGTTCTTGAGCTGCATCCTGGTCTCCCCTGGTGTCTCAGGGACCGTCAGGAGGCACCTTGCCAACAACAGCCTCTCTAAACTCTAGCTTCTCTTCCCACTGTCAGGTCAAGGTGTTCTTCTCATATTAAAGGTTCAGGAAGAACAGCAATGCTCAGGAGTGTAAAATCCATGAGTTAATACTTGGGGCATAAGTGGAAGAGGGTGCAGGGCTGTGGGGAGGGAAGGGGTTCAGTACAGCTGACTTTCTGACACTTCAGAAAAAAGGCGAAAGAAGCTCAAACTCTTTAGCTCAAATAAGGACTAAGGGAACACCAGCATCATTACTTTACCTTATTAGCGTCACTCCCTCCATCTTACTAAGGGAGACTTTCCTGATGCCCAGAAATTGCCATGAAACTCACAGTTGTTATAACTGAACATGATCAGAAAGCTGTAAATGTGCCCAAGATGCCATTAAAGGGCAGGAGGGACACAACACAGTATGTTTGAAGTCAGGTGATTGGAGACAAAATATTTTATGGGTTATCTTCCCAGAGTTCAGATCGCTCAATAAACTGATTACTCATATATTTTATAAAGACACATCAGGGACTTCCCCGGTGGTCCAGTGGTTGAGACTCCGTGCTTCCAGCAGAGGGGGCGCAGGTTCGATCCATGGCAGGGGAACTGAGGTCCCACATGACGTGCAGTGAGGTCAAAAAAAATTAAAAAATAAAAAACACACATCAGGGCTTCCTTGGTGGCGCAGTGGTTAAGAATCCGCCTGCCAATGAAGGGGACACGGGTTCAAGCCCTGGTCCGGGAAGATCCCACATGCCGTGGAGCAACTAAGCCCGTGCACCACAACTACTGAGCCTGAGCTCTAGAGCCTGCGAGCCACAACTACTGAGCCCACGTGCCACAACTACTGAAGCCCGCGTGCCTAGAGCCCGTGCTCCACAACAAGAGAAGCCACCGCAATGAGAAGCCCGTGCACCACAACGGAGAGTAGCCCCCCGCTCGCCGCAACTAGAGAAAGCCCGCGCCCAGCAACAAAGACCCAACACAGCCAAAAATAAATAAATTAAAACAAAACAAAACACACACACATCAAATCCGAGTCTGCTCTGCCTTCTTGCCGTGCTTGTTGGTTCTGTACTCACCCGCATCCTCGTCGTCACCATCTTCCTTTTCGTGGGAAAAGCATTCATCTTCATCAGAAAGAGCCTCATCTTCAATCTAGTACAAATTGGTCATGGACAGTAAGTAGTTAGCTAATTAAAACTCCACAAAGACCTTCAAAAACCAGCAGAAGCCAAATAGCTAAAGTTCCTAAATGCAGAGCAGAAGAAGAGGGTCAAGATTATCAGCCTTGGGGCTTCCCTGGTGGCGCAGTGGTTGGGAGTCCGCCTGCCGATGCAGGGGACACGGGTTCGTGCCCCGGTCCGGGAAGATCCCACATGCCGCGGAGCGGCTAGGCCCGTGAGCCATGGCCGCTGAGCCTGTGCGTCCGGAGCCTGTGGTCCGCAACGGGAGAGGCCAAAACAGTGAGAGGCCCACGTACCGCAAAAAAAAAAAAATATATATATATATATATATATATTATCAACCTTGGAAACTTTTCAGGAACGTTTTGAGTAGTTGGGTGGTAGGGAGCGGGGGAGGGAGAGCGATTGAGGACCAGGAAATCCATGCTGATCTTAAGGTTTAGAGTCTGCCTGTTTCCACAGCATCAAGTAGAAACTAAGGAAAAGAAAGATGAAATAGAGAGTTGTCAAGAAGACAGAGTAAGAATTGAAATGCAAGTAAATAGTAAGCAACTGGCTACACAGTGCAGGTAGTACAGAGAGAGATCATTTATCTGTGGAGTAGGTACAAGCGTCTGTGATTTTCTTTCTTGGGGAAAAATTGCCACTTTTCTGGGGAAGAAATGGGATTTGATTCCAATCCATTCTATGAAAACAGGGCTTTGCTCTTTGGAACTGAATGCGGAAACGTGAACAGTGAACGCGGAATAACGTTAAGGCTCCTTTGGCAACTGCTCGGGGCACCAGGAGATACTTCTACCTAAGGTGTGTTGGTTTTCAAAGGTTGCCAATTTTTTGTGAAAAACTCGCAGTCCCCGTTGTCCTGGAAGTAATTTACCAAAATCACAAGCAGTGCTGATCTTGTTTCTTAAGGTAATGACCCCTTTCTAGTTAAAGAAATGAACCCTCTGGGATCACAAGTCAAACTCAGGCATGAGAAGGGAGGGCAGGTCACCAGGAGAGATTTCCCCCTGAGGCTGACTCCTTGTACCCACTACTGGATTCGGAACTTCATGTTCATTTCTGAATTCGTTGTCAGGGTTCCAGAAACGCTGTTAAGAGATGCAGTGGGGATGAAAGGGAAATGGATAAAAGACGTTAAAGTGTTCTGGATGAAGGGGACGACTTCAAAGAAGATTTCCTAGTGGGACTTGCACCCTCCCCTGAGCCCTCAGAGGCCTCCAGCCAGCGTGGGCATGTAATGCAGCTTTCCAAGGACAGTGAAGACATTGGCGGGGCAGGGGAGGCACCTGCTGGCCTGGCCTGGGGGACACTCGTGGGCTGGCCGCTTACCACTCTCCGCTCTCTGCCTTCGGCCAGCACAATCTTCTCAGCCTGCAGCTGCTCTCGGATGGTTTTCTGCAGCAGCGGGGCATTTGCTCCTCTAACCAATGCCACCAGCTCCCCTCCCTAGAATACAGCACAGATGTCCCGCTCAGACCACACGATGCGCAACCTCCTTCAAGAGACAGGAGGTTCCAAGAGCTTTGTTTACGAGCGTGCCCAAGGTCAAGGTCTGTGGACCCCAGGCCCACAGCCTCCATCCACTTCTCTGCCCCCTACCCCAGGCCCCTCCCTTCAAAACTTCCTTCAGGACAGCGGGGAGTTAGGTGGGGGAGGACCAGGGCGCACTGGGTTGTGAGTGACTAAGTGTGGCCTCTCCTTGACTCCTTCACCCAACAAGTATCAGCTGAGCACTTACTATGCCAACACCAAGACAGAGGCAGAGAACAGAAACACTAAACATGAAAAGACATAGCTGCCACCCTCCGTGAGTGGGGTGTCAAGTGGGGAGAGAGTGGTCGTGTCAGAGAAACAGTTGCAATAGAATAAGAACATTGCTTTCATGGGGTACTTGGGATTTGGGGCAATAACTGATCCCCAGCTCCATCTGGGGTGGTCAGGGAAGACCTCACAGTGGAGGTGGTGTTCCCGGTGAACCCCAGTTCACCGCCTTCGCTTTTTCAGAAGTCTCCCTGCCAGTCACTCATGGAAGTTCACGTGCACTGGGTTCTCCTTCTGTTTCCATGCCACCCTCAGGGGATGGCCGCTGTGTGACTGTGATGGGCTGCCGCACACTCCCACACGGCCAATCATGATTTATGCTTTAATCCCGCCCACTCCAGGCTCAAGCAAGAAAACCACTGCAGTAAGGATCCCATTTCAGCGACTGAGCTCTGATGCCAGTCTGGCGGAGGGCACTTTCATCTCAGCGCTTCCCACCCCTGCTCCCTCCCCCACCACGTTTCTTCGTAAAACCTCAGTGTCCCTCGAGAAAGCCGAAGCTCAAATAATGTTTCACCATAAGCTTCCAACTTGTAATACTTGCAGTGCCAAGGGCAGGAGCCCAAAGTTTTCCAAACTAAACAACTCTGGCCCCGGTTGGCAGGTCCCAGTTTCCCTGACTGTGCTGTGAGGGGCTGGACCGGGTCAGGAGGAGAATATCAATCCACTGTCTTCAGGGCCTGGCAGGTGACCTAAAACCAGGAAGCCAGGTGTGAGACAGCGGGGGGCCCTCAGGGGCCTGGAGCCCCGGGTGGATGTCACAGCCGAAGGCAGCCAGATGACCTTTCAAATGCTGAACCACTGGGGGTCATCAATCACCCCTCTCATTTCTGACTTTGTATCAACATATCTTCACATTTTATAATGAAACGAAGGTGAATACAAAGCTTGTCTACCCCACGAGGGAGCGTTCATGTTTGCTGAAAAGTCCCCTCTGCGGAGGTCTCCAAACTCTGCACTGAGAGTGAAACCTCAGTCAAGAGGTTCACTAGGGACTTCCCTGGTGGCACAATGGTTAAGAATCCACTTGCCAATGCAGGGGACACAGGTTCGATCCCTAGTCCCGGGAAGATCCCACATGCCATGGAGCAGCTAAGCCTATGCGCCACAACTACTGAGCCCACGTCCCATGACTACGGAGCCCACGCGCCACAACTACTGAGCCCACGTGCCACAACTACTGAAGCCCGAGTGTCTAGAGCCCGTGCTCCACAACAAGAGAAGCCACTGCAGTGAGAAGTCCGCACAGCGCAATGAAGAGTATTCCCCGCTCGCCGCAACTAGAGAAAGCCTGTGCGCAGCAACAAAGACCCAACGCAGCCAAAAACAAACAAACAAATAAAATAAGAGGTTCACGAACCAGAAAGAGCACAGGCCTCTGAGTGAGTCCTGCTCTGTCCCGGGTACTGCCCTCATGAAGGCCCCAAGCCCAGAGCTCCACCCATGAGCAGTGCCATGATTAAGGGCATCTGTCCTCGGCCAAAATAATAGAGTCCGGGAGGAAACAGCATTCACTCGCTGGGAGCAGTGTGGCCTCTTGGTGAGAGGCGTCCATCTGAACCCTTGTGATATGCAGCCGTGGGACAGTTCTGGACTGAAAATGTACTTACTGCATAAAACAGAAAGGTCGGCTCACACCTCCCTCTGTATTTTTTGAGGACATCAAGACAGTCCGCCTCTGCCTAAAGGAAACAGGCTGTCAGCAGAGCGGGTGCAGGGACAGGATGGCGGGAAAACCGTGCGGGACACACACACCACACCCCCCATACAGAGCACATACACATCCATATTGCATGCACACCACACACACACACACACACACCAAACGCACATACTCCTCATCCCCCACATACCACACACCGCATACATACCACACACACGTATACATACCACACACGTATACATACCACACACATATACAAACTACACACACATACTACCAGCACATACATCCTGCTACACATGAACGCGCATACGTTACGCATAATATACACACATCACACACACATCACATCCTCCCACACACCACATACACACATACACCACACACGTGCACACACGTACATCACACAGTGACTGCCCTCCCCAGCTGGAGCCCTGGCTTGCTCTCTCTCATGCTCCTTCTTCTAATGCCTTTCATCAGAATCTTAACAACTGTCAACATACTGGTAAAAAGTGTTGCCAGTGTCGTTTTCTGAGGAATAAAATAAGGAAGATGTGACAGTTTGTCCTGCTCCGGATCAAGGGAGCTCCACCACTAACATCCCACATCTGCCCCGAGTGGCAACAACAGAGGAAGGTCCTCAGCTCACCTCCGGGTCTGATAAAGCTCCCCATCCAGACCCCTCCTCCGCTCACTCCACAGAAGCCTCACAGCCCACTCCCACGGGAGGAGTGCAAGCCCTGGGAGCCCAGCTTCTCAAGAGTTAACTCAGGGAGAGTCTCGCCTGTGTTCACCGTCTCTGAGCCTCAACCCGTGCAGCTCCTCCAGCGTCTCTTGCATGCTTCTCTGGAAGTGATTCCCATTTCCATACACTGACCTGAGTAAGCGTTTGCTGAAAGTTCCCCTTTAAGGAGCGAGGATAGAAATCTTAAACCCTGTGCTCTGGAAGTGAAACTTCAGGGTTCACAGTGGACACGAGCCAAGAGGGAGTGTTGGCCTTAAAGTGGCCGCACGCCTTCCCGGCTCCGGCATCAGGGGCAGCTGAGCCCACAGGGACTGTCGAGAAGCAGGGTGGGGGGGAGGCTTCCTCTCTAGAGAAACTGGTATCAGCAAAAAAATCCACAACGGATGCCTTGTCGATGATCTGAAAAAGGCCCCTCAAACTTCCTGTTCCTGTTTTAAATTTTTTAAGTTTTTTACAAGTTGTGTGACATTGTGCTGAGAGAGGACCTTACTAATGCAAAATGCAGAAGGTCCAGGCCGACCTCGATCCTCATCTTCTGGAAGAGGCTCACCACAGGCTTGCAGGGGCCACACCAGCCTTGGTAGACGTCGACGACTGCGTGGAACCAAGAAGCGGGAGCGCTCAGCAGGCACCAGCGCCCCGCACGTCAGGCAAAATTGATACCTGCACATTCCAACCCCCTCCGATGGACATCTGTTTGCAGGGATATTTATTTCGCAGTTAAAGGGACTTATTATCCCAGCAGAGTATGAGCGAGTGTGGCAACACAGCTTTCCTTCGTGAACTCAGTGTTCCGAATTCTAAATACAATGAAGTGAGTATGGTGGAAAATCACTTACTTAACACGGATCCTTTGCCTTAAGGGACTTCCAGCTATATTCAGGGTCAGGCCTAGCACAGAGAAGCCCTCAGTACATATTTGAAATAGACTGAAACTATCTCTTCTAAAAGGAAGAGGTCACTGTAGGTGACCTATCAGGATGCAACCAACTCTTAGCTACTTTGGTAATAAACATAGCATTAACCTTTCCTCCTGATGCATTGGAAGCCACTTGCTTTGGGTAAAGGAGAGTTTTATCTTTAAAACTTTACTTTATCAAATCAACATTATTCTCCTGGAAAGTGAACCTGAGAGAGACCTAGGTGGAAACTGGGGTGCGTTTTTCTGCTTTGGTCCCAGTCTCTGGAGCGTGGTGGGACTGGGTGTGAGGGACCCTCCTGTCTGATTGCACTAGACCCCGAGGCCTGTAAGAAGCTAAGCAGCGAAGCCAGCTCATGTGCACCGGATACGCACCAGACCTGCCCAGCCCAGTCAGATGCAGCAAGTAAGTGCTAGATGGTGATGGACCGGTGGTCACATTTTAAGGAAGGATGTCTTCCTAAAGACCTCAGCACTCAGAGCTCATGTCTGATCCACACAGGGGGTGTTTCTGTTCTGCAGTTAGAGTGCATCCTCACGGGGTCAGAGTGTGGACACTGCTTACACACTACCAGCCCTGCCAGCTTTAATAGCATGCAATTTGCGATTTTACTTTTTGAAGATTCACATTTCAAAATTTTCACATCACATGAGAACTGTTAATAAACCATGATATAAATTACCTTTTTTTTTTTTTTTTTTTGGCCATGTCACATGGCTCGCGGGATCTTAGTTCCCCGATCAGAAATTGAACCCAGGTCCTCAGCAGTGAAAGATCAGAGTCCTAACCACTGTACCACCAGGGAATTCCCTAAATTATCATTATTAAAATTAGCATAGACTCTGGCAGCACTGTCTTAACGCTGTACTGTAGGACTCAGGGGAGGAGGCTTCGCAGTGGAGAGGCGACGTGCATCGGGCATTGTGGAAATGCCAGGCTTGGACGGGCAGAGAGGGAGGCCATGGTGGGAAGCGTGGTGGGGGAGTCCAGGGGCCGCTGCGGTTGGGTTGATCAGTGGTGGCAGAGATCACTGGAGGAGTGGGGAATGTGGGTTTGAGGAGTTCCATCCTGATTTACTAGGCAACGAGGGTTCACCGTAAGTTTTAGAAAGGAGAGAGAGTTAATATTTACTGAGCTATGAGAGAGCATCTGCACTTTGCTTTTCTCTCAAAAAATCCAGCAAGATAGGTATCATTATCCTACCATATAAATGAGGAATGAAATAACCAACCCAAGGTAAAAAAATAAATAAATAAAAATTCTCAAGCAGTAGACTCGAGTTTTGGACCGAGGTTTGTCTGATGCCACAGCCCATGCTCTTTCAATGACTCCAGGAAAGAAGATGCATGAATTCAACAGTATGGGTTAGTTCCGCCAAGCAACATAGTTTTGCAGAGAAAGTGAGAGCCAGGCTGGCTTTAAGAGGGACAAGGAAGCCAGACACAGGGGTGGCTGTGTTGAGGGAGGGGAGAAACGAAGGCATCCCTGAGACTTTGAAAATGTAGTGGAAAGACTGGGGGTGGCAGTCCTGTGGGTGTGAGAAGGACCACCTTTGAGCCCGGCAGAGAGAAAGCACTGGGTGGAGGCAGGGAGAGAGCATCTGGGGAGGGAGGAGAGTGAACTAGATTCCAGACACATTGCATTTCCAGTGCCGACCAGAGAGTCTAGGGCAAATAGCCCCAAAGTCAGCCAGACACCGGCAGAGGCCAGAGAGAAGGATCTGGTTCTCCTCAACATCCAGGCGGAGGATAAAGCTTCTTTGAGGCTCCTTTGAGGACAACAGCTTCACAGTTGAGGGATTTGGAGATTTCAATAGACCACAGGAACGGGAGAGAAAGGCATTTGGGTGACTCCAGGAAAAAATCCTTGAAGAATTAGAGGACCCTGTATCCAGGCCCACCAAGGAGAACAGGTTCAAGCCCCGGCAGGAAAAAATTGGGACCTAATTAGCTGCCAATCTCTATGCAGGGTTTCCATTGCTAGGAGAGCCCAGTCATTTGTACCAGCTTCCCATCTCCTCTCGCACTCCCTGGCTCTACAAGGAGTGGTGGTGACAAAGGCACACTTCCCACGGTTGTGGGAGACAGGTGGCTGCGGACGGGAGAGGAAGTTATGAAGAGATTGACTCTGAAAGGCAGGAAGCAGAAAGAGAAGCAAGGAAAGGAATGGCAGAGAAAATGAAAAGCGGGGAGTGTGTGTAAATCTGAATAGACTTTCGCATGTTTGAAGGCAGATGGAAGTGAGCCAGCAGAAGACCAGAGTTCCAAGACGGTGGCTGACCTTGGAAGCAAATCTCTGCTGGTTCTAGAAAGAGGGAGGAGCCTGAGTTCCTGGCGACTGCTTGATGAAGAGGGGCAGACGAGCCCCCGCTGCCTTAAGTCCACACAGTTCCCTCGTGTCGTGCTTCGAGCAGGACTCGACAAAGTCCACGCTCAATAGATTAGGGTGCCTGGAACGTGGCACGTCCTCCAAAAATGAGGAGCTGGTGGCTTTCTTACTGTTGTTAAAGAAATAGAAGTCATGGTGGTTTTGCCCTGGAGCCATGTTCCGGTTGCACGCAAGGCACATGGACAACATAGTTAAGACCTGGCACCATCAACAAAGCCTTGTAATCCCTCATCCTGGATCAATGGAAACGCATTTATTAAGAACCCACTTGGCCCGGGCCTGGACACGTCTGCTCCTGATGGAAATGAAAAAGACAATGGCCCTGTGCTAGAGTCCGGGGGAAGGCATGGAATGCCTGCCTTCACAGGGGCCACACCAGGTTGGGTGTGTGCTGGGGGTTGAGACAGAGACACCAGGCAGAAGTGACCGCACAGAGGTTCAGGAAAGATTTCATGCAAGGAGGCTGCTTTAGAACTGCCTGGGGATGAGAAAGGTTTCTACAGGTTGTAGAGGGGTCATGATATTTCAGGTAGTAGGAACAACGTGGATACAAGTGAAGAAGTGGGGAAACTTGTGGCATGTTCGGGAAACAGGTTGGAGCCGAGGACAAACCTCAGGGGACAGTGGGTGAAGGGGCTGGAGGGATGGGGGAGGGGGGCTTGAGTGCTGAAGTCTTGGGTGCAGGGGCAGCGATGGAGAGAGGTGAGAGCAGATACCAGCTGACCGAGCGTATTTATTTATAGAGAGAACTGAGCAGACACAGAAATGGAGCCCAGAGATCTCTAGACGAAAAGAAGCAGAGATAGGAAGACAGGGAGCAGCTGTGCTGGGCAGCCTCTAAGATGCCGCCGGTGAGCCCTGCCTCCTGGGATTCAAGCCTTTGTGTAACCCTCTGCCTTTGAGTGCAGGCTCCACCCAGGGCGAACAGAACAGGGCAAAAACAATGGGATGTTACTTTTGAGATTAGGTTACAAAAAGGCTGGGACTTTCGTATCTCTCCCTCTCTCTCGTCTTTTCCTCCCTCCCTGAGCCCTGCTTTGGGGGAAAAAAGAAGCTACCATGTTGTGAGTAGCCTTATGGAGAAGTTGATGGCAAGAAACTGATGTCTCTGGTAAACAGCTAGCAAGGACCTAGGTCCTGCCAATGGCCACAGGAATGGGCTTGGAAGTGACCTTCTAAGATCTGCCAAAGCCAAATGACTGACGTTGGAAGTAAATCTGACTCAGTTGAGCCTTGACATTCTCTGTGTGACTCCTTAGCGGCAGCCTTGTGAGAGACTCCCAGTCAAGGCACCCAGCTAAGCAGCCCCTGGATTCTGGATCCACAGAAACCGCGGGATAATACATGTTTAGTGTTATAAGGCACTACGTTTGGGGGTAAATTGTTGCTCAGCAATAGATAATTGATACAAGGATGACAGCGACAAGGAGGTCCAGTGACAGTGGCTTTGTTGTTTCCTAATGACTGTGCAGCCCCTGGTTCCACTTGCTTGGGTTGCCTGTCTCTCCTTCCAGCACTTGAGTTCTGAGAGATCCCGTATTCCTTTCAGTACCTTCCCCTTTTGTGCCTCAGGTAATTAGAAGAGGTTTCCGTTGCCTAACACCAAACAAGCCCTGAGCATGGCTAACCATAATCTAAAAGAAGGGAACCCTGCTATCCGGCAGTACTGACTAGTTTCCTGAACTGAACTCACAGATGTTGAAGTCAGATATGTATTTAAACACAAAGAAATTACTGGTTCTTTATTTATGAAACTCGAGGTTATAGGAAAATGATGCTCTTTGCAGTTTTCTCTTCATGGTTCAATATGTCATTTGGCAATTTTGAAAAGGATGGGTCTAAAAAATTATCTTAAATTACCAGTTAGTCCTTTGGAACTGAGCATTTCCTCCCAAAGTTCCTGGGTACTGATGTTGACCTAGCATCAAAGAGAAACAAACGCTGTATTACTGAGGGTGACGATGGGGAGACAATTTTATGTATTCATTTGCTCCAGGTATCTACCTATTGTTCTCTCTCGCTCTTGTTCTCTCTCTCAATGAAATACTTACAAATACAGCTCGGCTGTCATCTTTCCCCAATCCTCTCTTCTCTTTTCTCTCTCCTGCCTCCACCCCCAAGAATAACCACTATCCTAAGAAAATCTCATTTAAAAATTTTTTTAACTTGTTACTTGTCCAAAAACACTATATAAAATTGTTTCGTGTCCCTAAATATGCATAAATGGTACCATACTGAAGATATCCTTTTCCAATTTGTGTTTTTACTCAACATTATTTTTTTTAATTAATTTATTTTTATTTTTGGCTGCATTGGGTCCTCGCCGCTGCGCGCGGGCCCCCTCCCGCCGCGGCGCGTGGGCTTCTCACTGCAGTGGCCTCTCCCGCCGCGGAGCACGGGCTCCAGGCGCGCGGGCCTCAGTAGCCGTGGCTCGCGGGCTCTAGAGCGCAGGCTCAGCAGTTGTGGTGCACGGGCACAGCCGCTCCGCGGCACGTGGGTCCCCCCGGACCAGGGCCCGAACCCGTGTCCCCCGCGTCGGCAGGCAGGTTCCCAACTACTGCACCACCGGGGAAGCCCAACATTAAATTCTGACATTTATCTGTATCTATGTACAGAGAGGTACTCATTTTTTTGTCTTTTTATACATTTTATCGAGCTATAAATTATATATAATGAGATACACAGAACTAAATTGCTACGAATCAATGAGTTTTGACAAATGCACACATCCAGGTAACCACACTCCTATCATAATACAGGACATTCCATCTCCCAGAAAGTTCCCTCCTTTCTCCTCCCGGTCACTCCGCAGTCCTCATCCCAGGGAAACACTCATCTGCTTTCCGTCATAATAAGTTCTTTTTGGGCTTCCCTGGTGGCGCAGTGGTTGAGAGTCCGCCTGCCGATGCAGGAGACACGGGTTCGTGCCCCGGTCTGGGAAGATCCCACATGCCGCGGAGCGGCTGGGCCCGTGAGCCATGGCCGCTGAGCCTGCGCATCCGGAGCCTGTGCTCCGCAACGGGAGAGGCCACAGCCGTGAGAGTCCTGCGTACCGCAAAAAGGTCATTTTGCCTATTGTAGAACATCATATAAGTGAAACAGTACAGCATGTCTTATTTTGCACTGGCCTCTTTGGCTCAGCATATTTGGGGGTTCATCTGTGTAGTTGTGTGTCAGTGGTTTGTTCATTTTTATTCCTGAGCATGTTCCATTGTATGACAACATCACAAACTGCTTGATAGAGAGTTTGGGGCTCTTATGAATAAAGACTTAGGAACATTCTTGTTAAATCTTTTTGTGTTCATGTTCTCAGTTGTCTTTGGTAGGTAAATACCTAGGAATTAAATTGCTGGGACATAGGGTAAGTATATATTCAGTTTAAGAGGAAACTGCCAGTGTTTTTCCTAAAGTGCTTGAACCATTTTAAACTTCTCTCAGCAAAGTATAAGAGCTCTGGCTGCTCCTCATTCTCACCAAAATTTGGTGCTGTGAGGCTTTGAAATTTTAGCCACGCTAATGGTGATGTAGTGGTATCTCAGTGTGGCTTTCATTTCTTTTCTCTGATGACTAATGGTATTGAGCACTATTTAATGGGCTTATCAGTCATTTGTATATCTTCTGTGAGAAGTGTCCATTGAGCTGTCCATTTTCTTAAATTGGATTGTTGACCAATTTAAAGTATATTATTAGATTATATATACTTTTGGTGGGGGACAAGTTCTTGTCAGAAATATGCATTATAAAAAATTTCTCTCCAAGTTTGAGGTTGGCCTATTAATTTCCTTAACAGTTTTTGTTGAGCAGAAGTTTTTAATATTGATGAAATCAAATGGATTAAATTTTAGTTTTATGGTTAAGGCTACTATGTCCTTCTTAGGAAACCTTTCCTCAAAGTCATAAAGATGCTTTCCTATTTTCTTCTGGAAGCTTTACAATTTAGGCTTTCACATTTAAGCCTGTGAGCCATTTGAAATTAATTTTTGTGAGGGAACGATTGGGGTTAATTTTTTTTCATGTGTAGGTATAGTTGTTTCTGCAAAAGTTGCTGAAAAAAATTTATTTCCCTATTAACTTGCTTTGTTGAAAACCAATTGATTGCGTAAGTATGGGTTTATTTTGGACTCTATTCTGTTTTATTGACCTATTTATTCTTATTCCAGTACTATACTATTTTGATTACTGTAGCTTTATGATAAGTCTTGGAATCAGGCCGTGTAAGGCTTCCTTATGTGTTTTTCTTTTTCAAGATATTTTGGCTATTCTAGCTCCTTTACATTTTCATATACGTTTCAGAACCAGCTTGTCAATTTCTGCAATTATTTTAATTGGGATTGCATTGAATCTATGGATCGATTTGGGATAAAACTGAAATCTTAACAAGACTGAGTCTTCCAGTACATGAACATAATGTTTCTTAACATTTATTAAATAGCCCTTAATTTTTCACAGCAACTTTTCATAGTTTTTGGTGTGTATGTTTTGCACATCTTTTGTTAAATATATCCCAACATCTACATCCTAAGTAATTAACAGTTGCGTTTATTGCCATTTCTTCACATTTTTCTCTTATCTATCTACAAAGTATTTTGGTTTATATCAGAAATGAGAATCAAAGAAATACATATTATAAATAGTACATTATTAATAGTGTACATTTTTGTATAATGTTTTTATTTGGAAATAATTTCAAACTTACAGAAAATATGTAAGTACAGTGTAAATAATCTTTTTGAACTATTTGAAAGTAAATTACTAACCTGATTTCCTGTTATCCCCGAACACATTATTCAACATAACCACAGTACAATCATCAAAGTCAAGAAATAAACACTGATATATTATTACTATCTAATCCCCAGAGCCCATTTAAGTTTTACCAATCATCCCAATAATGTCCTGAATAGCAAAGGATCTGAACAGAATCATGTGCTGGATTTATTTGTCAAGTCTCTTTAGTCTGTCTTAGTCTGTAACAGTTCTTCAGCTGTTCTTTGATTTTCATGACCTTGATACTTTTGAAGACTACAGGAGGGTTATTTTGTAGAATGCCACTCAGTTTGGGTGTGTTCGGTGTTTCCTCCTGATTAGAAGCAGGCTGTGCATCTTTCGATTGGTTGGAATGGTTGAATTGGTTAGAACTGATTGGATTAGGTGGAAATAGTTGGATTAGTTGGAACTGATTGGGATTAGTTGGAACTGGTTGGATTGGTTGGAACTGATTGTGATTAGTTGACACTAGTTGGATTGGTTAGAACTGGTTGGATTAGTTGGAACTGGTTGGATTGGCTGGAATTAGTTGGATTGGTTAGAACTGGTTGGGATTGGTCGGAACTAGTTGGCTTGGTTGGGATGGTTGGATTGATTGGAATTAGTTGGATTAGTTGGAACTGGCTGGATTAGTTGGAATTGGTTGGATTGGAATTAGTTGGATCAGTTGGAACTGGTTGGATTAGTTGGAACTGGTTGGATTGGCTGGAATTAGTTGGATTGGTTAGAGCTGGTTGGGATTGGTCAGAACTGGTTGGATTAGCTGGAACTGGTTGGGTTGGTTGGAGTGTCAGAATCAGAAGAATGTTCTCTCATTGCATCCTATCAGGTGACACACACTGTTGATCTGCCCCCTTCCTGATGATGTTCACTTTGACCACTTGATTAAGGTGGTCTGTCAGGCTCCTGCATTGTGAAATTAGTCTCTTTCCCTTTGTAATTAATAAGTTTTTGTGGAGAGCTGCTTTGAAAAAATATAAATTAAAAGACCATGACAATTACCGCTCATTGTTAACACAGGTATGCTAAGGTGTTTGTCTCTTTAAAAGGGCTGGAAACATGTAACATCTGCAAATCCTCTATTAAACATCCATCTTTCTAAATAATTCAGGCTTCCATATATTTTTTGTTTCTATGAAAAAAAAAGAAAGAAAAAACAGAAAAGTCTTCATGATGCCTTACATGCTGTAAGAGAGTTGGACTGGTGTCATCCTGAGCCCACAACTATAGTCCTGAGGAAAATGATAGAACTCAGGAGTCCTCACCCTCTCTGTCATAACAGTCACTTTCAGAGACTCAGCTGTCAGTCAGTGGCAACTCTCTGTGGTGCACCCCCATCATGGACTGAGCCACACCAGGGCCAGGACTCTCTGGACAGCTGAAGAACCTCACTCCTAGGAGCAGCGCAGGAACAGAGAGGTATGGGAAATACCTGGACCTCGAGAAATCCTACATGAGGTAGAGAATGAATGGCGAATGTGTGGCACCTTTTGGCCACACTGTCTCTTGATATCCTGCAATTCCTGTCTTAGTCACAGAAGGAACCCTAAATAGTCTTACCCAGAGAGAGAACAGGGTTCCTGGGTTGGCAGACCCTAAAGCACTGCTTTCAAGGAGTTGACCTGGTAGACAGGCAACGCTTACACAGATGCCTCAGTGCATAGCCACCCCGACCTCAGCAAATGGGAGCACTTCCTTTGAGGACCGCAGTGAACTCAGAGCTCTGAGGAATACACGTGGAAAAAGAATTGGTGAAAAATGCTATTACTCTCAAAGGGGATATAAGGTATAGACACAAGAAAAGACAGTCGTATGGGGCAAAAATCTTAGAGCCACGGCAGACAGCATTCAGACCAGCCTGGAAATGTCTAAAGGAGTCTCATCATAACAACTCTGCTGGTTATGCATTATCCGTCCTGTTTACATAAAGAGCATGGAGGCTCAGAGAGGTTGAGGAAATCATTCACAGCAATAAGTGGTAGGACCAGGTGCTTAGAATTGATTTACAGACAGAATACAGACAGAGGAAAAGTTTTATAACTCTAGAGTACTAGAATATCAATGCTGGAAGGCCCTTAGATATAATTCACCCAACATCCTCATTCCACAGGTGAGCAAGCTATAGCCCAGAGAGGTTACGTGATTTATCCAAAGTCCCGGAGCTGGCTAAGAGAAGAGGTAAGAACTACATCAAGTCTTCGACTTCCAGTCCGAAGATCTTCCCTCCTCCCCCACCCCGCCCCCTGCACACTATCCTCAGCCTGACATTGCTTTCTCCCTTTTAAAAATCACTAGGCTTTTGGAATTCACATGTAGAGTGCTGGTGCCACAGAGAACAATAAAGGAGAAATCAGATGACTCAAGACCACTGCCGCTCTTCTCTCCAGGAAGTGCCTAGAGCCTGAGCACGTACCCTGATGGACTGAACTGACTATGAGACATTTTAAAGTGTGCTTTCAAAGGTATCCATATTATACATCATCCAGATGATCTTATGATAAAGCCCTCCCTTCCGCTGCCAGGACCCATGCCTGCATCACTTTAGAGTCAACCACCACTTACTGTCCAGGACCAGGGAATGAAAGAGCAGACCCTGGCTTATGGAGTCACTTATCACAGGCACAAATGAAGTAAGGCACTCTATAATGAAAGTGCAGCGCACGAAATATCAAAACATATTTCTTGAATAAGCGAATGATTTTAGAGAGTAGTGGTGTGAGAACTGGGTCTGCAGAGAGGGCATAGTTACAGACACATGGCCAAACTTAAAAGAACCGATACCATATTCTCTCAGCAAGCCACAATTATACTTCAACAAAAAAAGATGTCAACATCGAATTATACTGATTCATATTTTCTTGTTTTTTTAGTTTTACGTTAATTCATGTTTGAGTTTTATGGTTGCATAAGCACTATAAGCATAAACAGCTTACACCCAAGTTTATGTGTGTTTATATTTAAGTGCACAAAAAATTTGTCATCACTAGAGATCCAAGATAAGGGGTTTTTTCCCTTTAAGATGGAAGGTACAATATTCAAGTTCGAGAACGCTGTCTGTCACATACTACTGGCAAACAATATCTTTTTTTTTTTTTGCGGTACGCGGGCCTCTCACTGTTGTGGCCTCTCCCGTTGCGGAGCACAGACTCCGGACGCGCAGGCTCAGCGGCCATGTCTCACGGGCGCAGCCGCTCCGCGGCATGTGGGATCTTCCCGGACCGGGGCGCGAACCCGTGTCCCCTGCATCGGCAGGCGGACTCTCAACCACTGCGCCACCAGGGAAGCCCACAATATCGTTTTTATACTCCACTTCCCGCTCCACACCATCCTCCTCGCCCCCCAACCCCAGTCAAATGCTGGAAGGAAGCTCCTCTTTGAGGCTTACCTGCAGGGCCATTTCCTTCTTGCTCCCCATGGCACTGCAAAGAAGACAGAAGCTCTGTTACTGACAAAACGTTGCGCTGATCAGCAAGCCGAGACCCTCCTTCAGACAAAGCCCCCCCGCCCCTTTAAGTTAGAGTGGCAGCAAATAAACGCAATGATGCAAAATGAACACCCCACGGGAGAAGCAGAGCTTGCGGCCCGCGGGCTCATGGCTCGCCGGAAGATTTTCTGCGGATTTGCGGAGCCCCTTTCCCGCCCCGGAGCTGGCCAAGGGGTACGCGCAGAGGCCAGAGTACGAGCTCCCGGGCCACGCAGCCCGTCAGGTATCCGAGCGCCTGCCGAGGAATTCGGATGGAAAAAGTCTACAGAACCTTGCTATCCCTACTGTTCCAATTTATTCCTGGGAAACTGAGTCACTGCAAACAGATACACCGTCTTCAACCTGCAGCGAGAGTTTCCAACAAAATTTGCTGCGACCCAGCCACGGTCGTCATGGCAACATAGCGCTGGCCTAAGGCGGCCAAGAAATAAACAGGAGTACACATAAGCCACGCCTACTCTGAGCCCAGCGGAAAGGCAGGAGGGTGTCCCGCCCCTTGCTGTCAGAATTGGACTGTAGGAACACTTTCATTGGCTAAAGAGTTTGTCCCTGTCTGGGACATATGAACCCACCAAGCAAAGACCCCGTGCATCCATGTACTGTAGAGTTGCATCCTCGAATCCCTGCATCCCTTCTGTCCCACCAGGACTGGCATGCAGCTTTTCTATTGCTAGTTAATACATGCCGGGCAGGGGTGGCTCCAGGGTTTGAGGGTCGGAAGAGGTTCCCTTTAAGACAAAGAATACGAAATTACAAATTCAAAATTAAGTATGAAAGTCAAGTGGAGCAAATAGAAAACAAGTACAAACCTGTTGTAAATGATCTACACCAATTAAAAGACGGAAATTGTCAATGGATAAAACAACAAGGCCCAACTGTATGCTGTCTACAAGAAATCCACTTTAAATATAAAGACACAGGTTTAAAAATTTTAAAAAAAGACACTTAAAAGTAAAGTAAAGGGGTGGAGAAAGCTATGCCACGCTAACACTAATCAAAAGAAAGCTGGAGTAGCTATATTAATTTCAGGCAAAGCAGATTTCAGAACAAGGAAATGTATCAGGGATAAAGAGAGGGCACTACATAATGTTAAAGGGATCAGTTCTCCAGGAAGACATAACCATACTTACTGTGTATGCACCTAACAACAGAGCATCCAAATACGAGGCAAAAACTATCTGAACTGCCAAGAAAATATAGATAAACCCACTATTATAATCGAAGACTTTAACACCACATCTTTAGGAATGAGTAGATCCAGCAGGCAGATAATGAGCAAGGATATAGTTGAACTGAGCAAACATCAGCCAACCTGATCTAATTGACATCTAGACAATACTTCCTCTGAACAGCAGAATAGATTCTTCTCAAGTTCACATGGAACATTCACCAAGATAGGCCACATGCCACGTCATAAAAATACCCTAACAAACTTAAAAGAATAGAAATCATACAGAGTATGTCCTCAATGGAATTAAACTAGAAATCAATAATAGCTGGTGAAAGACATCTAAAAGATTTATATAAATGGAGAGATATTCCATGCTTGTGGAGAGGAAGAATCAATATTTTTAGATGTGATCTATAGATTAAACACAGTTTCAAAATCCCAGCAAGCTATTTTGTAGATAACAACAAACGAATTCTAGGTTTTATATGAAAAGATAAGAGACAAAGAATAGTCAACACAACAGTGAAGAATAACAAAGTTGGAGAACTGACACTATTGGACTTTGAGACTTACCATTAAGCTACAATAAGCAAGACAGCATTTTAGTGAAAGAATAGATACATAGATCAATGGAATAGAATAAAAAGTGCAGAAAAAGACCTGTACAAATGTAGTCAACTGATCTTTGACAAAGGGGTAAAGGAAAGTGATTGTAGAAAGAATGGTCTTTTCAAAAAATGGTGCTGGAGTAATTGGACATCCATTTGCAAAAAAAAATCTGGACATAGACCTTACACTTTTCACAAAAATTGACTCAAAATGGATCATAGACATAAATATAAAATGGAAAACCTTAAAACTTGAGAAGAAAACAAAGGAGAAAATCTAGGTGAACTTGGGTTTGGCAATGACTTTTTAAGATACAACATCAAAAGAATGATCCATGAAAGAAAAAATTTATAAGTTAGATTTTATTAAAATTAAAAACTTGTGCTCTTCAAAAGACTGTTAAGAGAATGGAAAGACAAGAGAGAAAATATTTGCAAAACACATATCTGAGAAGGGACTTGTATCCAAAATATACAAAACTCAACAATACGAAAACAACCCAGGATTCCCTGGTGGTGCAGTGGTTAAGAATCCACCAGACAATGCAGGGGACACAGCTTCGAGCCCTGGTCCGGGAAGATCCCACATGCCACGGAGCAACTAAGCCCCTGTGCCGCAACTACTGAAGCCTGCATGCCTAGAGCCTGCGCTCCGCAACAAGATAAGCCACCGCAATGAGAAACCCGCACACGGCAAGGAAGAGTAGCCCCCACTCACCGCAACTAGAGAAAGCCCGCGCCCAGCAACGAAGACCCAACACAGCCAAAAATAAATTAATTAAACAAATAAATTTATTTTTTAAAAAAGTAAACAACCCAATTTTTAAAATGGGCAAAAGATCTGAACAGATACCTCACCAAAGAAGATATACAGATGAAAAGTAAACAAATGAAAAATACACTCAACCCCTTTTGTCATTAGGGAATTACAAATTAAAACAATAATGAGAGACTTCTACATACCTATTAGAATGTCTAAAATTTTTAAAAAGAACTATGTTAAATGCTGGTGGAGATACAGAGCAACAGGCACTCTCATTTATTGTTGGTGGGAATGCAAAATTGTACAGCCACTTTGGAAGACAGTTTAGCAGCTTCTTACAAAGCTAAGCATAGTCTTACCATATGATCTAGCAATTTGCTCCTATATATTTATCCAACAGACTTGAAAACTTATGTGTACACAAAAACCTGCACATAAATATTTATAGCAGCTTTATTCGTAATCACCCAAAATTGGAAGCAACCAAGATGTCCTTCAGTAGGTGAGTGAGTAGTCTGTGTTACATCCATACAATGGTATCTGTAAGACACAGCATTACAGACTGGGTCTACTAAGTGCAAGTGATGTTTTTGGCCACATGGTGGTGGTTATTCAAGTTCTTGAATCGTTTGAAATCTCCCTTAGATCTTAGTTCCCAAAATAAAATTCAAATCAGGTACTAAATTCCTCCTGCCAGCACTCAGAGAGATAAAGACTTTTTGTTCACTTTAAAAAGGTTAGATTTCTCATCACGTGGTCTCTGCTATAAAATGCAGTCACAACTTTGCCAGGCTAAAACACAGAAACAAATATGGGGAATAACATGTCTTTACACCCTGACCTTACACTTACTGTCCCGTGTAATTAGTAATAGCAATGCTTTTTACTTTCAAAAGTGTACAGTTTACAGGACTTCCCTGGTGGCACGGTGGTTAAGAATCTGCTTGCCAATGCAGGGGATACGGGTTCGAGTCCTGGTCCGGGAAGATCCCACGTGCCGCAGAGCAACTAAGCCCATGTGCCACAACTACTGAGCCTGTGCTCTAGAGCCTGCGAGCCACAACTACTGATCCCGTGTGCCACAACTACTGAAGGCTGTGTGCCTAGAGCCTATGCTCTGCAGTAAGAGAAGACACCGCAACGAAGAGTAGCTCCCGCTTGCTGCAGCTAGAGAAAAGCCCACGCACAGCAACGAAGACCCAACACAGCCAAAAATAAAAATTTTTTTTAAAGTGTACACTTTAAACAGTATGGAACCTCCTCAATTTTCCCCCAAATGGATCACTCCAACTTTTAACGTCTTGATTTAATGAAATTTCCATGTTACCTATTTTATGACATGGGTCAGTGATTTGATTGCTTTGCCCAGAAGTCAGATACCTTTTTCAAAGACACCCGTTTTAATTAAGCCCATCCTAAGGAAGGTACTTTTTCCATTTGTTTGTTTTGCTTTGTTTACTGCAAAAACTTCCAACTTAAGTGTTACCACTGTGTTTTGGAGTTTGAAAGACTGGAAACAAACAGACAAAAACCCTTCTTTCTCGTGCGAGTTATGTTCATTGCCACAAGGTGGTGGTTTCCTCAAGGGAAACACTTCTGTGATCCAAACTGAACACCAGGAGCATTTTCTCGATTAAAACTCTTCAGAGCTGTGATGTGACCGTGTAAAAGAAGAATGAACCTACTCGCTTTAACAGCAAATCACAAACCAGAGCAAATTATTTCCCCAGATAACTTCCAGTCTTCCATGTTAGATAAGAATACATATACATATTAGATACATATAATACATCGTTGTCTATGCTGACAAATATCTCTGCTTCTGGATATTATGTTTTCTTTTTCCATAAGTACCAGCATGTCCCTACTGTAACTTGCTCTGAGGAAGGCAGCCAGGAGTCATAGAACTGGGAACTTTCGAGTCTAATAGGCTTGGGTGAGCCCTGGACCTACCACCTACTGCCCGTGTGAGCTTGGGCAAGTTACTTCAACTTCTTCAACTTCCTCAGCCTCGGTTTCCTTGTCTTTAAAAGGAGGAGTATAATACCTACCATTCAGGGATGTTGTGGAGAGAGATAATGCCTTTTAAAGTTTCTGGACAGTAAAGCCGTTATTGGTATTGTTGTTAAAGTATCATGTTTGGAGTGTAGGATCATTGCTGGGAGGTAGCTTCCCAGTCAAGGATCAAGATGACCACTCCCTCCCTTGCCTACAGATGGAGCCATTGGATTAGTTTTCCTCAGTCAGGGTGGACATGGTTAGTGTTACTCGGGGGCCTAAGTGGTGAAGTATCAGATGTAGAATCTTCCACACTCTGCCCCTAGCTGCCAGCTTGATGTTACCAGGATGGCTTTAATGACCAGAAATTTTACTTTTTTTTTTTGAAATTTTACATTTTTGATGAGATTTAATTTACCAATTTTTTATTCTATTTATTGTTTTCTTTGTCTGAAGAGATCTTTTCCTAAGGAATCTTTGCCTACTCCCATGAAGACATACCCTTTATCTTAAAGTTATAATACTAGAAATTATTTTTTAATTATAATAAAAGAAGTTATTTAAAATTCACATTTAAATGATTAAAATTCACATTTGAGATGATCCATCTCAAATTCACTTTTTCATTGAAATTTTTATTGAGGTAATTATAGACTCACACAGTTGTAAAAATAACCTTGAGAAAATCTTTGTACACTCTGCCGAGTTTCCCCCAATGGTAACATTTTGTAAAACTATAGTATAATATTGCAACCAGGATATTAACATCAATACAATCCACCCATCTTACTCAGGTTTCCCTAGTTTTAGTTGTACTCATTTGTGTGCGTGTGCGTGTGTGTGTGTGTGTGTATTAGGTTCTATAAAATGTTGTCATATTTAGGTTCATGTATTCACCACCATAGTCAAGATCCTGAACACAAGGATCCTCTGTGTTGCCCTTTATAGCCACAACCACCTCCCTTCTACATATCTCTCCCCACCAGCCCCTAACTTCTGGCAACCAGTATTATGCCCTCCGTTTCTAAAATTTTGTCATTTAAAAAATATCTAGTATAGCACAGGGAATTCTGCTCAATATTCTGTAATAACGTAAATGGGAAAAGAATTTTAAAAAGAATGGATACATGTATATGTATACCTGAATCACTTTGCTGTACACCTGAAACTAACACAACATTGTTAATCAACTATACCCTAATATAAGATAAAAATTTTTTAAATGATATCTAAATCATATCACACAGTATGTAGCCTTTGGGGATTGGCTTTTTGTCGTTCAGCATAATTCCCTACAGTTGTTGCATGTATCAATATTTTGTCCCTTTTTAATTGCTGCACATCCCACAGTATGGTTGTACCACTGTTTCAGATTAATTTTTGTGGAGGATATGAGATAGAGGTCAAGGTTCTTTTTTTATTCCATATGGATTTCTGACTGCGAGCATCATTTGTTGAAAAACTTTCCTTTACTCCATTGGATTATTTTGGCACCTTTGTCAAATATCAATTGGTTGTTAAGTGTGAGTTTCTTTCAGGACTCTCTAGTCTATTCCACTGATCTATTTGTCTATCCCTATGTCAGGACTCCTCTGACTTGATTATTATAGTTGCATAGTGTTATGGGCTGAATGTTTGTGTCCCCTCGGAATTCATATGTTGAAACCCATTTCCTAATGGGATGGTATTTGAAGGTGAGGCTTTTAGGAGGTAATTAGGTTATGAGGGTGATGCCCTCATGAGTGGGATTAGTGCCCTTATAAGAAGAGGCCAAATCATTAGCTAGCTCTCTTTCTGCCATGTGCCATCCTAAAATTTGTGTGGACATCTAAGGTCTTAATTCTAAATGGCCTCTGAGTTCTCTAAACTTCGCTAATATTTATCTCAAAGATTTGCATGTGTCTTGGAATACTACCATATACATATCTGTTTTAATGTAAAAATAATGTTTTAAAATCCTAACCATCAGAGATCTAAAATTCTTCTGTCTTGTTTGTTGACGGGGTGATGCTATTGGATTTCAGAAAATTGGGCTAAATTGAAATGAGCCAACCTTGCATTTTCAGTTTCAAAATCCAAGCAATTTCCCTTTTTCTGACTTGGTATTATAATATTTCAAATACTAAGACATGAAAACACATGGCTACAAATGATGATCATTTTCCAATCATTTTGCAAGCTGGGGCTGGGCATTAGTCAGAAGTGGTGCTGAGGATGCTGGTCCCAGGCTCTGAGCTGCAGAATGATGTTGGGGGCTGGCCACATTGTTAATGTGGCAGAGAATGGCTCTCACTCAAGATCAGCTTCTTATCAGCTGCCAGGAAATGGGTTTTTTCATCAAAGGGTTTTTTTCAATGAAGAAAGATTTCTGACACTTAAAATTTTATTTTTTACCCTGCTGTCAGCAATATAACTATGATGAGCCTGCGTGTAGTTTTCTTTGTGTTTATCCTTTTTGGAATTCATCAAACTCCTTGAATCTATGGATTTATGTCTTTCACCAGTTTTGGAAAATTCTCTGCCATTGTCTCTCTGAATACAGTCATTTCCCACTTTTTGAAAGTTCACTTTATGTCACCTTGCTTTTATAAAAGACCTACATTAGTACATGTTTTCACTAATAGAAAGAAATCCATAGAGGCTTTTCACTTTTAAGGAAAAAGGAAAAAATCAAAAATAACATTCAGCATTTGTTTTGCATGGAGCTGTTACAGAAGCAGCAAAAGTAGCATCGCCACACTCCTTCCCAGGAACTACATTCAGTGTCTCAGCATCAAGGCACCATAGCTTTGAATGGTGTCTGTGAGCATGTGTGCCTTATTTCAATTTATTTTGTGCATCTGTTAGCACAAAGGTAATTGCTATTTCATTTTATACTATTTCAGCCTATGAAAGTTTTCATAGGAACGTTCTACTTTCAGATAGTGGGGAAAACCTGTATTGCTTCTGTTTCATTTTCTCTCTCTCCTCTCCTTCTGCGAATCGGGTGATATGAATGTTAGACATTTGAATATGTCCCACATATCTTTCTGATACTATTATCTCTTTTTCTGTCCATCTTTTTTCTCCCTCTGTGCTTTAGTTTCAACATGTTCTTTTGACTCATCTTCAAGTTCATTAATTTTGTGCTCAACAGTGTTCAATCTGTTATTAAACTTATCCAATGAGTTCTTGATTTCAGTTATTATACTTTTTAAGTTCTAGAATGTTCACTTTGTTTTTATAGTTTTGGTTTTTTGGTAGATTCCACTTATCTGGTGCCATTTTTCTCCATCTAATCTGTCTACATTTTTCTCCACTTTATTCAACATATTAATCTAAGTGAAGGTATTATGAATTTTTAAAGTACAGTTTACCCTTGAAAGGCACGGGTTTCAATTGCACTGGTCCACTTTTACGTGGATTTTTTTTCAATAAATATACAGGCTGGTGGCCCTCGGTATCCACGAATTCCACATCCACAGATCCAACCAATTCAACCAACTGCAAACCGCAAACTGAACACATGCTCTGAGGTTTGTTGAATCTGTGGATGCAGAACCAGCAGATACTGGAGGGCCGACCATGGGGCTTGAGCACCTGTGGAGTTTGCTGTCTGCATCAGGTCCTGGAACCAATCCCCTGTGGGTACCGAGGGATGACTGTGTAATACACATACAGTGAAATGTGTAAAGTGTGCTAATCATTCATGCACAGCTTATTGAACTTTCACGTTGGTGTATATTCATAAAACCACCACCCACATCAAGATACATAACACTTCTGGCACTTCTGTCCCACCCAAGCTGTTATCTTCCTCTCGCCCAAGAGAAAACCACTATTCTGACATCAATCACCATCAGTTAGTTTTACCTTTTACTGGACTTCATAAATGTCTTTTGCATCTGGCTTCTTTCACTTAATATAGTATCTGTGAGATTCATTCCTGTTGTTTTTGTATCATTCTTAGTTATTGCAGTAGAGTATTCCATTGTATGAATAAACTACAACTTATTTATTCACCCTCCAGTTAATAAACATTTGGATTGTCTCCTGTTTAGGGGCTAATTTCTCTTAGAAATATACCTAGGAGTAGAAACGTTGAGTTCAAAGGTAGCTGTATGTTTAGTTTTAGTAGATTCTGCTAAACAGTTTCTCAAAGCCAGTTGTGCCAGTTATCAATTTATTACCTCTCAGATCCAAATCCATACTTAATGACCTGCCCTGTGCTAATGGAGCTGGGCCCTGCAAACATTTCTCCTTTGCCATCTGGCACAGTGTTAAGGTTTGTCAGTAGGGAGCACTGGCAGTCACTGCAGGAGAAAGAGGACTCTCTTCCTGGTTCTGATGTTCTCACCTGGAAGACTCCTGCAGCATGTGGCAACCAGAAATACAAAGCACATCTCCATGGGCAGCTTCCTCCAAAACTCCAGAGGTTGACCTTCCAATGCATCACTCCTGGGGGAAGTTTTCCAGCAATTTCCACGGTGTGGCGCCCTTCCAGGGATGGCTTCCCTCAGCACCAAGAGGAATGCTTTCCAATGAATACCATCTGCATAGACCTTCAGCAAACCTCTTCATCATCCAGTGGGTCATGGCTACATAATCTCCAACAAGGTATGGTTCTCAGCCCCCTGGTAGAAGGTGAACGTTGGGACTCATACAGACTTGTTCCTTCTTTGGGTGCTCTGTCTCAGCCCAAGAGGCTTCTCCCGACATCTGCTGTAACTATCTTCTTCAGAGTTCTCTTTTCTCCTTAGGAGGTAGTCTCCTCTAATACTTAATAATTCTTTATATTAAAATTTCCTGTCCAAAGTACTGTGTAGTTTCTGTATCCTGCATACACCCTGGCTGATGCATGGATATACCATTTTACACCTCCACCAGCAGTGTATGAGAGTTCCAGGTCCTCCACAGTCAAAGTCCTGTCTACTGACTCCAATATCTGAATGATCTGGGTGTCTACAATGTTTTCTCTTCCTTATCAATTATATGTTCATGCCTCTTCACAAGACTAGTTATGTTTTACTATACACACACATTGTAAATAAGAAGTAGAGAGACTCCAGATGATGTCATTTGACCCACAGTGTTCCCTCTTTCCTCTGACAAGCAGGTGGGTTGAGGAGTGATCATCTCAATCCATTGAAGGATTGAGCTGGGTTGTGGCTGGGTTTCAGTTTTTACAGGACTCAACGTATCTCCGGTTTATCCCTATTCCTCGTGTGTGGATTTTGATTGAGAGCCTTGCAGATCTCTGTCTCCTAAGCCATGGAAGGTTACGGAGAGTCAGCTCTGCCCTTCAGAAGTTCCCGGTCCAGCTCTCTGGACACTGTCCCCACGGAGCTTCAAAATCTGGCAAATCTCAGGAGGAGGCAGGAGCTGGCCTTGTTTTTGAGGCAGGCTCTTTCTTCTTGGGAAGGCTTTATTTTCTAAGCACTGTGGGACTTTGGAAGATTTCACTCTGCTTTTTAGATGCATTTAGATTCGTTCCAATACCATGTGACCAGTAAAAGCTTTACTGGTTTCTCTTTATCCCATTAGAAGTCTTCTTTCTGGACAAAGATTGATCATCAGCCAGTGCCCCAAATTAGCAATGTCCTTGGGGAGGGGAGAGGGAACAGATGGAGAGCCTCATCTCATTTTGTTGCAATAGGAGAATTGACCAGCCGCAACCTACCACGTCCTACTTAGAAGAGGAAATCTCCTGGGCTTATGAAACTCAGAACTCTTTTCAAACTATTGTCCCTAGCATGTGTTTCAAAATCTTAGAGTAGACTTTTCTTTCTTGACAAATTTTTATCATGTCACTACCCTGAGGCTATAGGTGTCAAAACATGGTTCACGGGCTTCCCTGGTGGCACAGTCATTGAGAGTCTGCCTGCCAATGCAGGGGACACGGGTTCGAGCCCTTGTCTGGGAGGATCTCACATGCCGCGGAGCAACTGGGCCCGTGAGCCACAATTACTGAGCCTGCGCGTCTGGAGCCTGTGCTCCGCAACAACAGAGGCTGCGATAGTGAGAGGCCCGCGCACCACCATGAAGAGTGGCCCCCACTTGCCACAATTAGAGAAAGCCCTCACACAGAAATGAAGACCCTGCACAGCCATAAATAAATAAATTTAAAATGGAAAAACAAACAAAAAAACCCCCACGGTTCAGTGTTTTTCAAACTGTAGGTCACAACCCATTAGTGGGGCATGAAATCAATTTAGTAGGTCTTGCTAGCATTTTCTAATGAAACAGAATAGAATAGAATAGATCAGAGTGCATGGCACATAGTAACAATAAGTATTGTTTCATGAAATTTTTGTTGCACTTGTGTGTGTATGTCTGTGTTCTGGTTTGCAATGTCAAACCTCTTTATTGCTATGGGTTGCAGGCCAAAATGTTTATTTATTTATTTTTAAAAATATTTATTTGGTTGTGCCGGGTCTTAGTTGCAGCAGGTGGCTTCCTTAGTTGTGGCATGCAGGCTCCTTAGTTGCGGCATGCCTGTGGGATCTAGTTCTCTGACCAGAGATCGAACCCAGGCCCCTGCATTGGGAGCATGGAGTCCTATCCACTGTGCCACCAGGGAAGTCCCCCCAAATGTTTAAAAACCGCTGGATTTTAGTTTAAACAGAGGAAGGACGAAGTGGAGAAAAATAAATGATCAGAAACAAATGTTAGTTGAGTATGGACAACTCTGGGGAGAAGTTTGGCCATGAGTGGGAAGTCGATTGATTAAAAGCTGCTCTTCTGGGGGCTTCCCTGGTGGCGCAGTGGTTGAGAGTCCGCCTGCCGATGCAGGGGACGCGGGTTCGTGCCCCGGTCCGGGAAGATCCCACATGCCGCGGAGTGGCTGGGCCTGTGAGCCATGGCCGCTGAGCCTGCGCATCCGGAGCCTGTGCTCCGCAACGGGAGAGGCCACAACAGTGAGAGGCCTGCGTACCACAGAAAAAAAAAAAAAAAAAAGCTGCTCTTCTGGCCCCAGAGAGCAAGAGGGAGCCCATGCAAAGGATGGACCGCAAGCATCAGTAACCTTAAGCATCAGAGAAGAAAATCTTGGGAGGCCTAGCTCCTAGTGGGGCTGGGGCAGCTGTGGCAGGTGCAGAGGGGTAGCAGGGAGAGCTGAAGCTGAGAAACGGCTGAACCTGCGTTGGTAAAGCCCATGACAGCCCTGAGAGAAGACCATGGAGTTCCTGGTGCCAGATCACTGGCCAAAAGTCTTGTAGTTGGCACAGAAGGAAGGTCAGCTGAGGGAAAGTACAGGCCTGTGGGTGGGGTGAGGCTCTTCGGCTAACCCATCGTTGGCGCTCCAGGGTCAGCAAAAGATAAATTCCAGCCACAGGCCCGAGGAGACTGGGACTGGAACAAGTGCTAGTGTTTTCTTCACCTTCTCCCTGCTTTCCCAACACCACCCCCCCACACACACACACAACTGACCAACCTGCCCGCCGAGGCCACCAGACATAGGGGAGAGAGTGGAGGCTCTGTGTTCAGAAGGCCCTGACTCTCAGTCCACTGGCTGGGTTGGACTGGGCTTGTGGTCTCCTATGTCTAAAGCAGGCCAGTGAGACCTTCTGCCCGGGTCCTTGGGAGGCGTGCAGACCCATCACTGTGCCCGTGTCTGGCATGCTGTGAGGGCTCCGGAGCCCAGAGCTGCTGGAACCCCCAGGGGCTGCACTGGGGCAGAGTTCTGGAGGAAGGTTGTGCCACCGTGACCTGGCTGGCTCCTGGCCCTGAAGTCCACAGGCCCCCCGGGTTTGCCTACTGAACCCCAAGACACCGGTGTGGGTCTTCTGTGAGGCATGGCACTCAGCAAGGTTTGGGCAGAGAGGCTGGCACGGGACACCCTGCAGCGCATCAGGCATGTTTGCTCTTGTCGCTGAGCGGGGAAGTTCTACTCTGGGTCACAGCTCCGATCTTTGTCCTATTCCAGGAACTGTCTCCTGGCCTCGGGTCTGGCCTAGGACCTCAGGGCCTGAAATTTGGCCTGAGCCCTGCCTGGGTTCTTGACCTTCTATCATGCCCCATGCACACCTGGTCAGCCATGGGGATCTGCTGGAGTTTGGGGAAAGATTTCAGCTCAGTCATACCTCAGCCTATAAGGTTTTCTCCCTCCCTTCACAGCCTAGCTGATTGGTCTTTGCCCATCAAACCCTGGCTCCATCAGCACCTCTCACAGAAAACCTGCCCTGGGCACCTGCCCCTCCCCACACTGGGTTACGCGCCCCTCCTCTGGGCTCCCTCTGCGCCGCCTCTTGATTCCACACCACTTACCCCTCCGCTGGTGCGGAGGTAGAACTGTGCACAGCACCGGCACGTAGTAGGTGCTCTGGCAGCATTTACTGAGGAATGAACCATCAATCCCAGGCCTCCCTTTTCTGCTCAGTGGTCCTGTTCTCTAAAGCTCCTGTTTGCCAGCAGCTGAGCCCTGCTTTATTTCAGGGCGCAAAGAGCAGAAGTGGCAGCCCAAGTGGGATGAACACCCTGTTGTAAGACCCCAGCCATAACCTGCAGGGTCTAATCTCACCATTAGAGAATCCCAGGTACTTGTGTGTGATTACTAGCTGGTTAAGTTCCATTTCTAAGGCAAACAGGTTCTTAAAGCTTTGTGTATGAAAGGGGTATAAAGACAAAGCTTTGACTCGTGTGCAGAGACAACCAGGACACACAGACCCCTGCCTGCCTCCCCCAGGGCCTGTGGTAAATGGAAGGGGGAGGAAGATGCGGGTCCCAGGCCAAGACCAGCCAGTCAAGATGAACATCTGTCCCTCAAGGCCCCTCCTCAACCAGTTCTTTTACTCCCTACCGAGATGAGATACTCTTGATGGTACCCAAACCTTCCCCCGAGCCATGGGGACCCGAGGGGTCCACGGGGCCTTCAGAGCAGCAGGTGGGAGTGGCTTCAGGGGGCACAATAGCTCTCACCAAATGGCTGCTTGGATGCCTGGGGTGCCAACTGAAACCACCATGGCATGAATGACTCAGGGTAGCAAAGTTTCCTGAGACCTGGGGTGGTGGGCGAAGCTCTCAAAATGATAAGGGAATGAGTTCCCCAGATGTGTAAAGCTGGTTCCAAGTCATCATCAAGGTCCGTCTACAAAAAGAACATCCTCAAAAATGACACTGATAATCTAAACTACAGTGAGATACGCCCCCCCCCCCACAATGGCTGTAATCAAAAAGAGATGATAGGGCTTCCCTGGTGGCGCAGTGGTTGAGAGTCCACCTGCCGATGCAGGGGACACGGGTTCGTGCCCCGGTCCGGGAAGATCCCACATGCCGCGGAGCGGCTGGGACCGTGAGCCATGGCCGCTGAGCCTGCGCGTCCGGAGCCTGTGCTCCGCAACGGGAGAGGCCACAACAGTGAGTGGCCCGCGTACCGGAAAAAAAAAAAAAAAGAGAGAGATGATAACAAGTGTTGGTGAGGATGTGGACACATGGAATTCTCATACATTGTTGGTTAGAATATAAAATAGCACAGCTGCTTTGGAAAACAGTTCGGGGGTTCCTCAAAATGTTAAGCATAGCCAGCATATGACCCACAAGTCTACTCCTAGGTATTGATATATACCCAAAAGGAATGAAATGTTCATACAAAGACTTGTACACTAGTGTTCATAGCAGCTTTATTCATAATAGCCCAAAAGTACAATCTGTCCATCAGCTGATGAAAGATAAACAAAATGTGGTGTATCCACACGATGGAATGCTATTCAGTCACGACAAGGAGTGATGTATTTCTACATGCTGCAACGTGGATGAACCTTGAAAACATCCTGCGAAGTGAAGGAAGCTGGGTCACAAAAGACCACATGTATGATTCCACTTTCATGAAATGTCCTGACTAGGCAAATCCACAGAGACAGAAAGTGGATTAGTGGTTTCCAGGGGCTGGGGAAGGAGCAGGGAATGGGGAGTGACTGCAAATGGGTTCGGAGGTTTTTGTTTGTTTGTTTGAAGAGGGGGGGGTGTTATGAAAATGATCTGGAATTAGGTAATAGTGGTGGCTGCCACTTTGTGACTATACTAAAAACCACTGAATTGTCCACTTTAAAAGCTGGAATTTTATGGTATGTGAATTACATCTCAATTTTTAAAATAAGGAAAAAATGACGCCGATGGAGAGGAGTTAGAGGAACTGAAACAATGAAATGGATCGCGAGTGTCGCCCGTCCCCGTCCGTCGCCTCCATCTGAACGAACTTTAGGCCCAGGAACCTGGCACCGAGAGGGCCTGGGGGAAGCAACGCTGGGGACTGGATCGAGGAAGAAACACGGCCCGGGATTCGAAGGGAACGCGGTTAAGGTGGCGGGCTGGGATCGCCTAGGTCGGGGGAGGCGTCTGCAGGCTCAGAAGTTGGCCGGGCGGGAGCGGAGATTTAAAGGCTGGAGTGCAGAGGCTCTTAAATAGGCCCGGGCGAATTCCCATTCGGCGTCCACTTTAAAGCCAGCTCCGCCGCGCAGAGGGTAGGACCTGGGTAAGTGCGCGGGGCCACGGGGGAGGCGGCGGCGGGGTTCCGTGGCCGGGTCCGCTCGCCCTGCCGGGTCCGGGGCGCTCGGCGCGGATGGCCTGAGCATCGGGCCGTGCGTCCTGGGAATCTGGGGCCCGCGGGGTGTCAGGGTCGCGGCGCCGGGCCCGGCCCCCACTGCGCCCACGGCGGCGGCGCTCTATTTTTAGCAGCCGCTGTTGCATTATAAGGAATGCGCGGCGCGCCGGGCGACCAGGGCGCGCGCGGGCTGCGCGGTCGCTTTAAGGAGGCGCCGGGGCGGGGACAGGCCAGAGCGGCCGTCAGGCCGCGGGCCGGGAGCCGTCAGTCCGGCTGCCGCGGGGCCCGGCGGGCGCGGCGCTCCCTTCTCGCCGGTGCGGGCATGGAGGAGGCGGCCTGAGGCCGGAGCCGAGCCGGGCTGGAGCGCGCGGTGAGCGGTCGGGCAGGCTGGGAAGGGAGGGCACCCGGCCGGGCGCTTTGTTCCGGGGGGGAGGTGTGGCCGCCCCGGGCCCGGCCGCGCTCGCCACAGGCGGACTACGCTCAGGGGCTGGCGGAGAGTGGCCTTTTGCCCCCACGGCAGGCTCCAGCGTGACGGTGTGCGATAGAGAATTCGGAGACGATCGAGACCCCAGTGAGAAGGGCCTGCCCACCGCACAGAAAGCCCCTTTCATGGTAACCGCCCTTGGGTTCCTTGTCTGCCCTGGCGAGAACGCGCGGGGAGGTGGGCGGCGGGACTCGGGTGGATGGAGGCGGAGTTGGGGGATCTTTCCCCTTTTAAAATGGCGTTAACGAGGGCAGGGATCGGCCGAGGGAGTTGTCAGATTCATCTGAAAGATGAAAAGCAGGCTGCTTCATAAACCTTTGCTGCGCCGGGGGCCTGGGTCTCTGGTCACAACCAGGGCCCGGCTCATTCATTGACGGGAGCTGCAGGGGCGCCCACCGAGTGTAGGGCACAGTGCCAGTTACCGCGCCGCGAGGAAGGTAGGGGTGCAAACTGAGCGACAGCCCAGCGTGGTCGGTACTGGGATGAGGGAAGCACGAGGGCTGTGGGAGCAGACAGCGTGGAAGGGCAGGGAAGGCCTCCTAGGGGAGGTGAGGTGATGCCTGGCGGGAGCGTGGGCACTGGACACCAATTAGACTTTGTGGCTGGCACTGAGGTCTGTGCTGGCCAGGGCCAGAGCCGAGGCTGGAGAGGTGGAGAAGGGCCACTTCATCCCGGCCCTGATCCCCGGAGCTCTGGGACTGCCCCTCCTCCTCCCACCAGCGCCTACTCCGAGCAGCCCTCCTTGGGCTTGAATGGTTCTTGCCCCTTAGGACTCACACTCTATCCTGGACCTGACCAGAGAGGGTGACTGACAAGGCTCAAAATTGTGGCCTCAAAAGAGTGACCTCCCCGGCAGCAGGAATGATAAGGAAATCTGACTAAAAGCCCTGAAGCTCCGCTGTAATAACAGCTGCCAGCAGGGCTGACACAGACCAGGCACTTGAGGTGGATGTGCTTGTTCATCATTTGACAAGACTCCTGCAGAAGGGCTTTATCATGACCCCCATGTGCAATGGGAAACAGGGGCTAGAAAGAGTAACTTGCGCAAGATCATATCTAGGGTCCATGATGTAGACCCCGCAGCCCCTCAGGCCCCTCTTGTGAGGGTCTGGCTGACCTGGCCTGAAGGCTCCAGGTGCAGCTTGTGTTAGGCTTTGGCTCTATTGCCTTTCACTGGTTGGGTGAAGTGTGGGGTGGCGAGCTGCTGGTATTAATAACTGACACGTGTCAGGGGCTTTGCAGTGAACAAAGCACTTTCACCAAGACAGTTCTGAGAGTTTCTCCTACTTTTCTTCCCAGGAAAGAAACTTGAGCTGGCTAACATTTTTGTAAGTCTCCTAATTTCCTGTAAATCGCATGTCCCTGCTGACTGGGGCTGAAAATGTTCCATGAAAACATTCATGGTTTTGACCCCCAGCCTGTTCTCACTCCCAGCCAATTAGCTTTTCTGTCTGTGGTTTAAGGTGTAGTTTGTCCTTTCTCTGCTAGGTCAGGAAGGTTGGAGCTTTAATGCTCTGGGGTTTTCGAGGCACAGAGTCTGCCAGCCTCTTTGGGGGTGCGGGTGGAGGTTGCGTAAGCCGGGTGCTCTGATAGAAGCTGCCCCCCGCCTCAACATTTCCTTATGGGGGGGCAGTGTGGCCCTCTGCTGAACCCTGGTGGGGCAGTGACAGTCTTCCAGGGCTGCCAGCTCTGTTTGTATTTGCCACTACTTATGTTTTCACCTACCTAAGACATCTTTGTGACAGGTATAACTTTTATTAGCTGTAACCACAGGTATTTCACACTTTCAGTTGATCTGAGCTGCTTATAGAGAGGCAAGTCCATTATCCCTGGGGTTGGTTCCTGAGCTTGAGTGATCACCTGGCACCAGGGAGGACTTCTGGGCTCTGATGGACTGAACTAGCTCCTGGGGTGCCTGGTCCTAACATCAGCCTGATTCACATGGTGACCAGCCTGCTGCATCAGTGACTTCTTGGGGAAATGTGGCCTCCATTTTATATTTCACATCTGGTGTCATCATTGTCTACCAATGAAGTCCCCCATAGGGAGCGTGCCTCCCTGCAAGTGATTGAAAACATACCTGCTCATGAGCCTCACGTAGTTTGCACAAACCATACACATGTGAACGAATTGGGAACACGTTCTTGTGCAAAGCTGGGATGTTCTCAAGTGTCCAAAGAGTGTGCATTGAGTTCCAGAGGCTCTGTACTTACCTGGCCGGGGGCAGGTATCTGGCTGGCTAGGAGGTAAAGTTACCTTTGTCTGGGGATGGGAAAAAGGAAGGAACTGGGTGAGCTCCCTGTGCCCGGGGCATCTGGCAGCTATGCATGGTCTAGAGGCTGAGCCGAGAGGTCGAGCTTTGAGAGGAATTTTGTTGGTGGACTCTGAGGCCTTGCCGCCCCTCACAGTCTTGGGTGATGCCACTGGGCCCCGTGGTACCGGATCAGTGCGGGTGCTTTTGGCTGCAAATAACATAACCCAAGTCATAGTGGATTAAGGAGAGCTTAGATCTCCCAAAGATGTTCTCAGCTTTTGTGAAGTCTCTGGACACAGGGATGGGATATTAGTGCCACTTCCAGCAAGTTCTTGCACGGGACAGGCAGCCAAGAGGGCTGAGTGTTCCGAGCAATGATTTTTACCTTCTTGGGCCACTGCCTCTTTAACATGCCAGTGAGAAGCCCAAAGAAAAGTTCCTTGGTTGTATGAAGTTGGGCATTCAGTTTGGGAGATGTGTGGATCTCTGAAAATGAGCCCTGGATCCCAGGGTAGATCCCTTGCTTCACTGCTGTTCACTGAGGACCTACCTACCCTGGGGCTCTGCCCTCCCAGCCAGGCCAGCAGGCTGTCGTGGTAGAGCCGGTGTTAAGAGTGGAAGTAGAGCGGGACGGATGTCAGTTCTCAGCTTGTGGGTGGAAATCCATGCAATCAGCTAGTGGGTCTGTCTTGTGGAACTCTGACTGAGAGGGCAGTGCCGCCACCTCCTGCTTCAGGCAGCAGAGGATGTTGTCGAGGCCGAGGTGACAGCCATACTGCACTCCCTGGTGTCTGCCATGCATCCCCTTGGTGCCCATCTCCAGTCTTCTAGGTAGTGTTCCTGCTGCACATAATGAGGCTGGTCCCGCCTGTTCTCAGATTCCCCTGGCCTTCCACTGAGCCCCACCACTGAGCCAAGGGCCTGTAGCCCATTGGTACGATCCATGGCAGCTTTCTGCAGCCATCCCCCTTGTAGGGGTCATGAAGTAGCAGTGTGTATTTAGCTTTTTAATGTCGCTATCATTGTCCTTTAGTATTTTTAAAATTAATTATATGTATTTATTTTTGGCTGCGTTGGGTCTTCACTGCTGTGCGCGGGCTTTCTCTAGTTGTGGCGAGCGGGGGCTACACTTTGTTGCGGTGCGCGGACTTCTCATTCTGGTGGCTTCTCTTGTTGCAGAGCACGGGCTCTAGGCGTGTGGGCTTCAGTACTTGTGGCTCATGGGCTCCAGAGCTCAGGCTCAGTAGTTGTGGCACACGGGCTTAGTTGCTCCACGGCATGTGGGATCTTCCCGGACCAGGGCTCGAACCCGTGTCCCCTGCATTGGCAGGTGGATTCTTAACCACTGCGCCACCAGGGAAGCCCTCCTTTAATATTTTTGATAGCTTTACTCGGTGGAACCTGTTGATGGCCAGATGGCCAAATGACAGTGTGGGTCATCATTGGTTGTGAAATGACCTTCTGGGTCTCAGAGAGGCATATTTTCACCTACAGAGCCTGGCATCTGGCCACCTAAATGGATAAAACATCGTGATTTGGATCTGGGTTGTGTTGCTAATGAGCGTTTGGACGGTACCAGGAGGGGATTTGGCTGTGCAGTGTGTGGCAGTAGAAGGAGGGAGGGGGCATGGAGAGTTCAGCGCTGTGATTCAGGTCCTCTGTGACCGTTGACAGGGCCTTGGGAGAGTCCTGTGCTGCAGGGGCCCAGGCTCTGTCTGCGACTTCTCTGTCCCGCCCTCAGGGTTGTCATGGGGATTAGATGAAACACACAGATGAGAACATGCTTGGGAGACCAGAAAGGGCCGTAAGAATTGAGAGCATTATCAGTATTCAAGCAGCCTTCAGATAACAGAATCACGGACCCAGAAGGGGCCCCTGGAGCATATTCAGTCTCAATTCAGACCCAGGAGAGCACATTTCTCATAGTGAGGAGGGAGATGGTTTCAGGTGGGACACATTTTAATAGTTATATATATATGTATATATACACACACTTCTGTGTACTATAAAAATACAGGTATGACATCAAACCCTTTTTTTTTTTACTGGCTGTTTTACTCAGATTAAGGCTGAGTAAGAATTTTAAGTTAAAAAGTATGGTGATTTTAAGGTAAAGATTAAACCAGTAATAGTTCAGTAGTAGACAAATACAGCCCAAATGGGAAAGTGACCCCTCGAGTAGAGGCTGGGAAACTTTCAACAGGGGGTCCCTCTGGTGCAGCCTGTGAGGGGCGGGTCTTAGCTGGACGCTTTCAGAGGCAGGGTGCTTGACGCCCCTTAAATCAGTTTACCCCATTTGGGGATTCACTTATCCTGGCAAAGTTCTTTTCTTTCTCCCTTTAACCTGTCCCGCTGGATCTGTGCCACGTGAACCTTGACAATCGTGCTTTTCTCCGGCACAAGCAGCCTGTGCTTTCTCCAACTGCTCCTCAGGTGGCATGGCTTAAAGACTTCCTCTCTGGAGGTCTACCCTCTCTCCGCTCCCTCCTTCCCGTCTCTTCCTTCCCTTCCTTCAGTGAAGACTTGTGGGCTGGGCTGCGGTAGATGTTCCGCATTGACCATCTCTAAGCCTCACAACAGTTTTGCTGTTAGCCTCTTACAGATGTGGAAATGGGGGCTCAGGGTGGTTAAGTAGGCATCCCCACGGCCATGGCCTGAGAGGAGCAGAGCCTGGAAGGAGTCTTACCAAGGTCTCTCTGGTCCTGGAGCACATGCTCCGTCTGTTACTCGGTGCTGCTCCCAGGACTGATGACTTTGGTCATTTGATGACACGCCCCTTCTCTCCTGGTGCTCATGGGACATGGCCCACAGGGTTCTGGCCATATATAATCAGTGCTGCAGTGGAGTGAAGGCCTCGTGAGGAGAGGGGACAGAGCAGTTCATGCACAGCGACGCTGTGAAGCAGCAGAAGCCACGGAGGTGCAGACGTGGCTGGTTGGCAAGAAAGGCAGAGGGAGCCTAGATGGAAGTGGTTTTCCCCGACTCTCGTTAATCTCACTGTCAACCAGGAACCCCTCCATCATTTGTGCACTTGGTATATTTTTTAAATTTCAAAAATATAAAAGATGAAGGATAACATATAACAAGCACCGTGTACCCGTTACCCCAAATGAGCAGATGCGACCGTTTTGCCGGCACCTGATCCCTTTGGCAGGGCTTCAGCGCATCCTCGGTCAGGAGGCCTGGCTGGCTGGGCCTGCCCTCAGCCTCCGGCTGGCTTTTAGAGCCTTGCTCCGAAGTTTCCGTGTCTTGGCTCTTTTACCTCCACGTCCCCAGCGAATTCACTGAAAATGCCACCTGGGTCTCCATCAAGGTTGTCGATAGATCCTTTTGCTGCCTGAACTCACCCCGGGGAGGAATGAGTGTGCATCTCGGGATTGAACCTTTTTCAAAAAGTTCCTCTATCCGAATACATACTTGCCTTGACCACTGTGGCTTCAGGCCAGGCTGTGGAGCATCATTTAGTCAGAGCTGCCCAAAGCGAACTGTAATTTAAATGGTAAATGTATATATTTGGAAAAGAGAGAAGAAAACCCCATGATTTTCTTTTTATCATTAGATGACACCGACTTGTGAAGCCGCTCATCGTCAACAATCTTGAGCAAAATACATTTCTGGTCTAAAGTGCAGGACCGCTTTACAGGAAGGAAGACCAGAGTGCAACGTAGTACCTTTGTAATCCCTAACGTGGCCTTGCCAGCTCTCCCTTTCCTCGGCTCTCACAGAAAGATGGTGTCCCAGGTGTGTGGTCCCAGGTCCTCCCCTCTGCCAAGCTCTCCAGCTGCAGAGGGGGAAGCTCTCCTTGACTACAGGAGACAGGAGAAGGTTTCTCCCCCAACTGTTTGCAGCCTCCTGCTACCCGCCCCGCCCCCGCCTGACCCCACTCCCGAGCTGGAGCCTGACGTGGCCCATTTGCAGGTAGCTTGGGCTTGACTTAGGGCAGTTAGCAAAGCACCACTTCTAAAGCTGCACAGAAAAGATGAAAAACCTTCTGGAAAAGCCTTGCCTACCCAGGCAGATTCCATTTTCAAGGAGTCAAGGAGTTCAAACCGGGGACAGAGATGTGAACGAGTTTCGTAATAGAACACGGAGATCTGAGGCGTCCCCGAGTTTTCTTTACTAAGTGGTGAGAATGAGTTGAGATGTTTTCCATTCCCGAGTTGCCGACAAAGGATAACACTGCCTGCGTCCTTTCCCCTGACTCCATGGAGATGCTGCAAAAGCCAGCAAAGGCTGGGACCCCAAAGACCTCAGAAGGACCTGCTTTGTTGGGGTTTGTCTTGCAGTAGAAGCGGTCAGAGACTGTACCAATGAAGGCAACTAAGCATATTCTAAAGTCCATTCCTATTGGTTTATGCAAAAATACACATACATGTTATGTTGACGGCCTACTTTTTAAAGAAAAGCTTTGGTTTAAAAAGAATCTGCTATACATACTGTGTGTTAGGCCGTCCCTAGTATCCTAACTACCCAGATTCAAAGTACAAATATTTGTAGGCATGTGGTGCTGTGTGGAGATCGCTGAAGATGCGCTGGAGTTGGGGAGGCCCACTCTCCGCTTAGGGCTGACTATTTTTAGGGGGGCCTGGGGACAGGTTCTTGCCTCCCCAAAGCATATTATATATTCACTTCAAGAGCAAAATTCATTTTAACTCAGTTCCAGTTTTTTTTTCTTCTTCTTCTTTTTAGCCTTTAGAACTTTAACACACCTTCTTGAAAATTCCCCCTTTTAGATGACCGCCCAATTCACCCCTTTATATTTTAAATCCTCTGGGAATGGAGGTCCCCAGGAAGAGGCGGAGGCAAATGCATCTTTCTTGACGAGTACCATTCTCTCACAAGGAGGCTCAGCAGCCCCAAAATAGCATCTATCATGTTCTTCTTTCAATGCCTGCTTTATTGTAACTGGAGATGATGGGAAAGGGTGGAGCCACGGTCCCAAAGCCTCGAGGGCATATATTAAATACTAACTTGTAGGAGATGTGTCTTCTCAATGGTCCCTCCACACCCACATTCCTCAGGTTGAGATTCCCCAGGCGACAGAGTCAAAAAGGCCTAGCACTCCCCATATGCTCCGCACACCCATTCTCTTCCCGCAAAGGAAGTCAGGCCCCGGTGGCCTGCTGGCGCTCCCGGGAGCGAAGGTCAGCTGGCATCAGAGCCTTCCGGGCCACCCCACTCAGTGACCCCCGGCCCTGCCTGCCCGCAGTGGCCCCAGTCCACTTATCTGGGGCTGGGTGGGTGTTTCCTGCATGTTTGAGATTTTAAGCAGGAAATCAAAATAAAGAAACAAAGCCTTTGTTTTACTTCTGGGCTCAAACTGGGGATGGCTGGAGGGATGGAAAAGGGGAGTGGGAGCAGGTCACTTAGCACTTGCACCAAATAACCATTCTAATAAAGCACTCAACAGGGGCTGTTTTCTCCTTAGGGCTGGTGTGTGTGGATAGGAAAGCTGGGTGGAGGCTGGGAGAGCCTCTGCATGGAAGGAGGAAGGAGAGGGCCCCAGGCAGGGTCTGGCACCACCAGCGATTGGCAGCCAGAGGGGCCTCGGAACCTCAGCCCTCCCTCCCTTGCTCAGAAGACCCACAGGAGAGTGGGAAGGGGCCCGGGCTGCAGGCCAGAGGGCCTCCCTGCTGAGTCTCTGCCCCCTACCTGTCCTCTGTGTGACCTTGGGCAAGTCCCCATCTGCCGTGGGCCTCCTTAGCGGTGTCTGTAATAGGGACAGTGCTGCTGTGACACATGTCTCAGGCATCACCACCCCCCTTTCTCCTCTAGCCCGGTCATGCGGGGCCAGGCCCTCATCCCACATATGTGGACATGGAGAGGTGCTCGCCCCAATAGATCTTCATTCTTCCCCAAAGAGTTTCTCCCTGTGCAAGTTTTCTGAGTGTATCATTTATTTTTCTTTGAAGATTACGCAGTCGTTGATGGAAACCGTCCCCATCTGCAGTGTTTCTGGGGATTGCAGGGTGGGGACCATGCCAGCAGGCCATCTGAGCTCCGGGGTCAGCTGCCACACTTTGCGTGGGTACCATAGGCGTGGCTTCCTCATTCCCTAAGCCCCGCTGAGCCACGGCTATTGTACGTAACAGGCTGTCACCAAGGGCCTCTGAGAAAGGGGGCTGCCCGTAGCTTAGAACGGGGCAGAAGTTAAAACTGAGCGTCAGACACCCTTCCCTTGCCTGCTCACACCCTTGGAGACTTTCTCCCCGGCTCTCTGTCTCCTCAAGCCTAGTTGACTGCCATTTTCCAGGGACCAATTTTTCTGGGCACTTTCCCCCAGAACTTCTGAAAACTCCCAATTTCCATTACTTTTGACTATAGAGGAGTAAAGACATGGAGACAAGGCTGGGAGCCTACCCTTTTACTCCTGAAAAGAGCCAATAAAGAGCTTGTCTGAGCAAGAGGCATATGCACCCCAGACCTACACCGTGACCTTCTGCAGGCACCACAGCAGGAGCTGTGGGGTGGTTACTGTCACTGTTCCAAGCCAGGTCAGAGTCTTAAGTCGGGCTTTCCCAATGACCAGAGCAAACTCAAGTGTTAATCTTTTTTCCTTTGTGTTAGGACAGTGTTCAGAGTAGCTGTGAGGATTAGAGCTGATGCAGATCAAGATATTTATTGAGCATCTTCTTGGTGTCAGGCATGCGCTGGGCTCCAGAGATACAGTGGAGAATAAAACGGAGGATGGGCCCTGGCCTCCTGGAGCTGACAGTCTGGTGGGGAAGACACATTACATCATAAACAATTAGGCAACTGAGTGCAGCATGCAAAGTGCTGTCAAGACAGACAGCTGGGTGTCTAGGGAACTAGAGCAGTGACCTCACCTAGTCTGAGGTGCTGGTCAGGGAAGTGTGGCATGTGGTCAGGACATGATAAACAGGCATTCTAATGATCGGCCCTGGCCACAGCACTGGGCCTGATTCCACCTCCAGCTGATTGCTGCTACCCGTTCACCAAGGATAGTTTTGCACGGAGAGGTTTATACGTAATTTGTCTGAGGTCACACAGCTAGTAAGTGGCACACCCAGGATTCAAAACTGGGTCCGTTGGATTCATTTCCACGCTCCTGACATCTGCTCTGCCTCCAGCTTTACCCTACTTGGGCTCGTCCCCCCACCCCACCCCCCCCGCCCGATAGGATGTACCTCCACAGTTTCTCCTTTCTCTGCACCCCCGAAACAAGCCAGCACGGACTGTGGGTGGCGATCATTCCTCAGATCGTCCCGGAATAGAATGTGCTTCCTTGCTGAACCCTGGGGTGGCCCAGCGGCAGGAGCAGTGATCCTTCGGCAGGAGCAGTGATCCTTCATCCCGCTGGGTGGCTGAGGTCTCCCTGTAGAGGAGGCTGCGCTGTGCGCCTCGTGGGCTGAAGGTGGTGATTCAAAAGCAGCTGCTTCCTTCCCCTCCTGCCCCCGGTCCTGAGTGCTCTGGGGCAGCCTGGAAAGTAGCCTTGTGTGGCCCCAGGAACCCTTCTGTGCAATTTGGTGGAGGGGATGTTGGAGAGAGTTCCCACAACATACTTATGAGGATGACGATGATGATGACAGTAATAGTAACACTTTCTGTGCCAGGCACTGTTCTAAGCACTTGGGTGTATTGGCTCATTCTGTCCACAGAAAAACGCTGTGAGGTGAGGACGTAGATAACAGATGAGGAAACGGAGGTGCACACCCGGGTTGAGTGATTTGCCTGACGTCACATTCCCAGCAGAGGGGCAAATGCTTTGATTCATGACTTCTTATAAAAGTGCTGTATATAGAAAAAAGAGAGGTGGGCGGCCGGTCCCCTGGCCAATGGCGGCTTCTAGATGTCTCCTGCCCCTTGGGAACGGAGTAGGTCTGCCCACTCTGCCCTTTGCCCCCTCTGCATCCAGGACTCGCTGTCTGGCCTGGCCAGGCTGGGTAGGAGGGCAGGAAAGATGCAGCCACTCTATAGGGTTTGGGGAGAGAGATGTGAATAGTGGCCTCCTCCCCTTCCGGAGTTTGGCAGGGTCCCTGAGAAGACATCCCTCCCCACCTCCAGCCTGGTTCAAGCCTCCACAACAAGGCGGCTGGACCCTCCCACCCTGGTCCTGCTTCCCTGGACTTTCCCTTTGCTGAGGAAAACCCCACACCTCCCCGGCCGCTCATTGCGCCTTGTGTTCAGGAAGTTTCCCTTTTGTTTTGCCCCAGCCCTTCTCTCTGCAGTCTGCTTACTCGTTTCGAATGGGGATTGGGTCACCTCTCCTCACCTCAGGGAAGGGCCTAGATCCTGTTTCTTTCTCATTTTGGGTCGAACATAAAATTTTTCACATTTTTCATTTATGATGTTTAACCTTTTGAATACAAACGATGGAAACAAATCAAAGCAGCGGTCATTTTTGAATGTGCCTTTCTGCCCTCTTCCTCCGAGGGCTCTGCCGTGCTCCTGGGGTGGCTGTGTGCTCTCCCCCAGCTAAAGACGGCTAGACCGGAAAGTTTCCAGGCTGAGTAAGCCCTGCAGCTGCTCCGCAGTGTCACTGCCACTTCCTTTAACCTCACACCTCTTTGCGGCCGAAGCTAGGCCAGGCCAAGGCAGTGCCAAGGGTCGTCTGCCTCGGAGTGGCCACACCACTCAATGCTGGCATGCTCGAGGTGGCAGGGTAGCAGCAGGTGCCCTTATGGGCTGCCTGCCCCCCACCCCAGGGAGGTGATTTATTTGGCTTATATAATGTGTAAAACTTTTTAATTGGTAGCCAACATGTAAAAAATCATTTTCACATAAAAATTCAGATTTCTGGCTACGCTTTAAAAATTTTGACTGTCTGGAAGCCCCGTTGCAGATATGCTTCTGTCATGGCGGTCAGGTGGTGGAAGGTACCAGTGGCCTCCTGTTTACCACAGGCCCCACTGCTCCCTATTGCCTGTCCCTGTCCCCTTCTCTCATTTACCGACCTGGCCTCTGCCTACACATGAGTTTGGGGTGTCCATTTGTCTCCTGAGTCCCTCTTTCTGCTATTGTAGGGTGAAGCAGTTGAGGTAGTGGGTCAGGTAGGATGCGGGGGGCTGGAGTTTAACCGTTCAGCCCTGGCAAGAAGCGTCCATCTCATAGGCAGGAGGTTGCTGACACAGAGGGAGGCCTGCCCCCGGCATCCAGGCCTTCCCTTTGCTGTCTGTCACCACCCCTGCCCTTCTCCTGGGCCGCTTACCTGCTGCGCTGGCGTGAAGCCATAGCTTCCAGGAGGCAGCAGCTCTGGGCTGGGGCAGCGCTGAGGGACAGCCTGTGACGCTGTGCTCCGGTTGCCTCCACTCGGGAGAAAGACGGTATGAGAACCTCTGCCTTGATGCCATCAGGGGGTTCTGGGGACGGGGTGTGGCATCCCCAGCCCGAAGGCAGGGATGGTCAGGGAGCTGGGCCCTGGGACCTACAGGGGGCTCAGTGCTTGGGAGTGTGGCTGACAGGGAAGGACCCCCTTACGGTCACCCACTCCTCCTCTGGGCTGGTGCCCACATGGTATCTCCCTTGTGAGGGCCACCACCCCACTTCTCTGTGTGACTCACAGCACTTCAGCCTACCCGCCACCCAAGCAGAATCCCAGCCAACTCCCAGGGTCACCCCTGCATTTGGGGAATGCAGACGGCAGATGCCGGAAGCATTTCTGTGCGGAAAGCTATGCCAGGGCTCCAGGGTGACCCCGAGATAAGGAAAATGAAGCCCAGCCTGTAGCCCCCAGCCCCACCCCCGCGGGGAAATGTGACAGTAAAACAACTCCCAGCTCCTAGCTTTGAAGGGAGAAGAGGCAGCGTGGCCATGTGGCTGAGCCGGGAGCGCGTGGTCACTTGCAGGCGGCGATGCGTGGCATGGACAACCCTGGAACCTCGGGGACCTCAGGGGCTAAACAGAGCCTTCTCCACGAGGTGGCTGTGATGAATCGGCGGAATAGCGGCTGCAAAGCACTCTGGCTGCCACCTGCCACCTGGCGGCACTTCGTAGACGCAGGCAAGGCGGCTCAGTGGAAGGAGGCCTGGGGAGCAGGAGCGGCCGGGAACGAAGGGGTGGCTTCGGGAGCCTGGGGCGCAGGGCGGCCGTGCCTCCTAGAGGGAGTGTTTTCGCAGGCCGGGGAGAGTGAAGAGGCAGTGCGGGCAGGCAGCATTCCCTGGCAGACTCCGTGAGGCCCTACGAATTGGGCACCGCCCCTGCCCCCAAGGACGCCGTACTAGGAATCAGTGGGAGAGAGGCTCTGGGCGCCGGGGACGTGATGCCGGGCAGCTCAGGGAGGGCCCGTGGGGAGAGCTTCAGGCTCCGGGGCGGTTTCCGGGAGGAGCACTGCGCCCGGGCTCGGTTGAGGGGTGGCTGCTCTGGAGTGGCGGGAGGGCGGCGCCAGTGAGGGGGGCCCAGGCAGAGGGCAGAGCCAGCCGCGGAGGGAGATGTGTCACGAGGTCTTGGCCTGGGATTTGAGGTAAAGGGATGTTGGAGCTGGCGGGGGAGGCCGAGGAGAGAGGGGCAGGGCGGGCTGGCGGGGGTCCCGTGTGCGGGGTTGAGCCCGAGCAGCCCGGGGTGTGGGGGGCTTGCAGGAGCCCCTCCTCCAGGCATGGGCCGAGGGAGCAGCTGAATCAGGATGCAGAGCTGGCTGCCAGCCTTTGGGGAGTCTGAGAGCCTCACTTTGGGGAGCCCCAGAGTGTCCAGAAGATGACCCTCCGCATTGGGGTGATGGCCAGGGTGACTTTCCCGATGGGCATGCAGATGCCGGCCTGAGGCTGGGAAGCTCCTCCTCAACTGCGGGGGGGACTGCCCGGCCCTAGGGAAATCGGAATGGCCCCCAGGACTGAGAAGAAGAATCCAAAGATAAAGCTGCTTCCTCCTCTCTGCCCCTCGAGGAAGCTGCGGGCCGGGCGGCAGCCCTGCCCCTCACCCCTGGACTGAGTGCAGTCCCAGCCTCCCTGTGGTGGTGGGACATGGGGACACAGGGGGCCGGGCATTGGGGTGCGACCTCAGCCCGTGAGGACGTGGGCCTGTGAGGGCCAAGCGGCCGGGTGGCAGCACCCCCGTGGCCCGGGGATGCCAGTGGAGCACGTTGTTCTGAAGGGTCGTGCGGACCCTGAGACACCGAAGCCCCCGTTAACCCCTCAGCCCGGAGACCCCCGCAGACCCACCCAGCCGCCTGGACTAGCTGGGCGGGGAGTGGGGCAGAATTCTAGTTTTTAGCTGTCGTCTGGATGCCAAATCCCAGCTTCACCCTTTCCCAAGCCGTGCCCTCGGGCACATGCCTCAGCGCCTCTGACTCTGCTCCCCGCTGGTAAATGGGGAGGCCAAATGCCACCCCACACAGCTCTGCCTTTGGGCATTTGTGGCCATGCCAGCTCCGCCTGCGTGACCTTCCCGCTCCCACCGGCCCTGCAGCCCTTTCCCGTCTGCTTCCCCTCTCCTCTCCTCTGAGCTTCTGGAGCCCTCAGTTTGTCCTGTGCGAGTTATGCAGCGTCCGCTGGGCTTTTCTGGCTGGTGAACTTCACTGCGGTCATCAGAAAGGGCTGTGGGCCTGCTGGACCGTGCGGCCCTCCAGCGAGCCTGCATGGCGCGCCTGTGGGGAGGGGAGGGTCCGGGGGCCTAGGGGTCACGTGGGGCCCCTGTGCTCCCCACCGCCTCGCCCTGCAGCCCCTGCGCTTGTTCCTTCAACATTCTGTGCTGAAGAGCAGCCACTGCGTGCCCGGCACTGTGCTTAGTGCTCTGGAAACAAAGACAGACGCCTCCAGATGTCAGGCAGCCAACAGGAGCTCCTCCCCACTCCCCTTCCCCCCGCACCGCACACGTCACACATTCTGCGCTCCAGTCACATGTGTTGCTTGCAGAACTTGGCACCTTCTTGGTTTTCCACACCTCTGTGCTTTACAGCTTTGCAACTTCTGGTCCTCACCTGGGATATGCTTGTCCCTATCACTTCCCTTAGCTGATACCTAGTTGGCCTTCAAGACCCCATTTTGTCATTGCCTCAACCGGGAAGCTTTCTGCAATGCCTCCAGGCTGAGTGAGATGCCCCCCGCTGCCCCTGTGCTCCCACTTAGCCTTGTATACTGTAGTCCTCTGTCTGTCTGCCCCTCCCCCCCCACACCCCATGAGCCCCAAAGCCAGGTGCTGGGGCTCATTCATCTCCGTCTCCCCAGCTCCGAGGACCAGGCACATTGGAGGTGCTCTGGGAGTACTGACTGGACGTGCAAGTCTCCCGGATCTGACCCTCTGTGTGTACTGGGGGAAGGGTGGCCAGCACCGGTGGCCTGTCCACTTCCCTCCTCCTGGATCATTCTCCTCTGGGCTCAGGAAAAATGGGCCCTTTCTCATGTCATGTGTCCTTAACAGGTTTTTCTTTCCAAGGATAAATCCACCAAAACAGGAGGAACCCAGAGAGGGGCTAGGCTTTAGGATGGAGAGCACTTCTGGGTTTAAAGACCAGAGGGAGAAACCGTTTCATGCCGAGTTCCCAGCAATTTGGTATCTGCTGCTCAGTCTATTCAGTGAACAAGCATCTCCTGAATATTTGGGGAAATGTCTTTGAGGAGCTTAAATTTCCTTCATCATTGGGTCAGCAGCATGCGGGGCTTGTCGTCCTACAGCATGGCTGCAGGAGGCTGCCCCCCAAGGCGGAATGGGGGAGCTGAGACCAGCTGGCAGATGGGCGTGAGAGCGCCCCGAGGACGGAGTGGCGAGGGGCTGAGTTCCGTTGAGCTGTCATCTGTGGAACCAGCCAGTTTGCAGGGCATAAGCTCAGGAAAGACTCTGGAGGGGCAGGAGGGCTTCCTGCAGGAGGAGGGACGTGAGATGGACTTCGAAGGATTCTGGTGTTGGTAACTCCCTGATGTTTATTGAACACTCTCTATGGGCCAGACACTGGACCAAGCAAATAAATGTAGCCTATCATGACCACCACAAGTCAAATGCTGCCACTGTCCCCACTTTTACAGAAGAGAAAACCGAGGGACAGAGTGTAAGTAACTTGCCTAAGGTTGCAGCTGTGCGAGTTCCTAGCTCAGGCTCTTTGGTGAAGGGCTCCAGTTGAGGCGCCAGCCCCCAGCTTGGCGGGGAGCAGCCGGTGTGTAGGACCACAAGGAGACAGGCTGGGGCAGGGACCAGCACAGTGGAGAGGGGCCCGACAGGGGTGCTGAAATAGGAGGTCTCAGAAGCCCCTGGTGTTCCCACGATGCTGGGCAGCTGCCTGATCCCTCAGCTTTCTCCCTGGTCCTCAGGGCAGGAGCACCTGGCGGTACCAGACCTGTGACCTATTTGTCAGACTTTGTCCCAGTTGGGATGGGGGGGGTGTCTGTTCCCAGTGACTAGTATTTACCCTGGGTGCCCCTTGGGCCCTGACCTGCTCGGCTGCTTCTCCCACAGGGGCAGCAGTCCGGCCTTGGAGGCCTCCCTGACTCTGACACCACCTCCCTGGCTCACTGCTGACCTCTTCCCAGCACTTCGGATCTGCTGCCTCTGGCCTGGCCCGCGTCTGCACCCACCCACCACTCTGCCCCACGAGAAGTTGCCTAGCCTGACGCACTGGCCGTGGGCTCTGGAGCCACACTCTTGTGGTTTTAGATCCTGGCACTGCTGCTTTCTAGCTGGCTGACCTTAGAAGAGTTACTTTACTTCTTTGTGTCTCAATTTCTTCAATTGTAACACGGGGACAAAGTTATACCTCATAGGGTTGTTACGACAACTAAATGAGTTAATTTGGTAAAATCTTCCAACAGCATCAGACACATCGCCTACGTTAATTAAGTGCTCCTATCATTTTTAACATGATCACCCTTGTAATTATTATAGCAGGTCATTTCTGGGACTCATAGTGCTGGGTTGTAGATGGCTAAGCTCCAGGCTCTGTCAGGAGGTACTCACACACTAGCAAGTAAGACCCTAGTGTTAATAGTTGTGATATAAGGAAGCACGTGGTACTTGGGGTTCATGAGTAAGGTCAAGGGCCTGGCTTACTTCAGGCATTGGCCTTTGTCTGGATCTCAGGACTCCTGTCTGATATTTCTGCCCTGCTGTCAGCAGTCCAGGTGTGATCCTGGCAGAGGAGCTTGGATTTGATGGGGTAGAAAAGCAGGGGCTGATGTATTACCCAGAAGACTTGGGTAACAGAGTTCTCCAGAGGTAGCCAGGCAGGCTCCCCCAGAAGGTCCTGAGCCCCTCCCATGGAACAGGACAGCCAGTAGGTGGGATGTTTTGGAGGGAACCTAAAGAGTAGTGGGTTCGATCTGGGATGGCAAACAAGTTTCCTCTCCGGACCAGTCACCTGGTTGTGGCTGCCAAGGGTGCTGCGTTGAAAAGGGTTGTAAGACTGAGCAGGAAAGAGGACCACGATGGACTGTGGTGTCTGCCATTGGCGCTGGGAAAGCGGGGGAGGCACCCATGCCACATACCATCCAGACCTGCTGATGTTTAAGGTCCTGTACAGCATAAAATAACACACGGTTGGATTGGTGGTTAAATCTTAATAATCAAGTGAGCTGAATGCGCTGGCTTCCCGGAGGGGTTGAGTGATGCAGTGACAGTGCTGGGCTGGGATTAGCAAAGGTGGGAGACAAAGGGCAGAGCAAAGTCTTAGGGAGGGGAGAGTGGAGCCTTAGGGATGCCAAGTGGCCTAGACCCCTGGCGGGGCCGCACGCCACTTTTGCACAGCCTGCAAATCAGCAGCCCTGGGGAAGCTGCCCATTTCTGGGAATTGTGCAGAAGGGAAGGGCAGCTCCTGGAATGCAGAGCCGTTTCCTCCACATGGGTTGGGTCACCCCCCAATGTATCCTCATCCCCCTGAACTGGGCACACCCAGACGTCACAGAGATGAGATTAGCTTCCCAGGGCTGATTCAGCTCAATGTGAATGAAAGTCCATTCACTCTCCCAAGAGCTGCATTAATAATGAACGTGTCCCCCTCTTCCAGCTTTATTTACCAGACAACTTGTAGTTTGACAGATGGGGTTAGGGGAGGTCTTTAAAATAATTAGTATGGAAATAGAGAAGCAAAAAGCAGTGAAAACTAAACCTTCAATTAAGTTGGTAGCATCTTTGGGAGAGGCTCTGGGATGACCACTGCCACAGCTCCTATAGTCAGAGAAGATAAAGAGTGCCCTATGGGTTACGAGTCACAAAGACAGTCAAGGAAAAGTCCTGTGATGTTGCAAAACTAATGACCGAAAGAATTCTAGGCAGTGCAACACGACGGTTCCAAGCCTGACCTTCGGTGTCTGATCCACCCACTGCTGATGCCCACTAAATAGTGGGGGTTGTTACTGCCATGTAGCCTCTCCTGGGCACCTCTTCTTCTGGCTAGGACTATGACATCACTTCGGAAGTGGTACTTGGGGGATGGGGAACATGGAGAGGCCAGGAAGCCCGTGAGCCCCTTGACAGTGTCTGCAGCCAAAGCCATTTCTTTTACCATGTGCCCACTTAGAAAAATGGGCAGTGTTCTGGGCTGTTCTTCTGGGAAACAAGCTCTCTAGAAGCCCTAGAAACTGGGAACTTGGGGAGAAGGTGGCAGATTTGGTAAGAGATAATAACCACTGGGCACTGCTGTTTTGGGGGGCTGCTGGGGCCCACTGCTGTCCTAGGATTTGTTACTATGTTGGGTCCTCCAGCAGCCCTATGCGTTCAGGTGCTCTCAGGGCCATGGATGGGGCAAGCAGGGGTCCAGATCACTAGGCTCTACCACATTGCAGGGAGCCCAGGGGCCCAGCTGCTTTGCACATCAGTGCAAATATGCCCTCACTGGGGGGCCCTCCATTTCCCCCCCCCACCACTGGGACTGTAATTACACATTCTTGAGGGTCCTGTTCTGTTTTATAGATGGGGAAACTGAGGCTCCCTGAAGTTAAGAAACTCGCTCCACGTCACACAGGGAGTCCGTATCAGAGACACAAGTGGAACTCAAGCTGCCTGGCTGAAGAGTCCAAGGCTATGACTGACGCTCCACCCCAAGCTGCCCCCCTGAGAACAGAGGGGGCTTTGCACAAGGCTTCCCAGGAGGTCTCAGGAACTCCCTCCAAGCACACTTTGAAAATTGCTGGGTGAAAAGGTTATTCTGGGGTCATGGGTCCACCCAGCCCCCACTTCCTAGGGACACGAGCCTACCCCTGTCCGAAGGGAGGGTGTCACGCCCTGCTTATTGGGCCAGTATGGAGTAGTCAGTCAGCGAATACACCCTGAGGTTCCCACGTGTTGGGCCCTGCCTGGCCCTGTGAGAGGTCAAGAGAATGAGGAGACGTGGCTGTTGTCCTCTTGGAGCTCCCCAGTTGCTGGGAAGACGAAATCTGCCTTTCTGGAAACAACTTCAAACCAAGCAGGCCCAGGGTGCTAATCGTGGGGAGAGAAAGGGAGCAAAAGACAGTCACCAAAAAAGTTTATTTCTCAGCCGAAAGATGCCTGAAGTTTTCGTATACACGTCATTAAAATCGTCGAGGCAGTGATACTGCCTTTTAGAGAGAAGTTTCCAGTATGAGCCGGGGTTTGGGTTGCTCGGGCACTGGGAAGGGCTCTGGGAGCGGTGGTTGCCATGGGAACCAGCGCTCGGCGCCTCCTCCGCCCAGGGGCTGCGGTTCCAAAAGTTGGTTTCTGAGTGGAGTGGGCTGTCTGGAACCTCGGAGCCATTTCCCATGGAAACAGTGTTCTAACTGATGGGTGACGTTGCCACACGAGCCTATTTAATCTGACTGCAAGGGAGCTGAGGTGGCAGCGGGGCTTCTGATGGGGGCGGGGGAGGAGGCTGGGAACCGCGGAGCCTCAGAGTGGAGGGAGGGAGGGAGACTGTGGGTCCGCCTCTTCTGGGAACAAAGTAAACAGGGCGAGAGAACAAACATTTGAGCACCTTCTTTAAGCTGGGCTCGCCTCATACATTTTAATTTCCCGCTTAGAGCAATCCTGCAAAGGATGATTCTCTAGCCAACTCTATCTTTCAAGTAAAAAAACTGAGGCTGTGAAAGGTTAACTCGCCCAAGGTCGCTCAGCTGGTGGGCAGGAGAGTATCAGGCACGGAAAATTGGTGGCGAGACTTTAAAGGGAGCCCCGGGCCCACCTTATTCCACCCTCCCACCTCGAAGGGGCCATCTATGACCCCCAAATGGTGAAGAACCAGCGTTCTAGAATGATCTCCAAGGTGCCGTCTAGTTGAATAGACTGGAGAGGAGAGGGATGTCCTAAATGGAAACAGTTTGCTCCTTAAGCACCGACCAACATTTTATCCTGTGGTGACTTTCGTCATAGCCTCTGGTGACTTTAAAAATTCTTTCTCCACACCACGTGAGATCAGCCGATTTTGTAGGAGTGTGGTGCACGCCCCTTGGCATTTTGACTGCCCTCCCTGTTTACAAAGACATCATTTTAGTCAGGGATTATTTCGGGGGAGGTTGAAGACTGGAAAAACATGTGCATGAAGAGAAGATCTGGCCGAGAGCCCTTATAGATTGAGGGGTTTTCTGGACTCATGGTCCCACCTTTGTAAACCTGGGCTCACACTTGCTTCCAGGAAGGGTCTTATCTGTGTGATCCGTCTGACTTGGGAGAAGGAGGGAGACAGTCCCAAGGCCTGGCTGGGAGAGCTGCCCCCGAGCCCTCTGTGTGGGGAGGCCAGTGCTGTGGCTGGTGGGTTGTCTGATGGTTGTTCAGAAAGGCCATTGTTGGGCCCCCAGTTCCTCTAGCTGACGTCTGTCCTTGCCGATGTGGTGCTGGGCCTTGGTGATCCAGGGAGGGACGAGATGCATCCCTGCCCTGTTGTGTACAGTAAGTATAGAAAACTTCAAGTGTGGTGGTGGGCTCTGCACCAGGAACTGTGGGGCACGGGGTCGAAGGGGGTGCCTCCCGAGAGGCGATTCTCGGCCTGGGCCTGACCTGTGAAGAGGTGTGCGCTCTCCCCAGGGCCCCAGTAGGAGGTGGGGTGGGCAGAGGGCTCCACAGGACCACAGGGCACACTGGGGAACACAGAGTTGCTTGGGAGAGAGTAGTGTCAGAGGCTGCAACGTGGGTCCCACTGGAGAGGTCAGCGATGGCAGCCAGTGACTGCCTTGAATGTCCAGTGAAGGGGCGAGGACTTGACCCATCAGCCACGGGAAGCACTAAAGGGTTTCTCCCCACGAGGGACCCAGTCCAAGGTTTGTGTTAACCGTGCGTTCTAACCCTGTTCCACTGAGTCTGAGGTGGGAGGGAACCCCAGATTGGCCCCCCGTGGTCTCTCAGGGCCCAACTCCTGAGTGCAGGGCACTGTGAAAGGAAATCAGCCCTCATCTGACCATTTCCTGCCAGCTGCCTTGCTTCGCAAGCAGAGGGCGATTTTTTTCAAGTCCCCAGGTGGTTCTGCTGTGGGTGGTCTGAGCACCGCCTCAAAGGTTGGTCCTCTATCATATTTACTAGTGTATTTCTCATCTTGTTTTATTTTGAGAAGAAAATCAAGGGAAACGGTTTTCCTTCCCGATACCTTCCCACCCACTTAGTATTTTTTTATTCACGTTGCTGCCAGCAAGAAGGGAAGGGAGCTTTCATTTTTATTTATTTTAATTTTTTTTATTGAGGTATAGTTGATTTACAATATTATATTAGCTTCATGTGTACAACATAGTGATTCAAATTTTTTATCGATTATACTCCATTTAAAACTATTATAAAATATTGGCTGTATTCCCTGTGCTATACATCATATCCTTGGAGCTTATTTATTTTTTACATCTTTATTGGAGTATAATTGCTTTACAATGGTGTGTTAGTTTCCGCTCTATAACAAAGTGAATCAGTTATACATATACATATGTTCCCACATCTCCCTCCTGCGTCTCCCTCCCTCCCACCCTCCCTATCCCACCCCTCCATGTGGTCACAAAGCACCGAGCTGATCTCCCTGTGCTATGCGGCTGCTTCCCACTAGCTATCTATTTTATGTTTGGTAGTGTATATATGTCCATGCCACTCTCTCACTTTGTCACAGCTTACCCTTCCCCCTCCCCGTATCCTCAAGTCCATTCTCTAGTAGGTCTGTGTCTTTATTCCCATCCTACCCCTAGGTTCTTCATGACATTTTTTTTTCTTGATTCCATATATATGTGTTAGCATACGGTATTTGTCTTTCTCTTTCTGACTTCACTTTTTTTTTTTTTTTACGGTACGCGGGCCTCTCACTGCTGTGGCCTCTCCCGTTGCGGAGCACAGGCTCCGGACGCGCAGGCTCAGCGGCCATGGGTCACGGGCCCAGCCACTCCGCGGCATGTGGGATCTTCCCGGACCGGGGCACGAACCCGTGTCCCCTGCATCGGCAGGCGGACTCCCAACCACTGCGCCACCAGGGAAGCCCGAGCATTTGTATCTTCTTGGAAGGGAGCTTTAAAAACAGCCTCTTTCATAGGCAGACACGTTCACGCTGGCTTAGTGTCACCATCCTCCCCAGGCTAGGACAGCAGTTCATTTTTGTCTCCCTCACCTCCCCTCTGGCCCCTTTGGACCACCAGCTCTGTCACGTGGGAGAGCTCAGTGTGTTGAAGGCTCAGCTTAACCCCACTGTCATCCCCACCTAGGGGGGATGGGGGAACCAGATGCTGGGGCTCAGCTGGCACCTGGTCCTTCTATCCCGCACCAAAGGAGTTATAAATCCCCACTCGAAGGAGAGGGAATCGCACATTTTCAGGTGGCCCGAACATTTTATTTGGTGGAAATATTTTTTTTAACATCTTTATTGGGGTATAATTGCTTTACAATGGTGTGTTAGTTTCTGCTTTATAACAAAGTGAATCAGTTATACGTATACATATGTTCCCATATCTCTTCCCTCTTGCGTCTCCCTCCTTCCCACTCTCCCTATCCCACCCCTCCAGGAGGTCACAAAGCACCGAGCTGATATCCCTGTGCTATGTGGCTGCTTGGTGGAAATATTTTAATACTGTTCAGCTTTTCTGATACACAAATAGAACACATGCTTGTTGTGGAAAATTGAAAATCTGAGAAAGTGTCCCTAAGTCCCCTGTAGAGACAGCTACGTGCCAATCCTCTCTATGCCTAGAACCACCCTAGACATGTAGCTTCATAGATGGTAGCTTCATGGAAGTGTAATCATATGTACTTGCTGTTTTGCAGACTGGCTTTTTTTTTTTTCCATGTATATTATAAACCTCTTCTAGGCTAGGGAATATCGTCCTTCTGAATATAGTATTGCATTGTATGGATAAATTTTTCTTTAACTTGCCCCCCAGTATTTAAGTTATTTCCATTTTTACCCCTGTTCTTAACATCTTTGTACACTTGTCTGATTACCTCCTTAGACTACATTCTCACATGTGGTATAGCTTTGAGAGAGGATATGTCTGCTTTAAATTTTGATGTATTTATGCAAGTGTATTCTCAGTCCAGTTTGGACAGATTTACATTCTCACCCACAACGTGTGAAAGCGCCTACTTTCCCTGCCACTGCAGGGAAACCCTAAATGTCAACATCAAGCTTCAGTAACTGCAAAAGATTATGCAACGACTCTCGCCTATAGCCCCATGCAAATCAGCGTGGCCACATAACCTACATTTGTGTCTAACGTCCTTTCTGTTGAAATCTAGAACGGAGGACTCTTTTAGAGCTAAGAACAACTGTGAAAACCCAGCCCTTTAATCTATTACGTAAGGAAACTATGGCTCAGTCAGTGGCCTTCCCGAGCAGCAGTGATTGCACACAGGACACACGGTTCGTTGTCCCCTGGCATGCTGCCTGCCCCCCTACCCTTCTATGAGTCCTGAAGCTACCCAGGAATGGCCCTACCAGAGGTGGTTTGTGCTTTTCCCTAGTTAGCATCTTAGGCCCCTGGCAACACCCTCAAATTGTTCTTTAGGTGACTCTCCTCCCTCATCCCGCACCAGTGTTTAGCCTTCGGTGCTGTCAACCTCCTCCTTCTGGAAACCCTGGGCTTCCATCACTGTGACAGATCCTGGTTTCCCTCCGATTTTTCTGAATGCTCCTTCCATGCTCTCTGCCCGCCTCTCCTCCTTGGTACTTTGTGGTGCAGTTTCCAAAGTCACTCTTCACTTCTCTGCCATCACCTCTACACAGTCAGTCCTTATCTGTTCAGGCTCAGTTGCTCTTTAGGATCCTGGTCCCCTATTTCCAGCCCCTGCCTAGTCAGCTTAGCTCAACGTCTCTCATCCTTGGCACTGTGGACATTTTAGGGTGGTTAATGATGGGTTCTGGGGGTGTTTTCCTGGGCATTATAGGATCTTTAGCAGCATCCCTGGCCTCTGCTGACTAGATGCTGGGAGCACCCACTTGGTTTTGGCAACCAAAAATATTTCCAGACATTGCAGATATCCCTGGGGGACAAAATTGCCCCTGGTTGAGAACCACTGCCTTAACTGGACTCAACGTCATCAAAATAAAACTTATCCCTGATCCTCCTCTTCTTCCTCCCCAACTAAAAGAGGGGTTGACCAGATGTCATAAGAGTCTAACATGACTTTCTGCATGATAGAGGCTGAGGAGATCAGAGAACAGAGCCAGGATCACAGAATTCTGAGAGTTGGAAGGGGCTCAGAGACGCTGAGCTCAGCTGTGCTAAGCTGTTGTGACTGTCTTTTCCTTTAAGCTCAGACAGCCTCCCATTCTTCTCAGCACCACAGTCCAATGACCAGAGTTGATGTGAAAGGCGAACCTCCTTGCCCTCCCTGCTCAGACTAACGCCCACGTGTTTAACTGTACAGGACTAGGGCGGAATTTGATGGTGGAAAAACTTCGTTGACATGGCCTTTGGCTGGTTAAAGGCCGTGTGGCATTATATCCCCAAGACCGGGCCTGGCACATAGTTGACATTCAGTAAATGGTTGAATAAATCATTTTAACAGTTATTGTCTCTGGGTGAGGGACCTGGGGTAGCACTTTTCTCTTGCATGTCTTCATTTTCAAAACTTTCTACAACTGGGAGTATTTGTTACTCTGTAAGAAAGGAGGAAACCCCGTGAATATTTTCCCCTGAGTCAGAGAAGAAGAAGCCCCCTGTCTCATTCCACATATCTTGCCTCCCCAGGTCTGACCTACCAGCAACATGGCGACCAGTGCCGTCCCCAGCGACAACCTCCCCACGTACAAGCTGGTGGTGGTGGGAGACGGGGGTGTGGGCAAGAGCGCCCTCACCATCCAGTTTTTCCAGAAGATCTTTGTGCCTGACTATGACCCCACCATCGAAGACTCCTACCTGAAGCATACAGAGATTGACAACCAGTGGGCCATCTTGGACGGTGAGACGCGATGCAGCCCTGCCTGTGGGTGGGGCGTTACGCGGGGGTCAGGGAAAGTCGATAGGCTTCAGCAGGACATGCCAGTTTCTTCTGTGTTGCCATTATGGGATGGTTGGTATAAGGCAGTGTATGTTTTCCAGGGTGAATTCTGAACAACTCTGTGGAAACCAAAATGTGTATTCAACAAAGAGGCAAGGCTAGAATCAAGCCAACTCAGTGATGTCATGTTTATTTCTCTCTCATCAGAAGCTCTGATTAACATTTATAGATGTCTCTAGCTAGTTAAAAAGGGGGAAATCAATTTTTTCTCTTAATAAACATAGTTTATTTGATAATTGTCCCTGGGGTGGGGTGGGGAATCTTGCATCTGACATTGTGTTTCTAGTTTAGTCTAAGTTGGTCTGGAGTAGCAGTTCTCAAAGTGTGGTAGCCAGACCAGCTGCAGGGGCACCAGCAGGAAACTTAATCGGAAATGAAAACCCTCAAGCCCTACCAGTTCAGAAATTCTGAGGGTGGGCCCAGCAACCTGTGTTTTAACAAGCCCTTCAGGTGATGAAGTTAGAGAACCACTGTTCTAGATTCTTACTGATTCTTACTTTATACCATCTGAGTCTCGAAACAAAGAGCCATTAATCATAGAATGTCATTCTATGACATTTGAAAACCACGGGGATACAAGTCCTCTCTCAGACATGTGATTTGCAAATGTTTTTTCCTAGTCTTTGGCTTGTTTTTTATTCTTTTAACAGTGTCTTTCAAAGACGAGAGTTTTTAATTTTGATGAAGTTCAGTTTATCCGTTTGTTCTTTTAGGTGACTCTCCACCCCGCTTCGTGTTGTGTCTGAGAAATCTTTGCCTGACCCAAGGTCGCAAAGGTTTTCTCCTATGTTCTCTTTTAGAAGTTTAATGGTTTTAGGTTTTATATTTAGGTTTATGATCTATCCTGAATTAATTTTTGTATATGGTATGAGGTATGGGACAAAGTTCATCTTTTTGGTATATGGGTATGCAGTTGTCCCAGCACTATTTGTTGAAAAGATTGTCCTTTCCCTACTGAATTGCCTTTTTTGTACCTTTGATGAAAACTGATTGTCCATATATTCTGTTTGATCTATTGTCTGTCTTAACACCAATAGCACACTGTCTTGGTACCTGTAGCTTTATAATAAGTCTTGAAATCAGGTACTGTTAAATCTCCAACTTCATTCTTTTTCAAAGTTGTTTTGGCTAGCCTAGGTCCTTTGCATTTCCGTATGAATTTTAGAATCAGTTAAATTCTAAGATTCTAGATTTTGATTGAGATTGTGTTGATTCATATTCGTATGGATGAATATGAGGAGAATTGACATCCTAACAACGCTGAGCCTTCCAACTCACGAACACAGTATCTCTCTCCATTTATTTAAGTCTTTTTTAATTCGCTTATCAATTGTTTTGTAGTTTTGAGTGCATAGGCCTTTTACATATTTTGTCAGATTTATACTTACCTCTGTATTATAAATGATACTGTTTTTTTAATTTCAGTTTTCAATTGTTTATTGCCAGTATATAGAAATACAATAGAATTTTATATATTGTAACTTGCAGCCTTGCTAATTACGTATTAGTGCTAGTGGCTTTTTTATAGGTTCTATTAGGTTTTCTGCAGAGATGATCATGTCTGTGAGTAAAGATAGTTTTACGTCTTCCTTTCCAATCTGGATGACTTCTGTTTCGTTTTCTTGCCTTATTTCATTGACTTAAAGACATACTTGTCTTGTTCTTGATCTTCAGGAGAAAGCTTTCAGTCTTTCAGCATTAAGTATAATGTTAGCTGTAGGGTTTTTATAGATGCCCTTTATCACGTCAAGGAAGTTGCTTTCTATTCCTAGTTTGCTGAGAGTTTTTTATCAGGAATGAATGTTATGAATGACATTGAATGTTATCAGGAATGTGATATTGTCAAATGCTTTTTCTGTGTCTATTGAGATAATCATATGGGTTTTTCTTTTTTAGTCTTTAATATGGTAAATTACATTGATTAGTTTTTCTAATGTTAAACCAAGATTGTATTCCTGGGATAAACCCCACTTGGTCATGATATATTATCTTTTTATATATTGTTGGCTTTGATTTGTTAAAAGTTTTTTAGAATTGTTGCATCTATGTTCTTTTTTTTTTAATAAATTTATTTTATTTATTTTATTTTTGGCTGCATTGGATCCTCGTTGCTGTGCACAGGCTTTCCCTAGTTGTGGCAAGCAGGGGCTACTCTTCGCTGCGGTGCACAGGCCTCTCACTGCGGTGGCCTCTCTTCATTTCGGAGCACAGGCTCCAGGCGTGCAGGCCTCAGCAGTTGTGGCACGTGGGCTCAGTAGCTGCGGCTCACGGGCTCTAGAGCACAGACTCAGCAGTTGTGGCGCACGGGCTTAGCTGCTCTGTGGCATGTGGGATCCTCCTGGACCAGTGCTCAAACCCGTGTCCCCTGCATTGGCAGGCCCACTCCCAACCACTGTACCGCCAGTGAAGCCCCATCTGTGTTCTTGAGAGATGTTGGTCTGTAGTTTTCTTGTAATGTCTGAGTAATTCTGGCTTTATAGAATGACTTGGGAAGTATTCTCTCTTTTTCAATTTTCTGGAAGAATTTCAATGACATTGGTATTACTTCTTCCTTAAATGTTTGGTAGAATTCACCTATGAAGACATCTGGGCTTGGAGTTTTCTTAGTGGGAAGGTTTTTAACTGCAAATTCAATTTCTTTAATAGATATAGGGCTATTCAGGTTATCTATTTCTTCTCCAGTGAGCTTTTGTAGTTTGTGCCTTTCAGAAACTTGATCGTTTCATCAGAGTTATCAAATTTATTGGCATCAAGTTCATAATATTCTCTTATTATCTTTTTATATTCCGTAGGATTTGTAGTGATGTTACATCTCTCATTCTTGATATTGGTAATTTGTGTCTTCTCTTTTTTCCTAATCAGGCTGGCTAGAGATTTGAAAATCAATGCCATTGATTTTCACAAAGAACCAGTAAATTGATTTTTCCCATTTAATTCTATTGATTTCCATTCTTATGTTTAGTGTTTCCTTTTGCCTTCCTACTTTGGATTTAATTTGCTCTAATTTTTCTAACATCTTAAAGTGGAAGCTGATGTCATTGATTTGAACATTTCTTTAATAAGATATTCATTTTGGTGCTATAAATTCCCCCTAACCACTCATTTAGCTGTATCCCACAAATTTTAATATGTTGTGTTTTCATTGCCATTAGGTTAAAAATACTTTCCAAGTTCCCTTTTTATATCTTCTTTGACCCTTGGGTTATTTAGAAGTGTATCATTTAGTTGCAACTATTTAGGAATTTTCCAGAGATCTTTCTGTCATCGATTGCTATTTTAGTTTCATTGTGTCAGAAAACATACAATATATTATTTGAATTCTTTAAAACTTATTGAGGCTTGTTTTATGACTCAGGATATGGTCTATCTTGGCAAATATTCCACGTGCACATGAAAAGAATGTGTATTCCACTCTGTTGGGTGGGGTGTTCTACGAATGTCAACCAGATCAAGCTGGTAGTGTTCTCTAAGTCTTCTGTATCCTTACTGATCTTCTGTCTACTTGTTCTGTCAATTATTGAGAGAGGGGCGTTGAATTTCACAGTTTAATTGTGGACTTGCCTATTTTTTTCCTTTTAGTTCGATCAGTTTTTGCCGCATGTATTTTGACACTCTGTTGTTAAGTGCATAAATGTTTAGGCTGTATCATCCTCTTGATGAACTGACCTTTTTATTATTATAAAATGACATTCTTTATCCCTGGGTTTCAACACTGTGGCCTAGAAGCTCTCTCAGGGCGGGAAGCTGGGAAGCTGAACGTTCATAGGTGCCTTTCCCTGTTTTTTGTTTGCTCGTTTTGGCCTTGGCTTGCAGGATCTCAGTTCCCCAACCAGGGATTGAACCCAGGCCACAGCAGTGAAAGCCCAGAATCCTAACCACTAGGCATCAGGGAACTCCCATGCCTTCCCCTCTTTTGTATCCCATCTCTCAGGGGTCACCATCCTTTGTTGCCTGATGTCCAGTGTCTTGAAATCCAGTTTCCTATATTTTGTCTGTTTTTTGGTTGTTTAGGTGAGAAGGTAAATCTGACCCCCCGTACTTCATCTTGGCCAGAACCAGAACCAAATCATCACTCTAAAAAAATAGAACAACTTTGTGTATATACACTTTAAAAGGGCAAATATTATGGTATTTGAATTTGATTTAATTAATTTTAAAAAGCATCCCTTAGGGTTTGTCTGCCGCCCTGGAACTTGGAACCGTTCCACCAGGTGCCACGCACATTCTCACGTCAGGGATTTGTGTCTGGTGTTCTCTCTGCCCAGCACGTTCTTCCTGCAGAAAGACAGTCTCCTTCATTTAGCTCTCCGTTCAAGTGTCCCTTTGTCTGAGAGGTCTTCCCTACACTAGTACTCACCCCACCCCTGTCACTTCTGTCCCCTTGCCCAACTGTTTTTCTTTATTCTGCCTTTTACTGTTGAACATATATTTATATGTGTATTTTTCTGTTTGTTTGAGTTTTTGTCACTCCCCACTAAAAAGTAAATTTATGAGAGCAGGGACTTTATTTTATTTACTGCTACATTCTCAACATCTAGAATACTGCTGGGCTCATAGTAGGTCCTCAGTAAATGTCCGTGGAATGAGTGAACGAATGAGTCCTGAGCAATATATGTGCAATCATAGGTTTGATGTGCTGGCTATATTATTTGCCAACTGACATCAAAATAAATATATATAACCATTAAAATTAAAAACATTTATGCACTTTCTAAAATCATCTCATGCATCACCCATTTGAATATATACCACTCTTTGGGATATACTGAGTTAAATAAATGTAAACAGTTTCTTTACTGCAGGGCTTGAAAGAACCTTCAATATACAAACATACGTTATAAGTATATTGGAAGAATATATTATCCTTAGGGTTTCCCAAAGGACCATTTTTTTGCACATCATTCTGGGCTAGTTCCACAGAAGACGTTCTGAAAAGCATTGCATAATGCATATGTAAGAGAGTAACGTCATGCCTGGTTCAATAAATATTATTTCTATCTACTGCCATATTAACTTCTCTAACTTTTTTTTTAATGATGGAGATTTTTTTTAATGTTTATTTATTTATTTATTTATTACTTATTTGGCTGCACCGGCTCCTTAGCACATGGCTCCTGAGTTGCTGCAGGCGGGCTCCTTAGTTGCGGCGCATGGGCTTCTTAGTTGTGGCATGCAGGCTCCTTAGTTGTAGCATGCGAACTCTTAGTTGTGGCATGCATGTGGGATCTAGTTCCCTGACCAGGGATTGAACCCAGGCCCCCTGAATTGGGAGCATGGAGTCTTAACCACTGTGCCACCAGGCAAGTCCCTCTAACAATTTTTAAAGTAACTTTGGATATTAGATTACCCAAGGTTGTTTCTAGAAAAAAATTTTTTTTCCTCAAGGGTGGTTTTAGGAAGATTTGGGGATGACATTTATAGCAGTGGAGGAAGCATGGCCACAGCATTACTTTGTAAGTGTGAATTTGCAGAGCTTGTGTTCTGAAGCTCCTGGGCTCCCCTTAGGTGCTACGCCTCTGATCCTGCCCCCAGAATCAGGCCTGATTTAGGGCATTGCCCACCCAGGCCTGCCTCAGGAGTAGGTACTGGATTCCCAGATTAGCACACTTCTCTACTCAATTAGGTCTTGTTTTAAGAAAAGAAAGGCTTAAAGCATTACAGCTAAATACTAATTAGTCTGGCATTTAAAAGGTTGTCCCATATTTGGGGAACTTTAATCAAAGGCTGGTTGTATTAGGCTTGGGTGTAACTCTGACCCCTACTGGGGCTGAACTCTTCTGGGGTTGTTGGCTGCCCTGGGATGGACGGGACTACCCGTGACATCCTTCTTCCCTGGAGCCCACAGCATCCTGGGGGAGGTGCTAAGCCTGGGATGCCTGCCAAGCACTCTGAACTCTGGGGTTTCTCTTCTTCCAAATTCAGAAAGAGAAAAACATGGCAGCGTGATAATGATGATGAACAGGAGGAGACAATAATGATATCTGTTGGGCAGTTACTGTGTGGAAGGCCCATGCTATGTACTGTCCATCCTTACAAACGCTATTGTGGTAGCTGCTTTTGTTATCACTATAAAAATAAAGCACGGAGGGAGTCACACAGCCAGCAATGGTTTCAACTTCCCTTTGTCTCCTGTACTCTCCGTCAGTGTGGCTGGGTGGGAAAACCTCTCCCATCTCACACAGTTGGTCCCTGCACCTCTGGGAATGGAGCTGAAATCCCAGGGAGAAGGGGGCGTGGCCTGGACTATCAGGGTCGGCAGACACACACACCTGCCCTTCCAGCTCCTTGCCCAAGGTCTTCAGAGGACCAGGGGCTCCAGTTCTGATCTGAATCTCAGAGCAGAGATGCTCAAACTTGCTCAGGGGGCCTTCTCTGTGGTTTCCATACTGAAGAGTCTCAGTCTTCCCACTTACAAACCTATTTCTTGTTGTCTTTCAAGGAGTCTCATTGCCCTGGTGCTCGCAGAATCTAAAAGACAGGAGATGGCTGACCTCAGGGGCCAGCAGCCAGGTTCCCCAGTGTCTGTGGGGCCCCCCAACATTGGAGCAAGCCAGCTCTGTGTTCTTTCCCACAAGGGTTTGGGACCTTTGTCTCACCTTGCAGTGTTAAGGGCCCAACTCTGGGGGCATCGCCTCCTCATCATCTGGGCCCCACCTCTGCGCTGTGGGGCTGCATCGGCTCCCCATCTCCCTCTTCGGGGGTCTGTGGCTTTGGACCCCATCACCCTGTCTGTCAGCTGTATGACTCCCCGTACCCCAGTTCTCCGGCTTCATGAATCAGGAAGACCCGAGCCTTAGTCAAAGTCCTGGAGGTTTTTTTGTTGTTGTTGTTGTTGTTTGCGGTACGCGGGCCTCTCACTGTTGGGGCCTCTCCCGTTGCGGAGCACAGGCTCCGGACGCGCAGGCTCAGCGGCCATGGCTCACGGGCCCAGCCGCTCCGCGGCATGTGGGATCTTCCCGGACCGGGGCCCGAACCCGCGTCCCCTGCATCGGCAGGCGGACTCTCAACCACTGCACCACCAGGGAGGCCCAGAGTCCTGGAGTTTTGTGTTTGTTTTTGTTTTTTTTGTGGTAAAATATACGTAATGTAAAACTGACCATCTTAAGCATGTTTAAGTGGACAGTTCTGTGGCATTCAGTACATTCATATTGTTCTGCAACCATCACCCCCATCCATCTTCAGAACATTTGCATTTCCTCCAGCTGAAACCCTGTACCTGCCAAACAAGAACTCCCATTTCCCCATCAGCCCCAGCCCCCGGCAACCCCCATTCTACTTTCTGTCTCTATGGTTTTGACTACTCTAGGGACCCCGTACAGGTGGAATCATACAATATCCGACTGTGACTGTCTTATTTCACTTACCACATGGTTCACCCATGTTATAACATGTGCCAGAATTCCCTTCCTTTTTAAGACTGAATAATATTCCACTTTATGCATCTACCACATTTTGTTGAGCCTCTCATCCGGCAATGGACATTTGCGTTTTGGCCATCGTGAACAAAGCCGCTGTGCACGTGGGCGTACAGATATCTGCTCCAGTCCCTGCTCTCACTTCTTTTGTCTTGGAGTGCTTGCCTGCCTGTTCTTCCAGTCTGTTTGGAGCTGGAAGGCTCCTGAGCGCTGTGGTATCAGCCCCCTTTACTTTACACCTGAGGAAACTGCAGTGCAGATGGAGAAGTGACTGCCGGGCTCAGACCTCTCTAGAGGTAGAGCCAGGCCTAGGGCCTCCTCACTCTGCCAAGTACGTCCCATCCTGTCAGCCTGCCTCCCACTCTGACCCAAGCCTCAGTCCTGCAGGGTAGGATGTTGACCAAATCTTCTGCCCACTTAACAATCTGGGCCTTCCCACCCACATGGCTGCCAGCCCCGCCCTCTGCCCAGCCAGCCTCTGGAAGCTGGCATCTTTCTTCCATCGACAGAGGACAGTGGCCTTGCGGACACCCCTTCCCACCTAGGGGCTCTTGGGCCCCGCTCTGCAGCCACTCTGTCCCCGGCAAGGACTCAGTCTCTGCAAAGAGTGAAAACCCTGGCTCCCCTCCTGCACCCTCAGAAGCTGGGACGTTTCCACCCTGGCTTCTGCCCAAACCGCAGACACAAGTGCTGTTGTCTTCACGGAGGGGCCTGGACCTGGCTTTTCCCCGAACACTTGAATCCACATTCTTTCTGGGGAGGTGGGGGGAGGAGGACGTGGGTAGGGCAGCAAGAGGACAGGAACACTTACTGAGAGTTTTTTCTGAGCTGGGGGCTTTGCATGGTGGCCTCTATGCTCAGCAGCCCTTAGGCCAACTTCAGAGTAGACCCCTCCTTGTGGCCCCCACTAAGAGGGGGGTATGGGCAGAGCTGGCCGTCCTTCCACCCGTCCTCCCACCCATCTTCCCCTTTCCCTGCCCACAGTGATGTGGGAGGGATTTCCCTCTTTCTTTTCCTTTCTGAGGGAGCATGGCCGCTGGCCTGAGATTATGCAACTCAGCCCCGCAGGCCTCTCTGCCTGACCCTTCATCTCACCTCCATCAGCCATCACTGCTTGAATGCTTCCAGTGACACAGAGCTCACTGATCTCCAAGGTGCCTGGGGCGGTGCTTGCTGGTAGAAAGCCCTTCCTGACCCTGAAGCCTGGTCGCTGTCGCTCCTTCCGCCCTCAGCAGTGTTAGCAGCTACTGCTGGACAGCTGCGGGAGCAGGAGGTCTGCGTTCCCAGGGGGAGGGCTCTTGGGGACACAGGGTAGCAGCGGTGGCAGCAATTTTCCGATGGTACTGAAGTATTTTACCATTTCACCCACTGGTGCAGTAGCACTGGTGTGTACTGGCCGAAGAGCAGCTGTGCTCACCTGTAAAGTGAAGACACTAATCTCAATTTAGCAGGATTGCTACAAGGATGAAATAAAGCAATCCCCGTGAAGCACTCAGCACAGGGTCCGGCCAGTACGCAGCAGTACTACTGTACCAGTGGGTAAAATGGTGAAATACTTTGGTACCATCGTAAAATTGCTGCCAGCGCTGTCACCCTGTGTCCCCAAGAGCCCTCCCGCTGGGAACCCAGACCTCCTGCTTCCGCACCTGTCCAGCAGCCCTGACTGGTAGGTCAGGGCCCTGCAGGGGAAGGAACTAAAACTCAGAGAGGTGAAATAACAAGTCCAAGGTCACACAGCTACTTAGCACCCTATTCCCTCTGACCCTGAAGCCAAGGATATCTTGCTCTATGCTCATCTTAGCCCCACTAGCCAGCCTGGGAGCTGAGGGACCGGCCATCAGCCAGTGACCTAGAGTCAGTTCGGCAGGGCTGAGTGGTGAAGGTCTGAGTGCAGCGTGCACCCCTCCCCCTTCAGAGTCACAGCACAGCCTGGGGGTCATTCCAAGCTTGTCAGCACCCCAAACCCCAGGTTTTCCTCTTACTCACCTTGCTGACAATCAGGTCCTAGACTCCTGCAGTTAATTTCGGGTTTTGCCCTGATTTCAGAACTTCAAGTTGATCCCTGTTAGAAGTCACGTGACCGGTCTGCGCTAAGCGCACCAGCCCGGTCAGCAGATTTGAGATCTCACCTGTCTGCCCTTGTGTTGGGTGATGCTGCCAGCTCCAGGCCAGCGGCGCAGCCGCTGTCAGCCTGTTGTCACCAGGCCCCAGGTCCGAGTGACTGGGGGCTCCTCTTTCCCTTGGGCACAGACAGCCTCTGGGCCAAGACCACCTGCCCTCATCGGTGGGGTCTGTGCCCAAATGGGAGAGAGCCTCATAGCTGTTGACTCCCTAACTATCCCTTAGGGAGTTTGGGATTGACGTGTACACGCTGCTGTATTTAAAATGGATAACCAACAAGGACCTACGGTATAGCACAGGGAACTCTGCTCAGTATCATGTAACAACCTAAAGGGGAAAAGAATTTGGAAAAGAAGAGATACATGTGTATGTATAACTGAATCACTTTGCTGGACACCTGAAACGAACACAACAGTGTTAATCAACTATACTCCGATATAAAATAAAAAGTTCAAAAAAAAAAAGAAACATCACAGATTGTAAGCTCCTTCAGGAGAGAGCCTTTGCCCACCATTGTATCTCTGGTGCCAGCAGCGCCTGTTGGGTGCTTAGTTATTGTTTGTTGAGTGACGGAGGGAACGCAGCACCTTGTGAAGCTCAGCACGTAGAAAGCCTCGGTAATGCTTTTGTTGCTAGGGCTGTTCTAATATGATTTATATTCAGAGAGTGGCTTGGTGCTTTCAAGAATAGGTCCTATCACGTGTGCAGATGAGGGGTCACTGACCCATCTGCCTGCATCTGGGGAGGTCCAGAGTGAGGCTTGATCCCCTGACGTGGAGCTTCCACCTCTCCCCGCCAGTGTTGTGTGGATCGGTCCCCGAGACTTATGTATGTGGGACTGTTCACTAGTTCATTGTAGAAATACTTCTGGGTACCTGTTGCTGTCTTTGGGGCGCTTTGCGTGCAGCAGTTGGCAAAGCCAGGGCCCTGCTCTCATGAAGCTTCTGGTAGAATGGGGGAGACAGGGCATAACAAATAGGTACTGTGTCAGGTGGTGATGAATGCTGTGAAGGAGAATGAGGCAAGGTAGAAGGGAATAGACAGTGAGGACGGGGTTGCTATCTTATCTGTGCCCATTAGGGAAGGCCTTCCCAATGAGGTGGTGTTGGAACAGAGACCTGAAGGGAAAAGCTGTGCCTGTACCTGGGGGGAGAGAATCTTGGACAGAGGATCAGGTGCAAAGGTCCTGAGGCAGGGATGTGTTTGGGGAATAGCTAGGAGGCTAGAGTGCAGAGGAAGTGAGAGAGAAGCTAATAGGAGACATCAGGGAGATAGCTAGGGAGCAGTGATCTTCTAGGGCCTTGTAGGGAAATAAGCCACTGGAGGGTTTTGAGCAGAGGACGGGCATGGTCTGACTGATGTTTCAAAGGCTCACTCTGGCCGTGGTATGGACAATAGACCAGAGAGGAGCCAGGGCAGAACTAGGGAGACCAGTTAAGAGGATCCTAATGGTAGACTAGGGCATCAATAAAGGAGGTGGTGAGAAGGAGAGTCTGGATGTATTTTAAGGAGGAAGTAACAGAATTTGTCGATGGAGTATGTGGGATGGGGTAGGAGTATGGAGGGAAGAGCCTTTGACCTGGACAACGGGTAGAATAGAGTTACGTTTATCAAGATTAGGAAGACTGATAAATCAACTATACTTGAATGAAATAAATTTTTAAAAATATTTTAAAATAAATTTTTTAAAAAAGGTTAGAAAGACTGGTAAAAGCAAGTTTGAGGGAAAAATTAAGAGTCTAATTCTGGATGTGTGAAATCTGAGATGTCTTTCACACATACAAATAAAAGTCAAACCAGCACCTGGGGTCTGAGTCTGGAGTAAGGGGAGGTGTGCAGGCTGGAGATGGAAACTTGGGAGTTGCCACATGAAGCCATGAGACAGGAAACCTCTGAGAAAGTGAACGTGTTTAGAGACGGGGTCCCGGGATTGAGCGCAGCGACCCACTGATGCTCAGAGAGTGATTAGGGTCAGAGAAGAAGCAAGATGGAGTGACATACCAAGGCCAAGTGCAGAAGGCTCTTCAAAAAGGAGGGAACCATCAAGTGCATCAGATGCTGGTGAGCGATCCAGTGGGATGAGGACCACGAAGTGTCCACTGGATTTAGTGACACGGAGGTCATGGTGACTTGACAAGCTCAGCTTTGATAGAGTGGCCTGATAACGGTGGGTTCAAGAGAGTGGAGAGGGGGAGGGAGGGAGACGCAAGAGGGAGAGATATGGGAACATATGTATATGTATAACTGATTCACTTTGTTATAAAGCAGAAACTAACACACCATTGTAAAGCAATTATACTCCAATAAAGATGTAAAAAAAAAAGAGAGAGAGTGGAGGAGAGGAAGGGCAGGCAGTAAAAACAGATCAGTCAAGGAGTGTGGCTGTAAAGAGGACGAGAGAAATGCACAGTAGCTGGAAGGTGTGAGGTCAAGGGGAGGGGTTTTTTATTTTTAATTTTTTCTTCTTTATCTTTGTTCATTTCTTTTAAGGTGAAAGAAATTATACCATGTTTACATACTGATGGAAATGAACCAATAGGGAAACGGATGATGCAGGAGGGGGAGGAGACAAAATAGTAGCAATGTGCTTCCATGGGTGACAGGGGACAGGATCCAGTGGGCAGCTGGAGGGATGATGGTCTTGGACAGGAGTAGGCCGGGGCGTCCACCGCAGAGAGGGGAAGGCGGAGCACGCATTTCAGAGAAGGGAGGTGGGTTTTTTCCCTCAAAATTTAGATATAATTCACGTGTAAAATCCCCCCCTTTTAAAGTGTACAGTCCAGCGGCTGATAGTATATACACAAAGGTGTGCAATCACAAACTGCTGACAGATTGCACAGATCAGCGAGCCCTGGGATCACCACTGTCTCATCCTCGACATTTTCATCACCCTCCAGGAAACTCACACCCATCATCCGTCATTCCCTCCACCCTCCCCTCCCCCCAGTCCCCAAGCCACTCATCTCCTTTCTGTCTTTATGGATTTTCCTATTCTGGACTTTTCACACGTGTGGAACCATATAACATGTGACCTTTGTGTCTGGTTTCTGTCCCCTAGCACAGTGCTTTCAAGGTTCATCTGTGTTGTAGCATGTCTCAGGATTTCATTCCTTTTTACGTGTGAATAATATTCTAGTACAGCTGATCCTCGAACAACGTGGTGGTTAGGGGTACCGACCTCCCTCGCAGTTGAAAATCTGCTTATAACTTTTGACTCCCCCAAAACTTAACTACTAATAGCCTGCTACTGATCAAAGCCTTTACCAAAAACATAAACTGTCGATTAGCATGTATTTTATACGTTACATATATTATATAATGTATTTTCACAATAAAGTAAGCTAAAGAAAATGTTATTAAGCAAATCATAAGGAAGAGAAAATACATTTACAGTACTGTATTTATCAGTACCATAAGTTTATGTCATCTGTTTATATCTGTCTGTCAGTACCTACGTCACTTTTGTCTTATAGGATACAAAGCACTGTAGATATTATATGTGTTACTAACACTAAACATCAAAAATGAAAGGATACTATGAAAAAGAAGTTCATATTTATACACAGGTATAATGATTCATGCATTGATAACAAAGAAGCAGCGACATGAGCACTTTATGGTAGCCTAGTGTAACCGATACAGCTGTTTCCCAGTAGCCTAGCTTTAACACTAATGAATGAATCGTTATAAAGTTTTTACAGCATACAGTATTACAGTCATATTCATAATACAGTACTGGAAACACTGTTACTTTTTTTTTAGAAACCACTTACTCGTGATGATAGAGTGATACGCAGTTTCTCTAATTACAAGCTGAGGAGGGGAAGAGACATACTCTGCAGTTATATAATTCTTTGAAAGCAAAGTTATAAAACAATAAGAAAACTAACAGATTAGTAATTTTAAATATCACTCACCTTATGCCTAATGTAAGGATAGGCCATCCACTTCAATACAAGTCTTGCACACGATGTTCTACACATATATTTTTGTATATTTATTGAAAAGAATCCCCGTATAAATGGTATAAATAGACCTGCTCAGTTCAAACCCATGCTGTTCAAGGGTCAGCTGTATATGGAGGGACGACATTTCGTTTATCCATTCATCAGTTGATGGACACTTGGGTTGTTTCCGCTTTGGGTCTATGATGAATAATGCTGCTGTGGGCATTGGTGTGCAAGTTTTTGTGCGGACATGTGTTTTTCAGTTCTCTTGGGTACACCCCTGGGAGCGGAATTGCTGGGTCCTGTGGTAACTCTGATTAACATTTTGAGGAACTGCCAAACTGTTTTCTAAAGTGGCTGCATCATTTTACTTTCCTCACCTGCAGTGTATGAGGCTTCTGCTGTCTCCAAGGCAGGTTGGTTTGGACACTTGTGGAGTTCAGCTCCTGATAATCTGTTTCTGATCCTCAGCTGGGGGTGGAGGCTTGAGGAGAGAGAAAGCAGTGGGAAATGGTGGCCTGGGAATGGAGGGACTGGATGGGGATGTGTTTAGATTTACTGGGTGTTCTAAGGGTGCCCTGCGAGCTGCTCTAAGGGAACCAGGCCAGCTCAGCCAAGCTCTCTCCTCCTGGCTCCACGTGGCTGCCCAGGGGCAGATGTGGAGTAGGTGAACGGTTTGGGGTGACCAGGTGGGGGTGCGGGGAGGAGGCATAGCCTCCAGGACTTTGTCTTCCATCCCTACAAACCTCAGGTGTTCCGTCCTCACGCCTCCTTTTAGGCCTGCCCCTCTTCACAGGCCTTAGGGACACTGCTGCCAGCTCCTCACTCAGGGACTGGCAGAGCCAGGCCGGGACCCAGGCCCACACCTGTCTCTGGGATGCTCCTGGGTCCCTGGTTACACAGGTGAGCCCCGCTGCTGCTCCTTCCCCTCTTTCTTCTCTTCCCTCCCTGAGAGCGACATGGAGGTGGGGTGCGGGGAGGTCCAGGCTCCTCTAAGAATCCCACAAAGCCATGGATCCCCTCCCTGAAAGGGTGTGCACCCACACATGCAATGTGCCCACCAAGTCCATGAATCTGTGGGCCTCATGGAAACATCTCCCAAGACCTCCCCCACTTTACCCCACTCCTGCAGCTGCAGCGGTATGGTCATGAGAACAAGTGTCCCCTGGGGCCGGTGGCCAGCACTTTTCCCCTGGGGTCAGCTAGTCAAGGTTGGGGCCACTGCCAGAGGAAATCTTACCCCATCGCCAGGGAGCCAGCTGGCGCCTGCCACGGGGTTTTAGCTCCCTCCCCTTAGAGCGGCCTGGCTCCCACACTGGGCCAGCACTTTGGAGAAGGAGAAAGCGGCCCTTTTTCTGGGAACAGTGCCTGGTCGATGCATCCAGCCCTCTGCCCGGCACCCGGCCTACCCCATACACACCCTCTCCCAGAAAGGGGAGGCTTCATCACTATTGACCCTCAACTAGGTGGCATTTCTTAATGGGAGTCTTTTCTTAGGAAGAGCACAGGCTTCGCTGCCTGACTGCCCTGTAAAATGGGCACATCCCTCCTGCCTTGCAGTGGGCCCGTGCATGAGAGGGGTATAGAAAACACCACGCACGGTCCTTGGAGGCATATTATCTCCAGAAATGGTCATCTGTGTTGCTTCGTGTTCCAGAACCCTTACTTCACCCTGAAGGGTGAGTTATAGGACTTCAAAAGTCTGTTTTTAGTGGTTTCCCTTACAGCTGGCGTGAGCTGCTTGAACACAATAACTGCATTTCCTGTAGCGTGCGTGCGATTTGTCCAGTCATTCTGTAAATATTTTTTGAGCCCTTCATTGGGTGCTGAAGCTTTTGGGGGACCCAGGGAAATGAAAGCCAGACTCCCACGCTCTGGGGCTCCACCACCTGGTGGGGAGCTGAGCCCGGCCTAGAGGCACAGTCTGGGAGGAACCAGAGCCACACACACCAGCAAGGGTTCAAAGACGGAGGTCGGATGTCAGAGGCCGGCGGGGCCCTCAGGAGAGGAGGAGGGCTGTAGCCCTTCTGGAGGGCAGCTGGGGGGAGCCCCGAGAGGGCATTCTGTTTGGAGTCATGGCTGGGCAGAGGCCTGGAGTTGAGACACAGCCCGGCCAGATCCACACCCTCTGGTTGAAGCAAACAGCCTGGATGAGCTGAGGCAGCTGGGCCTTGGGGAGTTAGAGCACCCTCCTCCCCAGCGTGTGGCCTTAAGCAGATCCCTTTAACTCCCTGGGCCTCAGTTTTCTCATCTGTGCAAGGGGGACAGTAATACCTTCTTTCCAGGGCCATGAAAAGGACTGCACGGACGTGTGTGTGTAAAGCCCCAGCGCGGTGCTTGCCGCCAGTCGGAACAGTGAGTGGGACTGCGCTTAGCCAAAGAGCTTGGACTGTACCCTGAGCTGTGGGCCAGTGTCACAGCCACCAGACCCCTTGCCAGGGTTTGCCTCCCTCTGGGAGCCCTGGAGGAGGAGGAGGAAGGAGAGGGAGAGACCTAGGGAGGGGGATGGGGGGAGGGTTCAGCAGGGCCCCAAGCAGGTGCTGCCTCCATGCTGGCTGCCCGCCGGCCTGGGGCCCCATCCCCGCCAGCATGTGGGCTCGGCTTCTGAATCCACCAGATCCAAGAACGGCTCCAGGGTTTCCACTTAAATCCTCCTCAGCAGCACTGCAGGGCCCGTCCACCCCCCGGCTGGGAAGACTGGGGCAGGGCGGATGGAGATGCACAGCACTGGCCCCCTCTGTCTCTCTCCTCCCTCTTTCTCCAGTCTGGCTGCCTCTGTCTGTCTCTGTCTGTCTGCCCGTCTGTCTCGCTCACACATGCACACATTGGCAGAACACCTCTCACAGTGACTAATACTTCCTGTCTCAGGAGTCCTCCTACCTTCCTGACATCAGGCATGGGGGATGCAGGCAGAATCATGATTTTTTTTTTAAAGCATAGCTGCCTGTTTTCTGCAGCCTCCCCAGAAGTCTTGGAGGCAGAGCTGCTGACCAGGGGCCTGTGACCAGGCTTTTGCAGGATATGTGGAGGGGAGGGGTGGGCAAGGGGTGGACCGCAAACCAGACGAGGCCCAGCTCGGCCCCCACTCCTCCCTGGTTGAACCTGCCTTCCTGGGGCCCAAGGTTTGGAATTTCCAAGGCGCCCTCAACTCTGCTCTCTCCCCTTGGCCCCCATTCCCTGTGTTCCATGTCCTCGGGGTGCCCCTGTTCATTCTTTCCCCTCCCTCTGAAGCACACTGCCTTTGCTTACACCCTGGTAGCCTCTGCTCGGGGTCCTCCTCCACCTCTTCACAAGCACCCTCCTTCAGCCCCCTCCCTCTTTGGATGCCAAACTCTCTCTCCCCTGACTACATCTCTTTCCTTTCTGGACCTTCAATAGCTCCCCAGTGCCCCCCAGGTTCTAACATTTTAGTTTAGGATCCAAGGTCCCAGCCTCTGATCTCCCTGTCTCCTCTTTCTCTTTCTCCCTCCTCTTCCCAACACAGACCTTTTCCCCCAGCACACCAGCCTCCTCACTGCTCTCTCCTTTCCAGCTCCCGGGCCCTTGCCCATGCTGTTCCTCTGCCTACGAGGGCCTTCCCCAGGCTCTGTCTTTTTGTGTGTGTGTGTAGTACGCGGGCCTCTCACTGTTGTGGCCTCTCCTGTTGTGGAGCACAGGCTCCGGACGCGCAGGCTCAGCGGCTATGGCTCACGGGCCCAGCCGCTCCGCGGCATGTGGGATCTTCCTGGACTGGGGCACGAACCCGCGTCCCTTGCATCGGCAGGCGGACTCTCAACCACTGTGCCACCAGGGAAGCCCGATAGTTTCTTTTATACTCATGTTTCTGTTCATTTCTGATGACCCATATGACTTATGCTTTCTGGAATTTGTTGAAATTTTAATTTATGGCCTAATATATGGCCAATTTTTATGACAATTTCACGTGTGTTTGAAAATACTTATTTATGGTTTTGAATGTAAAGTTCATTCTTTCAGTCCCTCAGATTACAGTTGTGAATTGTATTATTTAATGATAAATCATTATTTTGGGAGTCACTTGTTCTATCTCTAAGGGAGGACTGTTCAATTCTCCCACAATGATTGTGGGATTTGTCATTTCCTACTGTTTTAAAAAATTAGTTTTTTATACATATATATATATATATTTTAGGCAACATTCTTATATGCTTATGACTCATGACTTTGGCATTTCTTGATGCTGTACTTTTTCCTATTATAAATACCCTGGTTTGTTCTGTTTAATTCCTTAGCCTTGAATTCTGTTTTGTGGATGCATGTGGCTAGCATATCCTTTTTTATCTTTCATTTTTCACTCTTTCTGTGTCATTTTGTTTTAGACATGTCTTTTATAGTAGCAGACAAGTGGATTTTGTACTGAGTATCTGCTTTTAATGGGTGAATTTAACCCATTTGCATTTACTGTCATTCATCATAGATTTATTTCTGCCATCTTATTTCATGTCTACTTTTTTTTTTTTTTTTCCTGTACGTGGGCCCCTCACTGCTGTGGCCTCTCCCGTTGCGGAGCACAGGCTCCGGATGCTCAGGCTCAGCGGCCATGGCTCACGGGCCCAGCCGCTCCGCGGCATGTGGGTTCTTCCCGGACCGGGGCACGAACACGTGTCCCCCGCATCAGCAGGGGACTCTCAACCACTGCGCCACCAGGGAAGCCCTTATGTCTACTTTTTAAACTTTCTTATTTTTGTATAGTTTCATTGGATTGGTCCCATTTACTTAGTCCTGTTTTTCTTTCCTCTAATGATTAGGAAGGTTTGAGTTTTATTTCAGGTGGTTATTCTATATACATATGTGTGTATATACTTATGTTTTTCTATCAACATCTGGATGTAATCAATATCTTTAAACTCTTCCCAGATAAGGCAAGCACTGTAGTAATGACTTACTTTTTCCCAGCCCATACCCTCACATACAGATCAGCATAGCTTTTAGTTCTAAATTGCCATTCATTTTCTCCAAGTTGTGTTATATTTATTTAAATTTAACTCTTAGGTTTTGCTGTTTCCTTTGCATACCATTGATACCATTGTTTATAATACCACTCATCTTCCTTTCGTGGATCTGTTTTTCACTTTTCTGGTGTATATCCTCCAAGAATTCTCTTAGAAACTGTGGGTAATGTAATTTCTAAGGCCATCAATGTCTGAAATGACTTTTTCTCCGTTCTAGAGGGTCCATTTTGATTTTCAACTCCCTGTTGAATCGTTTTTTTTAAGTTCTGAATGATCAGATTTTTAAATATCTTAGACCTCTAGTTTTTGTTTTGGATAATATATACCCTCAAAATCTATGAGCATATTAACTACAATATTACCTGAATGTCTTTTGCTATTCAGTTCAGGCCTCCCCATCCCCACTTCAGCCAAATCCATGCCATTTTCATCTGTTTTCTTGATTGCATTTCTGAGTGGGACTTACTTAGGACCAAAGGCTCCACTCCCTCTGGGTGAAGGTGCAGTCTTCCTTCCCCACCCCCTCCCTAGGAAATTGGGGAAACTGCCTCAGTCACCCCACTGGTCCTCAGCTGTAGATCTTATTTTCTTAGCCCCTTCATTTGATATCCAGACCAAAGAATTCTAGGATATCAGAACTCAATCCTGAAGACCCAGGAGCCCTGCCCCGCCTTTCATCCATGAGGAGACCGAGGCTCTTGTGCGTGGGGCACAGCCTGGGTCCGTGTGTCCGCCGAGCCTTGCCCCTCGGCCATGCTGAGTGACTCAGGAGGGTGTGCAGGGGCGACAGGCTGTGGGGACGAGGTCACTTTCTCAGGCACGGGCTCAAGATGTCTCCTGAGGAGACGTGGCTTCCTGGGGGTCCTGGATAGCCCGTCCTGTGGCTTTCCTTGCCATCCACACACATGTAGATGGATATATCCTACATCTGTATCTCTTACCCTTCTTCTCAGTTTCTGACTGAAGTCTGCAAATGCCTATTTGAAATCCACGTAGGAGTCTGAGAGGTTCTGAAGTGTGTGTCAAAAACTTAGCCCTGGGCTTCCCTGGTGGCGCAGTGGTTGAGAGTCCGCCTGCCGATGCAGGGGACGCGGGTTCGTGCCCCGGTCCGGGAGGATCCCACATACCGCGGAGCAGCTGGGCCCGTGAGCCATGGCCGCTGAGCCTGCGCGTCCGGAGCCTGTGCTCCGCAACGGGAGACACCACAACAGTGAGAGGCCCGCGTACCGCAAAAAAACAAACAAACAAACAAACAACTCAGCCCTCCCAACCCTTTATTCACCGTCTTCCCCACCTCGGGATATGACACCACCATTCATTTGGCCCAGGCCCCAGACAGCCACTGTCCTCAACACTCTTCTCTCCCACTCCCACGTCTGCACATTTCCACCCAGAACGCCCCGCTCCTGTTGGCTCTGTCTTAGAAAGTGGCCTAAGCCTGGTCACTTCTCACAGCGTCCACCCCGTCCCACCGCAGGTCCAGCCCTCCATCCTGTCCTGCTGGTTATGGCATAAACTCCTACCTAGTGCCGCTGCTTCTACTCTTGGTCTGGGTTTTCCCAACAGCCAGGATAAACTTTTCAAATGTCCTATAGATCATTTCGCTCGTTGGCCCAGTCTCTGTGGTGGCCCGTTTCTTGCTTAGAATGAAGTCAGCCTTACCCCGGTGCAGCAGCCCACCACCCCCCATCACCTGCCCCCACCTCCTATCCTCCACTCACCAGTCCCTCTGCTTCCCCAGGCCAGCAGGCCTGCCCTTGCACACCTCCACGCACTGTGTTCCCTCTGCCAGGAATGCTCTTGCCCTCGGCCACGTGGCTCCCCCTCCCCCATCATTTAGTCACTGTTCAAAAGCTTCTCCTAGAGATGCCATCCTTCCCTATCCAAAACGACACCAACTTCTTCCAGTTTCCTTGAACTGGTGCCATTGTTCTTCATAGTATGTGCTCATCTTTACTAGATATAATATTATCCATTCATTTATCTGCCTTCCTATCAGAGTATATGTAAGTCCTATGGGAGCAAGGATTTTGCCCCATTCCCCCTGTATCCATAGTGCCTAGAACACTGCCTGACACACAGTAGGCTCTCAGATATTTCCTGAATGAATGAATGGATGCATGAAACCAAATAGGCTTCACATTCATTTATTCATTCAACTACTATTTGAGTACTGTTTGTGCCAGGCTCTGAGTAGATGAGTGACACACAAACCAGGTCCCTGCCTCTGGGAACTGACAGTCCAGCTGGGGGCCTTTTCATGGGCAGTGAGAACAGCGTCATGAAGGGTCTGTATGGGGGTGGTGAGAGTCATGGGGGCTCAGGAGCAGAATTCTGTGAGTCAGAGCCTGCTCACCAAGCTAGGGGAGCAGAGAGGAGGGGTGGCTGGGGGAAGGAGTCCCAGACCCGGAGGTGGGAGAGGACACAGGCACACAGCAGATGCTCCTATAGGGCTTCTTTGTGCCAGCACTGCTCCGAGGGCCTGAGTGCATTCACTCAAAACAGCCCCGACAAGCCCCATTTTAGGAAGAGGAGGCACAGAGAAGTGAGCTTGCCCAGGGTCACGCTCTAGGGATATGAGGAGCCAGACTCAGCCCGGAACCCGGCTTCGAAATTGGTAACTAGCCACTCCGCTGCGTGCAGGAGAGGGCAAGTGAGTCTGGGGCAGGGGCTTGCAGGCCGCTGAGGGGTTCAGATTTCACAATGCCCACAGGGCTGGAGCCGGCCAGGCTTGCAGGTCTAAAGGGAGACACCCCCGCCCCCTACGCCGCTGAGGCTGTGACCTCTCTCTGAAACAGTCAGGGAGAGCATTTTATCTCTGGAGAATAGCGGTGCGGGTAGTGGAAGAGATGGATGGGTTGGGGGGAGGAGCCTTTGTGGAGAGGTTCCCCCCGCAGCCTCCGTCTCCCCAGCTGCCTCAGCTCCCACATCCCACCACCCTGTAGCAGCCGCATCCTAGGTGGCGAGGGCCCCGGCTCTTAGGGGGCTGCTTCTTCTCCTCGCCCTGCCTGGCGTCTGTCCGCACAGGGACTGAGGACCCTTCCTGACCCGGGGATGGCCTCTTGGGGCTTCCATCAGGCTTGTCCCAGGGCTCTCCTCCAAAGGAGCTGCAAGGTAGAGGCATTGTGTCCATTTTTTTTTTTTTTTTTAGTTTATTTATTTTTATGTTTGGCTGCGTTGGGTCTTCGTTGCTGCGCGCGGGCTTTCTCTAGTTGCGGCGAGCAGGGGCTACTCTTGATTGTGGTGCACGGTCTTCTCATTACGGTGGCTTCTCTTGTTGCGGAGCACGGGCTCTAGAGCGCAGGCTCAGTAATTGTGGCTCACGGGCTCTAGAGCGCAGGCTCAGTAGTTGTGGCACACGGGCTCAGTAGTTATGTCTTGCAGGCTCTAGAGCACAGTCTCAGTAGTTGTGGCTCGCGGGCTCTAGAGTGCAGGCTCAGTAGTTGTGGCACACGGGCTTAGTTGCTCCGCGGCATGTGGGATCTTCCCGGACCAGGGCTCGAACCCGTGTCCCCTGCACGGGCAGGAGGATTCTTAACCACTGTGCCACCAGGGAAACCCCATTGTGTCCATTTTACAAAGGGGAAAATGGAGGCTCAGACAGTCAGGTGACTTTCCCAAGAATCAGCTTGTAAGGGCTGCAGCAGGGCTCCAAGCCTAGGTCTGGGGACTCCAGAGGGGTTTTGCGGCAGAGTCGATCACTGGCTTTATGAGGCTTTTCTGTAGGCAGAGAATTAAGGCCCAGGGAACGCCGTGGGCTGGAGTCAGTGGGTCCACACGTGAGTCAGTTAGAGCCGCACACTGAGGTGTCTGAGGCCCCACTGGACCCTTACCAAGCACAGCCTGGAACCTCTTGGGGGGAGCTCGATGGAGCCACCCCAGGGGCCGCAGCAGCAGCCTCGGGGTCCACAGGCCCCAGGGGCTCCAGGGTGGGTGGTGACAGCCCCTGAGCGGCCTCATCCCACCCCAGTTCTGGACACAGCCGGACAGGAGGAGTTCAGCGCCATGCGGGAGCAGTACATGCGCACGGGGGACGGCTTCCTCATCGTCTTCTCGGTCACGGACAAGGCCAGCTTCGAGCACGTGGACCGCTTCCACCAGCTCATCCTGCGCGTCAAGGACAGGTGAGGGCGGCCAGGCTGGGACCTCCCCATGCCTGGCTCAGGGTGGGCTCTGTCTGTCTGTCTGTCTTTCTCAGATCTTCAGGTGAAAGCTGAGGTTCGAGGGGCAGAGCTGAATTCAGACCTTTCCACACAGCCAGAGGAGTCTACACGCAGCCAAGGCCTCGAGGCGTCCGCCCCGCCCCCCCCCATCTCTCCTAAACTGTCCGATGAGTCAAGGAATCATAAATAACATCTGTTTTTCAGCTCCAATGTAACCAAATTTTATTACAGTCAAAGAAAAAGTGAATTTTCTCTCCGGCGTACGTCGTTAACTGGTTACATCACATTTGACTGTGAGATTTCTAAGCCCCTATTAAAGGCTCATGTTTTCCTTAGCATAATATGGCGTAGCTAAATAATTTGGAGTCTGTTTTAAGCCCAACTGGTCTTTTCAGTTAATTGGCTCTTAAAGAGGCAATGTAAAAGTAAAAGGACAAACTAACAGGAAAACAGCAAGCTTTGAGCAAATCTCGAAAATTCAAAATTTTCGAAAATTTCAAAATTCGAAAAATCCAGTTAACACTTATCTCAAAGGCAAAGTGTTAATAACTTTTCAAGGTGAAGGGATATACAGTCACACACACATACACATATACACACAGAGCTCCAAGAGACAAATGTGGGTTAAGCCCCTGACTAGGAATCTCTAAAGAGAAAACATACATGACACAGATACGGGAAAATATTCAACCTTCTTGCTAATCAAAGAAGTGCAAGGAAGAAGGATAAAGTACCATTTTTCACTCATCAAATTATAATTTCTTTATGAAAATACTCAACGCTGACAAAGACTGGCATTTCATTCACGTTGGGTCAGCAGTTTGGCCCCATGTGTCCACGGGAATCTTTAAGGCAGACATGCCTCTTGATCCCCGCCTTCCACTCTTGGGAGCCATCCTGACTTTGCGGCTGCCATTTATTGAGTGGCAGCTGTGTGCCAGCCCCTGGCCCTGGTGCTCTTCACAAGTCACTGCCGATGGCCACAGCATGATGGCCTGCACGGGTGGTGTGTCAGGGTGACTGGGAGATGAGAGGAAGCAGGTCTGGGAACCGGGCCGCTGGCCCAGTCAGTGCAGAGCCAGGGGATTCCCAGGAGGGCCTGCACTCACCTTGCAACAGGCCTGAGGCTTCAAACCAAGGCAGCCAGCAGCCCCCGGGTCCCTCTTCCATTCCAGGAGATGTGGAGGGAAAGACTCTGAAGTTAACCCAGCCCCATAGGGAGGTGCTGTGTGCTGTGTCAGGTCTGAGGCGTGGGTGCCCCGCCTTCACCAAGGGAAGCTCACAAGCTGCTGTTCCTTTTTTTCCCAGGGAGTCATTCCCGATGATCCTCGTGGCCAACAAGGTCGATTTGATGCATTTGAGGAAAATCACCAGGGAGCAAGGAAAAGAAATGGCCACCAAACACAATGTAGGTGGTGTGCGCGCCCGTGTGTGCACGTGTGGGTGTGTGTGCGTGCGTGTGTGTGTGTGCCCGTGTGTGTGCGCACGCGTGTGGGTGTGTGTGTGTGCATGTGTGGGTGTGTGTGTGGGGGTGAGGGCTCAGGGGATGTCAGTGCCCCCTCACTCCTGCAGTCCTAGTCTATTGGAATGAAACACAGGCCTCCTAGGTAGTGGGCTAGGTCCACATAGAGGCACATGTGATGTGGGATATTTTGTGAAACAAGACAACAGGCCAGAGAGAAAGCACCTTCTTGGCAGTCGTTAGAGGCCCTGCTGTCAAGAGCAGGTACCTTCACCTCCTGGCCCCGACGCAGCAGGCTCCTCACTGGGCTGTGCAGAGGCTTGGCTTCGTCCCTGTCTCTGAGCCAGTGCCTGACTATGTTCAGAATCGTCAGATCAGCCGCCTTCACTGAGCCCTGCTCTGTGCCAGGCATTGTGCTGGGGGAGCATCTACTCCCCGCAACCACACATTGAGGTAGGCACCACTGTCTTCATCAAGTGATGAAACCGAGGCTTGCCCAGGCCACACCGTGCATGTCAGCAGACACCTTTGGGTTGCTTTTTTTTTTCAGTTCACTGTGATGCCCCTTTGCCCACTGGATGGTGGGGTCACTGGGCTTCTTCCCACCCCTCCCCCCGCATTAGCACAACCATGCCCCAGCCTCAATGCTCAGTTATGTAGAAGTTCACCCAGCCTCCTGGAAAGTCTGCAGGGTTGCCCCTTCCCTCTGCCCGGTGGGCCCAGCTCCATAAGTAGAGGGAGGGGCCCACTGCGAGTTCATTTTGCTTTTCTCTGCCTTCTGTGTTTATTCACGTATTCATTCAACAGTCCTAGGCCCTGGCAAACAAAACTCCTTGCCTCAGGGTGCTTGCTTCTAGAGACGGCAGCAAATTAGAGCGTGTCCAAAGGTGACATGTGCTCTGGGGGAAAGTAAATCAGGGAAGGGGGTAGGTAACGTGGAGTGGGGGGCTGTTTTTACACATAGGTGGTCAGGGAAAGCCTTACTGGAAAGGTGCATATCAGTGAGGACTGACAGGAGGTGAGGGAGTGAGTCCTCTGGATATCTGGGGAAAGCATGTTCCAGCAGAGGAATAATCAGTGCAAAGGCCCTGAGGTGGGAGTTTGAGGAACAGCAAGGAGGTGAAAGGAGGCCGGAGCAGCCAGAGCAGGAGTAGGAGGGGTGAGTAGCAGGAAGTGAGGTCAGAGCGGGGGGGTTAAGGCCTTATGGGCTTTTGCTCAGAGTGGAGGGGAAACCACTGGAGGGTTTTTGTTTTTTTTTTAAAGAAGATGTTGGGGGTAGGAGTTTCTTAATTTATTTATTAATTTTTGCTGTGTTGGGCCTTCGTTTCTGTGCAAGGGCTTTCTCTAGTTGTGGCAAGTGGGGGCCACTCTTCATCGCGGTGCGTGGGCCTCTCACTATCGCGGCCTCTCTTGTTGTGGAGCACAGGCTCCAGACGCGCAGGCTCAGTAGTTGTGGCTCACGGGCCCAGTTGCTCCGCGGCATGTGGGATCCTCCCAGACCAGGGCTCGAACCCGTGTCCCCTGCATTAGCAGGCAGATTCTCAACCACTGCGCCACCAGGGAAGCCCCACTGGAGGGTTTTGAGTGAGGAGTGACATGGCCCGACTCATGACTGAACAGCTTCCCTCTGGCGCCCGTGTGGAGAAAGGTCTTTGGGGGCTGCACCGTAAGCCGGGTACCGGCTGACGTGCACCCGTGTGGTGCCCGTGGAGGTGGCAAGGAGCGAGTGGATTCTGGTGTCTTTCTGAAAGCCAACAGGATTTGTCCACAGACCGGATGTGGGGTGACAGAGAAAGGATTTGAGGAGGATGCTAAGGTTTGGGGCACGAGGAACTTTCAGAAGACTGGAGTTCCACTAGCCGGGCAGGGGGACTAGAGCACCGAGGACGTGGGGAACACCAGGAGCTTTGTTTTAGGTGCTTAGTTTGAGGAGCTGAGGGGATAGTCAAGTGGAGGTGTCCAGACTGCTGTCAGATACACCATCTGGAGGTAAATATTGGAAATCAGCAGCATGTGGGTAGAATCTAAAGCCATGAAACCAGAGTAAATCTTCAAAGTTCTCATCACAAGAAAAAACGGTTCTGTAACTATATATGATGGATGTAACTAGACTCATTGTGGTGATCATTTTGCAACATATACAAATACCGAATCATTACGTTGTACACCTGAAATTAGTGTTATTTCAGTTCTACCTCAATTTTGTGTGTGTATAATTATGTATTTATGTATACACACACATAGAGATAGAGATAGAGATATATACACACAAAAAGAAAAAAGCCATGAAGCCCAGGGGAATGGGTGTCGTTAGGGCAGGGGTCCCAGGCTTGAGGCTGGGGACACTTCGGTGCTGTGGGTATGGGGAAATGAGAGGAAGCAGCAAAAGGGACAGAGTGGTCAGTGATGTGTGAGGACCAGCGTGGGGCCTTGGGAGCCAAGGAAAGGAAATGCCTCGAGGAGGAGGAAGTCATCAACCAGACAGGTGTGCTCAGAAGTCTCCAGGTGAGCACCTGGAACTAACCTCTGGGTTTAGCATTAGACGCAGGCCTCAGACAGTAGCGTGCCCGTGCCCTCCACCGGCCAACCTCCTGCACAGAGAGAGGCCAGGAGCCATTGCATCCCACAGCCTCGGGCTCCGCACGGTGAGCTCATGCTAAGAGCCTTCACAGACCCCTGGGTGGGCACGTGGCTGGCTGGGGACGGGGGAAGGGCGCTGCACGGGGGTAGCAGCAGCCCCATTCTGCAGGTAAAAGGGAATGGGACACAGGGGGCTGAGGGAATTCTGGGGGCTTCACGGCTGGCGAGGAGTACCCACCCATCCCCACTAGAACCCAGGTCTCCAGTCTCTCAGCTGACCTTGCTCCTACAGCAAATGCTGCTGCCTCATTTATCATTCGACCAAATGACCCTGTGAGCTACTGTCCTAATTTTAGAGCTCATAAGGCAAGTTCTTCTTTAGCTGACCATCCAATGCAGGAAGGTGGCATTTCCTGGCCCTTCGGTGGAGTCATATAGTACTACCACTTATTGCAGGGTTTCCCTTAGTTTAAGTCTTGTTACTATGACGCCCTAGAATTCTAAGAACCCAGATAATGCACATCAGTGTTTCTTCAGAAGCAGGATCCCTAGAAAGAAAGCGGAGGCGTCTGGGGACCTGGGCGTGCTACAGCGGTGTGCCCGTGAGCAGGCAGCGGAGGTCTGAGGCCCCAGGAGCCTGGGACTTACGAGCTGGCAGGATTATAGGATGTGAAGAGCCTCCGGGGAGGTCCCAGCCCCAGCTGCCCTCTCGCTTCCCCGCTGGGTGAGTGTGCACAGGGAAGAACGCTGTCCTGCCCTCACGAGCTTGCACAGGACTCTGGCTCCCAAGAGCTATTGGGGCACCTGCCATGCCTAGAAGAGGCTCCGCAGCAGACCTCAGCACCTCTACCTGTCCGTGCCAGGCCATGTGGGAAGTGCAGTGTGCACTTGGTCCAGATCTTGATTCTCTGCTGGCCACCGTGTGGCCTTGGGCAAGTACGTCACCACTCTGAGCTCAGTCTCCCCAGCTGTGAAACGGAGATAACCGCTTACCTTAGAGGGTTAACGTGAAGATTAGTGAGGTCAGGGACGTTGAGACCTGGGAGGCCAAACAGCCCATGGTCACCTCAGTGAGCAGCCTACAGTCCAACAGCCTACAGTGGAAGGCAGTTTCCTCCCGGGGTTATCAGAGGCTCAGATATTTGTCAAATGAAAATTTCCAAGGTCTGAGCCATGTCCTTTGTACTCTGCCCTTTGTGTGTGTGTTGGCTAGAGCAAGCCCCTGCTTGAAGCCACAGCAGTGGGTGAACATCTGATCTCCCGCGATGATGGGAAGATACTTTATGATGTGTTCTGGGCAATCAGTTACGACATGCTCCTCTAAGATAACGACTTACCCTGTTACCCCGGACCCCCATGCATTTAAAGTGTTGATTGTTTTTATTTTCTTCGCTGTGCTTTTCCTTTTCAAGTGTGTTACAATGAAATGCCTTAATTTTGTAATCAGGAGAAGGTTGCGAAAAATACCAAAGTTCTTCAGTCTAATCATGATTGGCTTACCTGCATCTCATCTAGGGGGCCTGTGCGTGTTGTCCGGAGTCCACACACTCGCCTCTTGTTGGGGGAGTGGGCATGAGCCTCCTGACTTTGTGGGGTCCCTGTTTTCCTCCCTGTGCCAGTCCGAGGCTTGGGGTAGACATGGCCCTATAGGGTCCCCTCAGCCACATCTCGCAGTTACTGCTGCCTTCCAGCCGGGTGACGATCCTCAACCTTAAACATGCAGACATAAGCCTTCTGCAAACATGGCTGAGCTCCGGGCTCGTAGATGCAGACCAAGCAAGAGCTGGGCCAGGCAGACGGTTGAGGTCGGTGTGGGGTGCACAGACCACCTGGGTCGCCAGGGTGCAGAGTCCTGCCCAGGGCCAGCCTCGCCTCAGCCTTTCCCACCGGCGTCCCCTCTGGAGGACCTGAGAAGAGGGGCAGAATCCTCTAAGGTAGAGAAATAGACCTCAGAGAGAAAACTGAATAGAATCAGAACATACATCAGTTTGATAAATGAAACAGTCTTTAGTCTTCAAGTGTCTAAAAAGATCATTTTTATTCTGTTGTTAGGGGGCTCTTAAATATCTCTGTGACCAGAGAACACGAGAGAATCAGAAAAGCTGTCAGTAAAACTTTCTGACTTTATAGAGTGAGAAACCACTGAGGGCTTGAGGTTGTAGGAGCTGGGGTTCCATGGGGGCTTCGCAGCGTTCCTTGGGACCTCTGAGAATTTGCCTTTTTAGGGAACAGGACTTTGTAACGCTGTTACAGGAACTCCGTAACGCTGCTTTGCCTTCCAGATTCCGTACATAGAAACCAGTGCCAAGGACCCACCTCTTAACGTCGACAGAGCCTTCCATGACCTGGTTAGAGTAATTAGGTGAGTGAGGCTCGCCTGCCTGGAAGCAGGGCCTCTGTGGCCAGACGGACACCGGAAAGGCTGGAGGAGCATGGTGCCGTGTCTGAGGCCCAGGCTGGGCAGTTCTGGGCCTGGTTTTGGATTTCTTTTTTTTTTAATTTAATTTATTTTATTTATTAATTTTTTGGCTGCATTGGGTCTTAGTTGCGGCACGCAGGATCTCTGTTGCAGCATGCGGGCTCTTCATTGCAGTACATGGGCTTCTCTTTAGTTGTGGCACCCAGGCTCCAGAGCACGTGGGCTCAGCAGTTGCGGCACGCGGGCCTAGTTGCCCCGCGGCATGTGGGATCTTAGTTCCCCGACCAGGGATCGAACCTGCGTCCCCTGCATTGGAAGGCGGATTCTTAACCACTGGACTGCCGGGGAAGTCCCTAGTTTTGGATTTCTTACACTTCTGTCCATCTCTGTCCTTCCCACCTACCTTTGCTCTCCCCGACTCCCTATGCGTGAAGCCACAAGCTAAACAAAGTGCTTTCCTGCGCGAGGTGCCTCCCTGGCCTCCCCTCCATCCTGCAGCTCAGGCTCCCCGAGGGCAGCGCCTCCATCCTGCCCCCGCTGTTCTCCCAACACCAAAGCTGCCAACACGGTAAAAAGTAGGCCATTCTCCTCTTCCCTGATGTCAGAGCACCCCTTGACGTTTCACCTGAACAACCAGCATTCTGATCCCCAGGCTGCAATCACAGGGGCTTTGTACATGTGTCTCCTCTCCAGCCCCTACCCACTGTCGGTCTCCAGGGAGTGTCAGAAATCCCAGGCTGTAGTCTCTTGTGGGTTCCTTTGCATAGTCAGGCCCAAACCCTAATCATCTCATGCCTAGACGACGGAGACAGTGTCCTGGCTGGGCTCACTGTCCCCCCACCTTTGCTGTTGCCAAAATCTTCAACGTACAGAGCGGCCTAACCAGTGGTTCTCAGACAGCATGCGTTTGGTGTGTTGTCGTATGCCGACCTGTAGGGCTGTTGCTTAGTCATGGAATCGCCGTGCACTTCCCAACCTGCCGCCTCTCAGCCCCCCCAGTGCGTGCACGCACTCACACCCATACACACACGCCCGACGACCCCCTTTTCTCATCATTCCCCGGCGTGGACTGTGGTTTGCAGCCTTCACCTTGTGCTTTAGCTGGCAGGCCTGCACTCGGAAAGCGATTTTCTCCTGGGCCTTTGCCTGGAGTTGGGAGACGCTACCACACCAGGAGGGGGTGATGTCTTGGTTATGGACCTCGAGTTCCAAGGGCAGGTTTTAGATGTAGGAAAAATGAACAGGAAACACGTAAAAAGCTTTTGTGCTCAGTTGACCTGTCATTTTATTTAAAATATGAAACACATAGAAGCCAACCTTGTATAACATATAACATAGCTTGTGATTGAAATAAACATAGCCACAGCATGGTATCAGGAAGTCTCACCAGTAGCATGACAGGTTTGCTCTGCCCTCTCTCCCTTCCCACTTCCTCGCCTTAGAGACACCGTCCAGGACAGGCTCTCTTCCTCCAGCATCCAGGACAGAGGCCCCTTCTCCCCCTTCCCCTCCCCCTCCCCCAGCCCCCTCCCCCTCCAGAGCCAGAACTGGCCTCCCAGCCACAGACCCAGGGGCAAGGGAGGAGAAGGCAGGGAGAAGCAAAGCCCTTTCTAACGTTGTTATTCTGCCCTTCCTTGTCTCAAAAGGCAACAGATTCCGGAAAAAAGCCAGAAGAAGAAGAAGAAAACCAAATGGCGGGGAGACCGGGCCACTGGCACCCACAAACTGCAGTGCGTGATATTGTGATGGCCCGAGGCCCTGGGCACAGTGACCGGGAACTGGCCAGCCCTTGGGACCCCTCCACTGCCTAACCGCACTGAAGACCATTCTAACCATGACCCTTGGCCCAAGGACTTGACACAGGAAGGGAGAGAGGGAGGGTGGGCAGGGAGGAGATAGAGTCTGGCTTTGCTGGAAGGGCACGGGCTGCCCTGTGTCTCAGCAGCAGCGAAGAGGCAACAGTGAACAAAGCAGCATCCAAGTCCCTGTGTTGATGCAACCTGGTCCCTCCCCGCTCCTGGTGGCTGTGTTGTTTCTTTGAACTACATAGTGTGGGTGTGATGTGGAAGTGTTTCTCCACGTACAAAAACAAGCCATGATCACGCTTCCCCCACCCCAACCCCGGTCCACAGTGTCTGAGCTTGGGTGTCTTTTGTAGATTTTTAAATTATTTTAGGGATTATTATTTTATTAAAGGGGTCTGTGCCCACTGCCTGGTGAAGTTTCAAGTCTTCAGCAGACCTCTTCTATAACATGTCTGGAATATGGTTGTTTTTTAACTGAAATTTCCCAGCCGTGCCAAAACTCAACTCAACGTGAAAGCAGAGTGACCGAGAGACCAGAAGTTCACGGGGACCGTGGCTGGAGGCCTCGGGAGGAACAGACCCTACTCATGGCCTCCTATAAACTGGAGAGAAGAGAGATGTGTGTACCCAGAAGGTTTTACTGTGGTTGAGGATGCAGATAGCAGGGAACAAAATTTTGTTTTGCTGAGGGGAGAGACGGGCACGTCAGTTTTAAAAGGGCTTCTCATTACCCTGGAAATATATAAATTTTAAGTAAGTTTATTGGAGTCGCAAAAGTGTTCGTGTATTTTTCAGGTGGTGTGGGTTAAGTTCTGTGTTCTTCGCAGCCGTGGGAGAGGGCTTTCTCCCATCACCTGTGCTGTCTGGTGCCTCTGATACAAACACACTGAACAGGCGTGTACGGTCTCTGCGTCGAAGTCAGCTAACATGGACACCATCTGGAAAACTCTGGTTCGTGCTAAATCTTAACCAAAAATGATCCAGTACTGTTCTTACTGAAACAGCACCAAGACCTGAAGCCATTTTCCCTTTGAGTCAACTGACTCACTTCTTAAGCCCAGTAAATGAGCAAAACCCCTTGAAACATTTGCAAACTTAGTATTACAGGTTGCCTTTCTGGCAGGAACTTTTATTAACCTCTTGGATCTTAACTATGCTATATAAGTGGAGGAGAAAGTAAGGTTGGGGTGCCGACATGGCTCCCATATACCTGTTTCTACAGGGTGCCAGCCCCCTAGCTTCCTGACCACGCCCACCTGCCTCTCAGGTGCTGCTGGTGTGAGCCAGACTGGGGCGGGATGGATGGACAGCACACCCTCGAGAGAGAGTCAAAAGATGAGGCGGCCGGCTAGTGACTTTAGTTTCCATCTGTTACAAATCAGGCCACCAAGCAAACTAGAATATCCCTAGTGAGTGGCCTGGTCACCATTTGGAGAGAGAAACCCGGGTAAAGTGAGCACTCAGCCGGACATCGAGACCCCTGGATTCTTCCCTAGTTTTGAAAATGAGCTGAGTTCCTAACTCAGCAAGATCACCAGCAACGTGGTGGAAGGGGAGCGCAGCCAAAGAATGATTCTGATGCCGGAAAAAACAGTTGGGACTTCTGTTTGTTGGAAAATCAAACTTCTTTGTCTAAATGGCCCTTTTTTTCTGACCCTAAAAGGAAGGATAACAAAGAATATTCCAGATCAGGCACTTCAGAGCTTCCCAAGATCCTGTAATGTTAATGGGCCTTCTAAACACTAACAGGACAAGGCTCTTTCCAACCAATACGCTCCTCTGAGCCACACCCTAGCAGCCCAGGTGCAGTTGGGTGGCAGCTGCAAACTGGAGATGAGGAAGAGGCAAGACAGCGGGAAGAAGGAAGGATGGAGGTGCGGTGATGGAGCGAGTTGGAAGAGCAGGACAGGAAGCCCGGCTCACGGGGCAGCGTCCGCTTCAGAAAGGTCCCAGGCACGGACCACCACCACCCGGCCCACGGTGGAGCCTGCAGCTCCCTGACGGCACCGGATGGGGGAGTCTTGTTGGAAACAGATCAGTTGACTGAGAACGAAGCCCTTAGCTGTGAATGTAACCAGACGAAGAGATTCCAGCTGCTTCTAGGCCCTCCGCCCAACAGGGCAGCACATCTGCCCCACCCCCGGCCCCATCTTCCATCTCTCCTGCACTCAACCCACAGTGCCGGAGGGAGAAACTGGGTGAGGGATGGCCTCCTGCAGCCTCCCTGTTGAGCTAATGGTCGGCCTTTGTCTCCCATGACCTCATTTTCCCCATAGGTGAGATGGGTAAATAACACTTTTAAAAGGCGGTTCTTTGTGTTTTAGAGAACTGTGGACACTCGTGGCAGTGGGGGCTTCTGCACAGGCCTGAGTGGAGCATACCCAAGGGCATCCCCGGTACACGGTCACCTGGCGGGGTCAGTCTGGAAAACCAGTTGGCCATGCTACTTCATGACTGTGGAGCCCAAGGGGACTTGTGTCTTTGGTGGCATTCTGGTGTTCCCACTGGTTTTCCATCTGAATTAGTGCTCCCTTCATGCCCGCTGGAGCACGCCCTTCCTGAAATCCTTTCACCCCATGCCTTTGCCACTGTGTGCTCTCAGATTTCCTTCTAACATTCTTCCGCCCCTCCCCCACTTAGAGGGCTCTTTTCTCCCCAGCAAGTAATGCTAGCCATCCTCTCCACCCCCAGCCTGGGGCGATGGCCACTGACTTTCCCTCACAGGGGACATTTGGATGGCTTCTGTTAGGACTTTGCCCCCCATCTTCTTGTGGAGAATGCCTGTCAGCCTGGTGCGGCCTGCCTCGTGTCCCTAGGAAGAGTGACCCACTAACACGTGGCAGCTCTAACCCAAAGGCCCCTCGGACGTGTTACAGAAAATCCGGAGCCAGAGACAGTTTCCCTCCATTCGCAGCCCATTGGATTAGAAAGTCCATGTCGGGTTTACTTAGAATGAAAGATACTTGAATTACTGAGCGCCCGTGAGCGCCCAGCTTCTGTTACACAGTGTTAGCCATTGTCTACACAGGTGGCCATTGTCGTGAAATGAGAGTGATGCCTGGAGATCTCGATGATGCTTGAGCCTTTTATGTAACTTTTATTAAGTCTTTGTGTATCCCAACTCATTAATAAACAAAAGAAGAGGAACACTTGTCTGTCTGATTTCCTCTTACTCAAATATTCCTGACGTTTTGCTGAGAACATTAAACGTTGTCAGCGTCTGACCCAGAACACTGCCCTCTTGCGAAGACAGCTGGTGTCTCTGAGGGTTGTCCCCGTCCTGCCGGTCTCCTGATGTCCAGCAGCCCTGGATGTGGGCTCTGCCTCTGACTTTTATGTGCCTTTGAGCGAGTTACCTGCTTTAATCTTCAGCTGCCCCGCCTGTGAATGGGACAATGGTGTGCGCTTCCTAAGCAGACGAGGGCTAAAGCTAAATGCGGGCGTTCGCGGTACAGATCCCAGAAATGACGCTCTTTGTAAAGGACACCGATTGGATTGTCTGATGTTGCTTTTCATGAACACTGCCCCCTGCCCCCATCTGCAAGATCACAGTCTTTCATATAATGTGATTACATTTCTCTTTTGATTGAAACTGCTGGGTAGTTGGCCAAGCTGAGCCTCTTTGGGTCTTCTTCCCAGGGAATAGAGGGCCAAAGCCCTCTCCTGGTACTTCTTTGGGTGATGACAGCTGACGCATGTAAACTTGGAGGCTAGGGGTGCTTCTCACACCCTCCGCGCTGGGGGCAGAGGAGACCGGACTGCAGACTAGAGCAGGGAGGGATGGTGTGGCCGCCTGCCCATTCATCCCTCCCATGCAGACTTCCTGGGCACCACCACGTGCCAGGCAGTGGGCTGGGTGCTGGGTGGTGGTGAGCAGAGCAAAGGGTCTTCTGATAGATCTCCTTTAGTCCCGTCCTGACCTACTCAATCAAAACCTGCATTTTAACAAGATGCCCAGGTAATTCACATGTGCAGTAAAATCTGGGTATCACTGCCCTACGACATCAACCCCAGCATTGGCATGAAATCTAGCCTGGACCTGAGGCAGGAGATGGATGGGCCCCAGGCTGAGCCGCTGGAGTTGGTCCCCTGTGGACAGACACTCCACGATGAAGACAATAGCAGGAGGGAAGAGGAGCTGAGCTCTGCCCAGGTAAGAGACAAAGAGACCACCTGTCCCTCATTCTGAGGCCAAGGAGAACTTCCTGACTACACATGCGCAGAAAGGCTCCTCGGGGACCAAAAGGGGCGGGGCATCATCCCGTAGTAGGTGATGTCAACCTACCCATAGGCCTCTTCACTAGAAGCCATCTTGGCTAAGAGATGTGCACGCACACTGGGGAGGACGCTGAGTTACACCAGATATACCAGATACGGACTCAGAGCCAGGGAAAGCAAGATGATTGGCCAGAGGAAACCCGGAAGAAATGCCCCATACAAGTGATTCAAACTACCACGAGGGCACGACTCTCCCTCTGAGCCCACCCATGTGAGTCTATTCACACGTACTCTTTTTTTTTTTTTATTTTTTGCGGTACGCAGGCCTCTCACTGTTGTGGCCTTTCCCGTTGCGGAGCACAGGCTCCGGACGCGCAGGCTCAGCGGCCATGGTTCACGGGCCCAGCCGCTCCGCGGCATGTGGGATCTTCCCGGACCGGGGCACGAACCTGTGTCCCCTGCATCGGCAGGCGGACTCTCAACCACTGCGCCACCAGGGAAGCCCCTCACACGTACTCTTTTTACTCCTAATAAACACTTCATTTGTTTCACTACTTTCCATCTCTTTGTGGAAATTCATTTCTGTCTCTGGTGGTCTAGTGGCTAGGATTCAGCGCTCTCACTGCTGCTACCTGACTTGAATCTCTGGCCGGGGAACTGAAATCCCGCTTCAAGCCACTGCAGGCCGAGGCCGCCCGAGATCAGACTCACTGTGCCTCAAGACGCAGTTCAACCACGTTCACCCAGGGGCAGCCTCATCTGCTTTCAACTCAGCAATTAGAGTTTGCTCCTCTGCCTGGAACAGCCGCAAGGTTCTGCCTGGCCAGGCAGCGAACTCAGAAGTATCCCCACAGCCAGCAAGTGGTTTCCTTAATTAAGGGAAGTGTTTACACAAAGGCACATTGGATCCCAGTTTGCTTCTCAAACTCTCTAGCATTTTTCCGAAAATGTGGACAACCACATTCATTGCACAGAGCTGAGAACACATAAAGGCTCTGTGTCCCTGGCGCTCTCTCTAAAGGTGGGCGTTCTGTGCCAGCTAGGGATACTCTCAACCCCCAAGACTTGCACTTTGCGGAGCTCCACCACCGTGCCAAATAGCGCACTATCATGCTAATGTGAAGTTTTAAACCTAAGAAAAGAAAACTGAGTTCCTACCAGCCAAGAACTGATGGATGCCTTCAGTAGAACTTACATCCTGGCGATGATGTGGGAAACCAGACTCTGACTCAAACCAGCTTCCTACTCAGTCACGGGCCCCGCACCTGGGGTGATAAAATAATCGGGCAGGTGGCTCTCAAAGTTGGGTCCCCAGACCGGCAGCTTCAGCACCACCTGGGAACTTGTTATAAATGCAGATGATCCGGGCCCGTCTCAGACCTACTGAGTCAGAAATTCTGAAGTGAGGCTCAGCCCTGTGCGCTTTAACAAGCTCACCCGTGATTCTGGTGCTCCCTAAAGTTTGAGAACAACTGAATTAATACCTGTAGGTAAACATGAAAATTCCTACCACGTGGAGGTAAACGGCAGCTTGTTTTGTTCTCGTCTGCAAGACAGCAGCCGGCTATCTGGGCAAAGTTGCCCAGATCCTTCCCCTCTCCTTCCTGTGTCTGATTAACAAGGGTCCCTTAAGGTCTGGAGCCCAGGGACACTAGTACAGAGGTTATTAACCTTGGCTCCATGAGGTGACAGGTGGGGTAGCTGACTCCCTCTCGACCCCTCCTCAAAATCATATGCAAAATTGTATGTACACATGCATTCTTCTGGGATGACAATGGTTTTTATCAGATTCCCACCATACCACCATGTTACCCACTGAGAAAATGAACCAGCCCCTTGAACCTCTTTTTCTGTCTGCGGGCCCTTCTGGTAGTTTCAAGGCCACTGAGAGTGGGGAGAGGAAATGAAATGAGCAAAGGTCCATCTTCTAAGCAGCTCTGACAGCATCCTTCACACGTCCCTGCATTGCTCCCACAACATCCTGAGGGAGGGGACGGCCTCAGCCCTTCTCCCCGTCCCCCACATGACTCAGTGTGTGACCCACACACGATTCTCCCACCTCTTCCCACCGGGGTTACCACCACCTGCCGCTCAGGCCCCAGCACCCTGGGCCAGAATTGGCAAAGGCGAGAGGAAATTCAGGATGCAGTGTTGGCCTGGGAGCACTTAGCCAGCCACCCAGGCGGGAGTGGGGGCTGGGAGCCAGCTGCAGAGGAGGGATGTGAGGCGTGTAGCGAAGGCACTTGGTGTCCGATGCCATCATCTCAAGTTTGTAACCAGTGGTTTGCAAAGGGCTGTGTATCAGTGTTAGCATCACTTCGGGAGTTTTGGAAGGAATCTCGCTGCCCAGGCCACACCCCCAGAGGATCTGGTGCCGTTGGCTTGGGTCAGAGCTCCCCAGGGGATTCGGCTGTATGGCCAGGGCTGAGACAACCCGCTGGGTTACACTGTATGATGGTCCCTTGAATCCTACGGCTTCTCAGTGAAAACTGGTTAATAAAAGAAACAACTGCGTGGAGAGCCCAGCCCTTTGTAAATGAACACTTGACTACAAGCCTCTGGGAGCCTGCTTAACTTGTTGACTGGTCTGGTCCAATCTCCAATGATGTGTATGTCCCCGGGTCCAGGGGAGGGCCTGGTGCTACAATGTTAATGCTGAATGTTTATTAAATGGATTAAGAGTTATTACAGATATCAGCAGATATCCATGTCTTCAAACCTAAGTCAGATAGGTTCCTACTTCCCTCCTTCGCCCCCAGTCCCCGGCCTATGGCAGCCCCAGGGCAGCTGCAGACTCAGTTCCTGCGGGTCAGTGTCCCACGGAGGCTTCTGCCTCTGACTCCGTCCCACAGACTCTCCACTCTGAAGTTCAGCCTCTGCCTCAGTTTCCACAAAGGAAGCCCACTCTCAGTAGGCCTTCAACCCATACCTCGCCAGACCCCCTCCCACCCACGCTTCCCCCAGCAGCGGCCTCCCCGGTCAGCTGAACACCACCCCTCAGGTTATCTCCCCCTTCGCCTGGTTCGCTTTGTTTCGTCACCATCCCATAACCCCTTCCTAGGGTACAATGTGGTTCCAACTGGGGGACCAAGGTTCCCGTTTGCCTGTGACAGAGGAGTTTCCTGGGATGTGAGACTTGCAGTACTAAACCCAGGACAGACCAGGGCAAACTGCGACCGTTTGTTCCCCCTATTAGTAAGAATGAAAATTTTCACCTTGTTCTATAACAGCAATACTAATAATTATCAATTAGGTGGCCGTTCTCAAATGTTAGCATCCATCAGTCACCTGGGAGGCTGGGTGAGACACAGGATTTTCTGATTCAGCAGGTCTGGGCTAGGGCCCGAGCATTTGAGCTTCTCCCAAGTCCCCGGGAAGCGATGCTGAGAACCCTGAATCAGCTAATCCATGTTCCTTGGTCTGCACAGGTACTTAGACCTCACACGCTAGTTACCAGCGAACATTTCGTGGAGCTTCCGGTAAGCCAGATGCTGAGTTACTTGTGCATATTATCTCACCCCGTGAGGTAGGTGGTAGGGCACTTGTTCACAGAAAGGGAAACCAAGGTCCGGGGACAGCCAGGGCTGACAGGGCCTGGCCTTGCACGCAGATCTGTCTGGCTCCCAAGACTGTGCTCCGTCTACAACCACCCCGGCCTCGCTGAGGCTGAGCGGGTCCCACCAGCCACCCCACCCTTTTTAAATTTTAACCTGTTTGAGGCAAATCTTTCACTGCAACTCCCACATCCCCGCCTTCTTCCAAGTGAGCTGAAGGCAGATCAGCTTCCCCCGAGTGACTCAGCAGAGGCATTTTGAACCTAGAGCACTGTCATTTTCCAGAGCTTCTGCAGTGGGCCTCCTCCCAGGGGCACCGCCTAGCCCATCTGCTGCCTTTTTCCAGCCTAGTTTTTCTGAGCAAGGCCAGCCAGCCAGCCAGCCCTTAGCAGCGTGGGTGAAACCCCAGCGGCCTCAAGGTGTAGTCTGGGACCTCTGGCCTCCAGCCCGCCCATGGGAGCAGCCTGCAGCCAGGGGCCCCCTGGGACCCCTCCTCAGCCCTACTGGAAGGCAGCCTGGAGGAGCCCTTGATGCAGGGCACCAGAACAGCTCCTCCCCTGCCCCCACAAGCCCCCCAACAGTTCAGACTTTTGTTCCTTCTCTGCGGTTGGCATTATTGGTGCGCAGAGCTGCGTGAGGTGGTGCCCAGAGCACGGCTGCCCGGGTCTAGCCCGGCTGTGCCACAGGCCGGTGACTTGGGCAAGGTGCCTGACCGCTCTATGCCTCGATTTCCTCACTTGTCAAATTTTTAGGTTTGAATTAGATATATACACTTTTCAGAATAATGGCTGGCACGTAGAATCTCTTATTTAAATGTTAGCCAAGATCCCAGAATCAAATCAGTAAATGCCTTTGGAGTGCCTACTAGTAACTACAGCCACCATTTATCGACCACCTAGCAGTCATTGTGCTTTGCCTGGGTCACCTCACTTAAGACTCGGAGGGGCTGGGTGACAGCCCCAGGAAGTGAGGTGCTAGGATCCAGGCCAACCTGTCCCATGGGGCCCCACTGCCTCACTCGGGGGGCAGGTCCAGGGCTGGGAATCAGCCGTCCTCCCTTGGAGGGCCAGCCTAGAAGGCTCTGTCCTACACCCCATCCTCTGGCCTCAGCTCCTGCCCTCCCACCTCTCCCCAGTCTGCCTCCCTCCCCCGCCCCGAAGCTCTTCACCACCTGAAGGGCAGCTTCCAGACTCCAATCACTGCCTGTTATCTTCTCCTCTCCTGGTCCAGGGCTACTCTGAGTTCCGCTCTTACCCAGCTCCCCTTGTCAAGCAAAACATAGTCTACCTTCATGGGAAGCAATTTGGCATCCAGCATCAAGAGGTTTAAAACACCCTACCCTAAAAATTCCACTCCTGGAATCCTTTCCTAAAGAAATCATCAAAGTTGCAATGAATGATGAACAAAGATGATCTTTGCATTCATACGCCAAAAAAATTGGAAATGATCTAAGTGAACAATAATTGAGAATGATTAAATAAATAATGCTATACCCACATAATGGAGTATTACCCAGCTATTAAAGAGAAAATGTGTGAACCAGCATAAGAAATGTACATTTCCTTTATTTTCACCATCCCTGGATGTTATCATCTTTTTTGAAATCTTTGCTTAATGGAAACGTGAAGAAAACGGTATCTGGTCTCTCTTTTATTTTCATTTCTTTGACCACCAGTAAGACTGGACGTTTTAAAGCTTGTCAGGTTTTATTCCTTATAAATTGCCTATTTATGCCATCTCTTCGATTTTCTATTGGAAATTTCATTTTTCTTATTTATTAGTTTTTATATATTATTGACCACTTCTATGTCATATTTATTGCAGAAATTTTCCTAGCATCTAATTAATCTTTTAATCTTATTTATGATTTGTTTTTACACTATAGATATTTTTAATTTGAAATGTTTAAAACTATCATTTTCTCCTTTATGGTTTTTTGCCTTTGGTGTGAGACTAACAGTGTCCTTTCTCATCCAAATATTATTTTCTTCTAATACCTTTATATTTACACCTGTTTTCCAGATGACTTCCTATCCATTAAATAATAAAATGGAATCACCCGTACCTCATACCATTGTAGTGAAGATCAAATGAGCGAATTCATGCAAAGCTCTCGAATCGATAACGGGCACATAGTAGGTGCTCTGTCATCGTTAGCTATCCTTAACTTAAACTTTACTTCACTGGAAATGCATTCTGGGGTTACATGTAAAATAGGTTTCAGCTTTGTGTTAAGCCAGTTGTCCCAGCAAAAAGCCTGTGTCTGAAAGGTAATCTTTTTGTCGACCCCAGAGTTCCAGAGGGAATTTCCTTTACAGGGCAGTGAGCTGGGAGGGCGTGAGGCTGCCCCGAAGCTCCCTGTGCCCGCTGTCACTCAGGGCTTGCCCCTGTGCTAAGTTCAAGACCTCTGCCACAACAGGTTTCTTAAGGATAGGGGACAGAGCCAAGACATGCTCAGCCTGACTGCCATCTCCTTTCCCAGCCCAGCTTCAGGGCCTCCTAGCCTCAGTCGTTCCACAAACGCTCCCTTCACTAGGGCCTCCGGGACCAAGGAGATCTGTGTTTTCTCTGACCACACCCCTCCTACAGCCCATTCAGTCGGCTGGGCCAAGGTCACCAGTGGCCCCCAACCTAGACAGAAAGTCTGGGCAGGAGCCAGGGGAAGGACAGGCCCTTTGTCCTGCACTGGGTGGCAGTGAGGGGGTGAGGGATGCTCTACCCCCGGGCGAGGGAGGGGGTGTCACCCGGCCAAGCTCTCCGGCCACTGCTGGTTCCTGGGTCCAATAAGGGCCAGATTTCCTCTGTCTGAAGCTGACACAGGGTTAATCCCTCTCCCTTGTCATTCACCTCTGCAAGGAAGTTCTTCAGAAATGACACACATGTTCGCTGGGGCGCAGGGGAGAGGTGGGGTAGCTATAAGTAGCATCAAAGTTTGGGGAAGGAGATGGGATTTATTGACAGAGATGCCACTTTCTGTCAGGCAAAGAGCTGAAAGGCCACTTGTTGAAGGGTTGCTCTGTGCCGGGCGGGGCCGGGGCTACCCGGTGTGAGGCACCACTGCCATGGCATTTGTGTGAATGGTACCCCCGGGCCGCACAGAGCTGAGCGCTTTCACCACACCACGCCTCACTGCATCCCCAGGAGGAGGACACGCAACTCCCCTCTGGAGAGGAACCTGAGCTTCAGCGATGTTAAACCACTCCCTCCAGTTCTCACAGACCTGAGTGGCAAAGCCAGGACCTCAAGTGTGTCCTCCATGTGAACTCCCAACTGGGATCAGAGGACGCTGCCTCACCAACGACGTGGCCTCGGCAAGTTATGCCAGCTCTCTGGGACCGGGTTCCGTCATCTGAAAAACAGGCTCATATGAGTGTTTACCTCTATTGTCGTGAGGATTAAATGAGTCAGTGCATTCTAAGAGCTTAGAATGCTGTGTCTGTCCTATACAGAGAATGTTCTCGATACTTCCTAGCTGCTGTTCTTGGCGTTACCAGCATTGTTTTCGTAGTAGTAGCAGCACTGCTACTACGTGGGTATGTGCTGTCCGCATTTGAGGTTCCCCTGGCCTGCTCCGAGAACGCCAGGGAAGCCGGGCCAGTGTCCCTCTTGTCCACCAGGTGGCACCATCGCAGAGAGGATGGGTCTCTTTCCAGCCTCACGGGGTTTGTACCCGAAGGCCGCCGGCTCAGCTCCCCGTAGGAGTCCTAGGATATCAAAAGTCAGACCCCTCTACGGCCTGCCCCAGCTCTCACCCTGCCCTCTGGGACTTCCTGCTCTCTAGAAGGCCTGCTTGGGTACAGCTTCACGTACACCCTGGGGACCCCGGGTCTGGCGTGTAGCAAGTGAACACACAGGTCTAGGCTGGAGGACCCTCTTAGGAACTGTTAGATGAACCCCTCTGGGTCTAAACACCCACCACCTTGGGAGACCCCACGTCCCTGGCCTCTGGCCTGTTCACTCTGCAGCCAGCGCTTACCAAAACGTTGTGTGGGGGGCGGGGGGGGGGGGGGCTCTGCCTCAGTCACAGCTGGAGCTTATTAACAAGGCAGATTCCAAAGCCCCACTTGGGCCAGTGGTTCTCAACAACTACACATCACCCGGGAACTTGTAAGAAATGCAAATTCTCCCCGCTCCAGACCCACTGAATCAGAGACTCTGGGGTGGGGTCAGCAACCCGTGGTTATCAGGCCCTCCAGGTGATTCTGCTGCACTGGGCAATTTGAGACACGCTGGCCGGCATTCTCCCCTCTTCTACCGCAGCAGGAACCCCTCTCTCTAGAGCTCCGGTGGGTCTATGTTAGGATTGCCAAGGGGCTGAAGTGTTTTGTCAGTGGTGTGGTTAGCGGTTTGTGCGGTGTGCCACCTGACAGGGTTGTGATAGGTACTTTCCTGTACGATGGTGCTCAAAGCTATCGTGGTTTTCGTTTTTAATCTTGATGAAAATGTGTAATGTTTTCAAGACAGTTGCTTAGCAAATAGAACCTGACGAGACAGCCGACTTCACAGATTATCAGATTTCATGATCTCTCTTGTTCCTAGCAACTACACTACTTTTCTGCTCTGAGGCAACGGGAGGTTGCACTGAGACGTTGACAGAGCCAAGGGGGAAGAGATGCTGGCCCTTCTCTTACCCGTCCCCTCCCCCCATGATGTTATGAGAGCCCCGACCCTCGGCAAGTGCCAGGTCTGGGAACGGAACAGCGTGGTACCCGGAGGAACGGGTCTGTACCTCTCATTCCCCCATTCTTTAGGAAGCTCACAAACTCAAATAGACAAACTTTTCGCAGAAAGTGTGAACAGTTCATTCCTTTCCCTCTTGGTCACCTCTAAGAGAGGAATTTCACAGAACTCAGCATTGCCGTCCAAATCCCCCACGTGTATGGTGAGAGAGAAGAGAGAGACTTATTTCCTGTGAAAATGGTCCTGGTGGCATCATGTAAACAAGGCTCTCTTACTGATGCTGGAAGGCAACGGAAAATAAAGTTTTTTAAATTTTAATTACAAACAAATGTGTTTGTTTCTCAGAAACGCTCAACCCAGTTCTCATGATTCTATAAATAGAAGAGTAGTGGGTTGAATAGTGGCCCCCAAAAAATATGCCCAAGTCTTAAACCCCAGTACCCGTGAATGTGACTTTATGTGAAATTAGGGTCTTTGCAGATGTAATTAAGTGAAAGCTATAGTGATGAGACTATCCTGGGTTTAGGGTGACCCCTAAATTCAATATCTGGTGTCCTCATAAGGAAAAGCAGACAAGATCAGAGACACACAGGGGAGGCCATGTTAAGACGAAGGCAGAGATTGGAGGGAAGCAGCTACAAGCCTAGGAATGCCGTGGGTTTCTGAGAGCCTCCAGAAGCTAGGAGAAGGCATGGAACAGACTCTCCCTCAGAGCCTCCAGAGGAAGCAATCCCGTCAACACCTTAATTTCAGACTTCTGGCCTCCAGAACTAGGAGAGAATGAATTTCTGTTGTTTTAAGCCACCCCGTTTGTGGTAATTTGTTAGTGCAGCCCTAGGAAAAGAACACAAGAACATTATGTGCTACTTTATGGCAATAAATGTGGAAGCCTACAAAGAAAAGGAATGATTTTCTAACAGAGTATATTGCCAGATATGACCCAGAGAGAGGAAGAAAATGTGAAGAAAAGAGTAACAACAGAAAAACTTGGAAACATTGTTAAAGATTTATCACTTTTTAAAAGGCACCATGGGACTTCCCTGGCGGTCCAGTGGTTAACACGCCACACTTCCATTGCACAGGGCGGGGGTTCGATCCCTGGTCGGGGAACTAAGATCACGTATGCCTCATGGCATGGCCAAAAAAAACAAAAAACAAAAAACCCCGGCACCTGGGACGTCCCTGGTGGCACAGTGGTTAAGAATCCGCCTGCTAATGCAGGGGACATGGGTTCGAGCCCTGGTCCGGGAAGATCCCACATGCTGCGGAGCAACTAAGCCCGTGTGCCACAACTACTGAGCCTGCGCTCTAGAGCCCACGAGTCACAACTACTGAGCCCGTGCGCCACAACTACTGAAGCCTGCGTGCCTAGAGCCTGTGCTCCGCAACAAGAGAAGCCAGGGTGATGAGAAGCCCACGCATCACAAAGAAGAGTACCCACTGCTCACCTCAACTAAAGAAAGCCCGCGTGCAGCAACGAAGACCCAATGCAGCCAAATATTAAAAAAATAATTAATTAAAAAAAAAACGGCACCATGCCAAGACTGTTTTACACCTAAGTTTACTTAACCAAAAGGAACAATTTCCTTGTTACTCAAACTGTGCAAAACTATACGGAAAAGCCCCTGAGTAATTTCATAAAGCTAGAAATACCTTCGTGTCCAAGTCTGGTAAAGCACGTAGAAAACAATAAATGAGAAATTTCGTGTATGAAGTAAGGACAGACGTTAAAGTATACTAATAAATCAGGCCATGTATGAAAAGCACACTGTGCCGTGATCAGGAGGATTTAGTCCAGTGTGCGGGGCTGTAAAGGCAGCGCTTCCTGATGTCTGAGTTTTGGCAGAACCTGGCAGGCCAACAGCAAGAGCAGAGCTGGCAAGCACCTCCCTTTCTTGAGGGAGTCACCTGACCTCTGCCAGCCCATGAGAACGTCCATGAGGTTAACTGAGGGGCTGAGGAGGAGGCGGAGTGAGGGAGTATTCGGAAAGCAAGTGTTGCCAATGAGCGTACCCTCCCTCACCCTGGCCTTCCACCTCAAGTCAAAGGATGGGCTCCTGAAACCTGAGGGACACAGGACCCAATAAAGACTCAAGGTCAGAGACTGGCTGGGGCTGCCCTTGTCTGATAGCAGATTATGGGTGAGGACTGTCTTAAGAAAGACGAATGGATAAAGATGATGTGGCACATATATACAATGGAATATTACTCAGCCATAAAAAGGAACAAAATTGGGTCATTTGTAGAGACATGGGTGGATCTAGAGACTGTCGTACAGAGTGAAGTAAGTCAGAAAGAGAAAAACAAATATCGTATATTAATGCATATATGTGGAATCTAGAAAAATGGTACAGGTGAACCAGTTTGCAGGGCAGAAATAGACACACAGATGTCGAGAACAAACGTATGGACACCAAGGGGGGAAAGCATGGGGGTGGGTGAGTGGGATGAATTGGGAGATTGGGATTGACATATATACACCAATATGTATAAAATGGATAACAAATAAGAGCCTGCTGTATAAAAAAATAAATAAAATAAAATTCAAAAACAAAAAAGAAATGCAAAAAAAAAAAGGCCTGTACTTCAGACCTTCAGGCCTTCAGCAGTGGCATGTGCATATTTCCTGTGGGCCAGAGGTGGACCCTAGGGAAAGAGTGGGACTTAGTAGAGATTCCCCACACTGGGCAAAAGGACAGCCAGGGGACTGAGGGAAGAGGTTGACACTATCAACTCGAAGAGGCATCGCCTGGATCAAAGTCTCCACAGGAAAGAGCCTCAGCGTTGGGGAAGCAAAGCCCTCCTCAGTAACTGCAAGAGCAGCACACCCCAAGGGCACCAACACCAGGTGACAAAGTACCAAACTAGTAGGACCTTCTCACTCCTCAACTCTGCTGTATCCCAGAGGGCCCCTGTGATTGTTAACTCTACATGTCAGTTTGAATGGACCATGGGGTACCCAGATATTTGGTTCAACATGATTCTGGGTGTGTACGTGAGCATGTTTGTGGATGAGATCAGCACTTGGGTCGGTGTACTGAGTAAAGAGGATGGTCCTCCCCAGTGTGGCTGGGCATCAGCCGATCCACTGAGGACCTGAATAGAAAAAGGTAGAAGAAGGGACAATTCACTCTCTCTGCCTGATTGCTGAGCTGAGATAATGTCTTCTCCTGGCCTCAGATTAGGAATTACACCAGCGGTTCCCCTGCTTCTCAGGTCTTTGGACCCAGACTGAGTCATGCCACCAGCTCTCCTGGGTTTCCAGCTTACAGACCCAGATGCGGGGACTTCTCAGCTTCCAGAATCATGTGAGCCAATTCCTTATAAAAATTTATTTCGATATAGATGTAGATATCCTATTGGTTCTGTTTCTCTGAAGAACCCGGAACAATACAGCTCCCAAAACAGCACTTAGGAAAGAGGTGAAACCCCTGTTCCCATCTCAGATTTCCCAGTCAGAGGCAGAGCTAAAGGAGAGGAGAAATTTAAATCAGATAAAAGGTTGGAGTTTTAAATATTGGATTGAATAGGGCTTTTTTATTACTAAAATGAAAGTGTTCTTAGACTGAAAATAATTAGAAAAGCTGAAAGCTGTCCAAGATTTCATCCAGAGCAAGGAGGAGCACACCCAGCGAGTGGGCTTGAAGGATGGTAGAAAAGGTTTGCTTTCTGCTTGTACCTTACTAAGTAGACATTTATACAATAAGCTGGTTCCACACTGCAAGTGTGGCTCAGTAAGAGGATAATTTAAAAATCATGTGGTCATATCTGTAGATGCCAGGAAGACATTTGATAAAATTCAGTGCACTTTCCCAACAGAAAGCACTGGATAAATTAGGAATAGAAAGAAACCACCTAAAATTTTAAAAACTGTGTACTGAAAACCAAACACTAGTATCTATTTTTATTTTAAAAATTCAGAAAAGTACAAAGAAAATCACAAATCATTCATATTCCCGTAACCTGAACTAATAATAGAACATATTTGCTTATTGTTTTTTAAAAAGAATAATTATTTCACTGCATAATCATGTTTGTTAAAACAAATTCAAACAATGCAGAAAAGCACAACCACACAATTTTTCTTTAACCACCAACCAGAAACAATCATCATTAATATTAGGTAAACATCATCCCAAGTATCTTTCAATACATATTTACAGTTAGAAGGTTAGAGATACATACATACATACATGAGTATTAAATTTAATTTTACTTAAATTTGCATCTATATTCATGAGGAATATTGGCCTTTTTTTGTAATAGCTTCATCTGGTTTTGGAATTAAGGTAATACTGGCTTTGTAAAATGAATTGGGAAGTATTCCATACTTCCCTATTTTTTTTTTTTTTTTTGCGGTACGCGGGCCTCTCACTGTTGTGGCCTCTCCCGTTGCGGAGCACAGGCTCGGGCCGCGCAGGCTCAGTGGCCATGGCTCACGGGCCCAGCCGCTCCACGGCATGTGGGATCTTTCCAGACCGGGGCACGAACCCGTGTCCCCTGCATCGGCAGGCAGACTCTCAACCATTTGCACCACCAGGGAAGCCCCATACTTCCCTATTTTTTTAAAGGAGTTTGTATAGGATTGGTTTTTATTTGTAAAATGTTTCATAGAATCCATAAGTGAAGCCTTCTAGGCCTGGAGTTTCCTTTGTGGCAAATTTTAAATTACAAATTCAATTTTTGAAATTAATATGGGGCTATCCAAACTTCCTGTTTATTTTTGTACCCGTTTAGGTAGTTTTTGTCTTTGAGAGAACTGGTCCATTTCATCTAGATTGTCCAATTTTTGGGCATAAGGTTGTTCATAATATTCTATTCCCTTACTATTCTTTTAATTTCTGTACAGACTATTGTGATGTCCCCTTTTTCATTCCTAATATTAATATTTTATGTCTTCTTTCTTTTTTTACCTTTGTCAGTTTAGCTAAAAGCTTATCAATTTTACTGACATTTTAAAAGAACCAGTTTTTGGTTTCACTGATTTTTCACTATTGTTGGTCTCTGTTCTATTTCATTAATTACTACACTTGTCTTTATGATTTCCTTCCTTCTACTTACTTTATGTTCCACTTTGTACTTCACTATACAATTTCTTGAGGTAGGGACACAGATCATTGGCTTTAGATTTTTCTTCTTTCTAATATAAGCATTTAAAGCTATGAATTTTTCTCTTATTTAGCTGCACCTCACAAAATTTTATGTGTTTTATTTTCTTTATCATTAGATTACAATATTTTCCAATTTCCTTTGTGATTTTTTCTTTGACTCATGGATTATATAGAAGTGTTTTTGAATTTCCAAATATTACAGGTTTTTCTAGTTATTGTTATTTAGCTCTGATTTAATTCCACTGTGGCCAGAGAATATACTCTGTATAATTTCAATCCTTTTGATTTTATTGCTTAGCATCTGGTGTACCACATACACTTGAAAGTAGTCAGCTATTTTGTGGTGCAGCGTCTTGCAAATATCAGTTAAGTCAAAGTGTAATAGTGTTGTTCAGATTTTCTATATCTTTGTTGATTTTATGTCTAGTTCTATCAATTGGTGAAGGAGGAATGTTAAAACGTCCAATTATGATTGAAGCATGGTCAGTTCTCCCTTTGCTTAATTTTTTTAATGGTGGAAAAGGAGGAAAAGGGAATAAACACCAGATGGAAAAAATTGAAAGCAAAAGGCAATTCAACAGACTTAAACCCGACCTTGTCAGTTATCACCTAGATACAAAAGGACTGAACACTACAGTAAAAACAGAGATTTCTGATTAGTTTGTTTAAATGACCTAACTTTATGTATATAAGAGACACACTTTATTTATTTATTTATTTATTTATCTATCTATCTATCTATCTATTTATTGGCTGCGTTGGGTCTTCGTTGCTGCATGCGGGCTTTCTCTAGTTGCGGCGATCGGGGGCTACTCCGTTGCGGTGCACGGGCTTCTCATTGCGGTGGCTTCTCTTGTTGCGGAGCACAGGCTCTAGGCATGTGGGCTTCAGTAGTTGTGGCACGTGGGCTCAGTACTTGTGGTTTGCAGGCTCTAGAGCACAGGCTCAGTAGTTGTGGCACACGGGCTTAGTTGCTCCGTGGCATGTGGGCTCTTCCCGGACCAGGACTCGAACCCGTGTCCCCTGCATTGGCAGGCAGATTCTTAAACATTGCGCCACGAGGGAAGCCCAAGAGACACACTTTAAATATAAGAGCACAGATAAGTTGAAAGTAAAAGGGTGAAAAGAGATATATCACACAAACAGTAAGAAACAGTAAGGACAGAAAGCTGGACAGGTTATATTCATATTCAAGACAAGGAGAACTATCAGAGATAAACAGTGACATTTTATTATAATGGTGAATTCATTAAGAGACAATTATAAATGTGTATGTACCTAATATCAGAGCTTTAAAATCCATGAAACAATATTTGACAGAACTAAAAGAAGAAAGAGACACACCAACAACCACAGTTGGAGATTTTAACGCTCCTCTCAATAACTTAAGAATAGAAAGACAAAAAGTCAGTAAGGATACAGAAGTTCTGAACTATACTATTAATCCTTTTGATCTAAATGCCGTATACAGAATGTGATACTTAACAACTGCAGAATACAACTTCCTTGAAAGCACACATGGAACTAAGATAGAGCATATGCTGGACCATAAAACAAAACAGCATATTTCTGAGGATTGAAATCATACAAAAGATGTTCTGCAACCACATGGAATTGAATTAAAAAACCAATAATGAAAAAAGTAAAAATTTCCAACTATCTAAAAATTAAATAGGAACTTCTAAATAATCAATGGATCAAAGAGGAAATTACAGTGGAAAATAGGATAGTTTTTAACTGAACAAATAAAATACTATATCATATTGAACCTAAACCTGACATAAGAGTAAATAAAATACCTGAATAGTCATAGGTGTTAGTGAAATTAAATTAATAATTAAGAACCTTCCCACAAAGAAAATTCTAGGCCCAGATGATTTCATTGGTAAACTCTACCAAACATCAAAGGAAGATATAATATAAACCACATACAGACTCTTTCAAAAATAAAGGAAAAAGGAAACTTCTCACCTCATTGAAGAGGCCAGCATAATCCTGATATCAATAACTGACAAGGAAAGAAAATTACAAGAATGGAACATTTCAGACCTATATCCTTCATGAATACAGATGCCAACATTCTATTAGCAAAATATTTACAAAGCAAATACACTAATAAATTAAAAGGATAATACCTTTTATGGGTTTTTTTCTAGGCATGCAGGGTCAAATGTACACAACCATTTAATTTAATACCCATAAATCAATCACCATAATTTGCTGTGTTAACAGAATAAGGGGGGAAAACTGTATGATCATCTCCACGATTCAGAAGAAGCATTTAATCAAATTCAACATCAAATTCAGCAAACTAATATAAAAGGGGAAGTTTCTTAATCTGATGAAGGGCATCCTTAAAGAATTACAGTTGAATCATGCATAACGATAAAATATTGAATGCTTTCCCTCTAACAGCAGGAACAAAACAAGGATTTTTCTCTCATTCTATTCAGCATTGTACTGGACGTCCTAGCTGTTCCAAACAGGCAATGGAAAGAAATTAAAGATATAAAGATTGAAAAGGAAGAAGTAAAAATGTGCTAATTGGCAGATAACATGATTGTATTTTTGATTGTATTTTTAGAATATCTAAAAGAGGGCTCCCCTGGTGGCGCAGTGGTTTAGAGTCCGCCTGCCGATGCAGGGGACACGGGTTCGTGCCTCGGTCCGGGAGGATCCCACATGCCGCGGAGCGGCTGGGCCCGTGCGCCATGGCCGCTGAGCCTGCGCGTCTGGAGCCTGTGCTCCGCGACGGGAGAGGCCACAACAGTGAGAGGTCCGCATACCGCAAAAAAAAAAAAAAAAAAAAAGAAACTTATAAAAAAAATAAAAAGAATATCTAAAAGAATCTACAAGCAAACTAGTAGGTTAAGTTAGTGAACACAGAGTCAATATACAAAAATCAACTGTATTTCTATATGCTAGCCACTAGAACTAGAAAATAAAATTTAAAAATCAACACCACTTACCATAGCATCAAAAATGTTTAAAACCTAGGAGTAACTCTTACAGAAATTGTGCAAGTCTTCTATTCTGAAAGCTACAAACATTGTCCTAAACGAATGAACAAATAAAACCAAGCCTCAAACTACAGAAGTCCTTACTAAATGAATGTATATAATATGTTCATATGTTCACGGTTGAAAAACTCAATATCGTTAAGATGTTATAGGCAAGATTCTAAAATGGGCCCATGATCGCTGTCCTCTGGTATTAAGTCTTGTATAATCTGATGTGTCCCCCTTGAGTGAGAGCAAGACCAGTGGCTTGCTTCTAGCCAACAGAACATGGCAAAGGTAACAGGCTATCACTCTTGTGATTATGTTATGATAAATACAGGCAGTCTTCACTTTGCACCGTAGTGTAGGACAAGCTGAAACCGTTCAGAGTGAGCTTAATAATCTGATTAGTTTAAGACAAAACTTAATGGGAAAAATTCTGATTAGTTCCTGACCTTTAAAAATGCTTGACAAAACATTAAAATCTCCCATACTGTTAATCATAAATATGTCGGGAAATGAGAAAAATAGTAAAGCTAATATTTATTTAGGACACTGTAATTTAAAATATTGGAAACATTGGCAGTAACTATCAAGACTAAAAATTCACATATCCTATTACCAAGCAATTCTACACAAGCCCAAGAGAGTATAAGTCCGCCTAAAAATATGTGCAAGAATTTTCATAGCAGTTTTATTTATTATAGCCAATAACTTTTTTAGAACCCGCTAAATTTCTGTCTTCAGGAAAATGAATCAATAAATTGTAGTATATCCATACAATGGAATATTACACGGCATTTTCCAAAAAAATCATGCATACAACAACACAGATTAATGTCTAAAACATTGAGTTGAGCAAAAAAGCCAGACACAAAGGTATACATACTCTTGGGCTACTGTTGGATTTGATTTATATTAAGGTCAAGAACAGGCACATCTAATCAATGGTAATAGAAATCAAAAGAGTGTTTACCTTTGGACATGGGTAATAACTGGGAAGAAGCAAGAGGAAAATTTCTGTAGTGATAAAGATGATCCATATCTGGATCTGGTAATAATACTGATGTATAATTGGTGAAGATTTGTTAAACTATACCTTTAAGATCTGTGAATTTTACTATATGTAAATTATGTTCAATAAAAATATATAAAATTTAAAGAGAATGTTTGTAAAGGTTTCAATACAGTGCTTTGCACACAGTACGACCTGAATAAATGTTAGCAATTTGTTATTTTAAAAACTTGTAGGATGCAGTTGTAGCAGTGCTTAGAGGGAAATCTATAGCTCTAAATGCACATACTATAAGAGAAAACAGGTTGAAATTATTATCTTAATTTATATCTTAAGAAGCTAGCTAAAAGAAAAAAATACAAGCAAAGTAAATGCAGAGAAAGTAGAACAGAAATAATTAAGAAGCAGAATCATTGAAATAAGAAGCAGACATAAAATAAAGAAATTAATTGAAGCCAAAAGTTGGTTATTAGAAAAGATTAATAAAATCAATAAACCCCTAACAAGACTGATTAAGGGGACAAAAAGAGAAAACACAAAGTACCTATAACAAGAATTTAAAAGGAACATTACTACAGATCCTACAGACATTTAAAAAAATAATATTATAAACACTTCTATGCCAGTACATTTTTAAATTTAAGTTAGATTGAAAAATTCTTTGAAACTACCTCACAATTAGTTTCGAAAACACAACTGATTAAGAAAAGAAAGAAAAATTTAAGGTCTTATAATTATTAAGGCAATTTAACATGAAATATAGAATCACTGGGTTGAAGCTGAGGGACTGGAGGTAGAACTGCTGCCAGTGTGGATTTGTGCAATTGGACAGCCCGCTAGTTTTCAAGAAGGGCAGTGAGGACAGAGGGGACTGCCAATCTCTCACTTGGTCCCTGTTCCTGCAGAGCTAGGTTTGCACCTTGGCCAGCACTGGCATGCATTACATAGTAGTGATTGCAGCAGCCGTGACAGACCTCCAAGTGGGGTTGAGCTGCAGTGTCAGTGTGGATTACCTGAGAGACCAGTGACCTTCCACAGCGGGCACTCCTGTCACTCCTGCACTTCCGCCACTCCTGTATCTGCCAGTCCCGGGAGGATCTGTGGGACACGATCTTCTATCGTAGGTGTCACCCAGGCAGGGACATGAGGAGCAATTTCCGGGTGAGTAACAGGACTGTAACTGACAACAGATCCCAGATCAAAGAAACACATGTGTGAAACAGAATAATTGGTTTCTGACAACACTGTGTGGGAGAAGATGCTAGATAGAGATTCTCTGCTGAAAACTAGGACTGCTGTCTGAGGTCAGGGGAGTGCTTTTGCCTGCTTCTAGTCACAGGAAGAAGAAGCTCAAAATTATATCAGGTCCCTAAAGAGTAGAGTGGAGTACGTTAGTAAAAAATATATATTAGCTAGCCAATCAAGCCAGAAGAATAAAATTAGGGGCTTCCCTGGTGGCGCAGTGGTTGGGAGTCCGCCTGCCGATCCAGGGGACACGTGTTCGTGCCCCAGTCCGGGAAGATCCCACATGCCGCGGAGCGGCTGGGCCCGTGAGCCATGGCCGCTGAGGCTGCGCGTCTGGAGCCTGTGCTCCGCAGCGGGAGAGGCCGCAGCGGTGAGAGGCCTGCGTACCGCCAAAAAAAAAAAAAAAAAAGAATAAAATTAGAACATAAGCTTCCCAAGGCAAGAGTTTTGTCTGTTTTATTCATTGCTTTATCTCTTGTGTTCTATACAATGTCTGGCACATAGAAGACCCTCAGTGAATACTTACTGAATGAGTGAATGAAAGAGCCAAAGACGAAGGTGGAATTAAACACCAGATTGGAGGATCTAGGCCTGTTTTCGGAAAATGAGAGGAAATCAATTTTTCACAGGTTACAAGATAAAGGAAAGGATATTGGGTAAAAATCAAATAAAAATACTAATATCAAAACTTTCAGATCATGTTTCCACACTAAAAACATCCACTAATGGATTATAAGTACAGTCAGAATTTGAATTATTGACAGATATTAAATGATTATCTACCACAACAGGTATAAACATCTAATATAACCCAGCAGCCTACGCTTTTCAATTGAGGAATGATAGTTGCAGGTTTCCTTCATAATAGTAGGGCCTAAAGAAACATTACCAACACACTTAAGGGAGATCTAATAATTCTTAAATATGTATATATGCTTCTGGAAAGATAAAACTTTTTTGTAATCAAAAAGACTTACTTATTCCACAAGTGACAACATTCATGGATTTATTTCAGCCAGGTGCTGTTAGTGGGAAGTAGAAGTGGGAGACAAGTGTGAATAGAATAAGGGGCTGGGGGTCTTGGACACTCTTCCTGGAGATGGGGAGAGGCCATCCACACAATAGGCTGGATGCTGGTGAATTCAAACAAGAGATCAAGAAAGCCTCACTGCAGTGGTCACTGTACCATACTTCTTTTGCTAAAAGTAAGTCCTATTCTCACATTTCCTGGCATTTTTCATTTCATAATTTGAGTGGCAGATCTCATGTCTACTTGTACTTTCGCAGAAAAAAACCTGAGAACTTTGTTTTCTGCTGGCCTCATTTAAAATGCATTTACCATCTGCAGAGTAACATACTATGAATGAGGAGCTACCTGAAAACTATTTTGGGTTCTGACTTTTTTTCCCGATTTTTCTCTGATTTTTTTTTTTTTTGGCCTTGTCTGGCTCCAACAATTCTAGTGGTTGTTTCCTCCCCCACCTACTGCTACCACCTTAATGAGCATATGGATGTTATTTTGATCTCTTTGTTTTATAACCAACTATAAAATAATTTCCATGTTTAATACAGACCTCATAGAGATTTTGTGGGAGTGATACTGCATCACTCCAGTTTCTGCTTCTTTCTTCCTCCCCATTTTGGAGGAAAGAAAGAAAAAAAAGAACCACAATCAAAACTAGCTCTGCTTGGGCTTCCCTGGTGGCACAGTGGTTGAGAGTTGGCCTGCCGATGCAGGGGACATGGGTTCGTGCCCCGGTCTGGGAAGATCCCACATGCTGCGGAGCGGCTGGGCCCGTGAGCCATGGCCGCTGAACCTGTGCGTCCGGAGCCTGTGCTCCGCAATGGGAGAGGCCACAACAGTGAGAGGCCCACGTACCGCCAAAAAAAAAAAAAAAAAAAAAAAAAACTAGCTCTGCTTATATGTCTTTGTACAAATGGAGAAGTGAGGAAAGATATAAACCAAACAGAAACATTGATCACACATGGAGTGCATGATTTTAAACTTCTTTATATACCTTTGTATTATTTGTTAAAGCAAGCATGAATTACTTTTGTAATTTCCTGAACGTGAATAAACTAAATTTGACAAACAAATGAGAAACATTATGGTGTTTCCTAAAAAAATTAAACATGGAATTACCACATGATTCAGCAATTCCACTTCTGGGTATATACCCCAAAGAATTGAAATCAGGGCCTCAAACAGATATTTGTACACCAAAGTTCATAGCAGCATTATTCATAAAAAGCAAAAGATGGAAACAACCCAAGTGTCTATGAATGGAGGAGAGGATAAAAAAAATGTGGTATATACACACAGTGGAATGTTATTCAGCCTTAAAAAGGAAGGAAATTCTGACACATGATACAATATGAATGAACCTTGAAGACATTGTGTTAAGGGAAATAAGTCGGTCGTAAAAAGATAAATATTCCACTTATATGAGGTATGAAGAGCAGTCAAGTTCATAGAGACAAAAAATAAAATGGTGGGTGCCAGAGGCTGGAGGTAGGGGAGAACAGGGAGTTATTGTTTAATGGGTACAGAGTTTCAGTTTGGGATGATGAAAAAGTTATGGAGATGGATGGTGTGATAGTTGCATAATGATGTGAATGTACTTAATACCACTGAACTGTGCACTCAAAATGGCTAAGACATTAAATATCATGTGTATTTTATCACAATAAATTTTTTCTTCATTATACAGGGACTTCCCTGTGGTCCAGTGGTTAAGACTCTGTGCTTCCACTGCAGGGGGCATGGGTTCCATCCCTGGTTAGGGAACTAAGATCCCAAATTCCGCGTGTAGCTCGGCCCAAAAAAAAAAAAAAAAAAAGAAAGAAAGAAAATTATATAGATAATACACAAAAACATTCTTGCTATAAGTCAAACAATACAGACAAAACTAAAGTCTTTCTTGACAACTTTCCTATCCAGATACATAGCTTTAAAGACATTGGGTCTTACTTAATCCTCATCACCAGCCCATGATTTAAATATTACAATGATCTCCATTTTACAGATGAAGAAACTGCCCTGCAGAGAAGTGAAGGACCTTCCCTGGAGTCAGAAAGTCCTCCAGTCTAGATTAAACTCAGGCAAACGAATTACAGACTGTGCTCTTGCCTCTCTCTTTGTGTCACACTCTGGCTGGGCACCGAGGACATAAGATCTATTGGACACAGCCACTGCCCTCATGGAATTCTCAGGCTGATGGAGAGGGTAGACAAAATTAGTCCAGCCCCACGTGCAAATGTAACAGTTAAACAACTGACATCTACAGAGCAGAGGCTCTTTATCTTTCTGTTCCAAAAGAGATGCTTTTACTAGATATTATTTCTTTTAAAGATGAAGTTGTATGGGCTTCCCTGGTGGCACAGTGGTTAAGAACCCACCTGCCAATGCAGGGGACACAAATCCAAGCCCTGGTCCGGGAAGATCCCACATGCGGTGGAGCAACTAAGCCCGTGAGCCACAACTACTGAGCCCGCGTGCCACAACTAGTGAAGCCCGCGTGCCTAGAGCCTGTGCTCTGCAACAAGAGAAGCTACCACGAGAAGCCCACGCACTGCGACGAAGAGTAGCCCCCACTCGCCACAACTAGAGAAAGCCCGTGCGCAGCAGTGAAGACCCAATGCAACCAAAAATAAATAAACAGATAAATTTAAAAAGAAAAGATGAAGTTGTATGTAGACTTTTTTAAAAGTTGGGTCTCAACTCAAATGTCACCTCCTCAGAGAGCCCTTTCCGAATCACTTGGGTTAAAACAGCCCTCTGCCCCTTGCCAGTCACTCTCTCTCATACAACTGACTGCCTTTCCTCACAGCATTTTCCCTTACCTGCTATTTTCTGTTCTTTATTCACTTGTTTGTTGTCTGTGTTCCCCACTAGAATGGCAGCTCTGTGAGAGCAGGGATCTTGTCCATTCTGTTTACACTGAATCTCCTGTGGCTAGAACAGTGCCTGGCTCTTAGTCAGTGGCTGTATTAGTTTCCAAGGGCTGCCATATCAAAGTACCACAAACTGGGTGGCTTAAAACAACAGAAATTTATTCTTTCACTGTCCTGGAGACTAGCAGTCCGAAATCAAGGTGTTGGCACGACCAAGCTCTCTCCGAAGGCTCTCGGGAAGAATCCTTCCTTGTCTCTTCCTAGCTCTGGTGGTTGCCAGCGATCTTTGGCCCTTGGTTTTGTACTGCATCACTCCAGTTTCTGCATCTTTCTTCACATGGCCTTCCTCCCTTTGTATATCTCCTCTGTGTCTCTGTTTCCAAATCTCTCTCTTGATCAGGACACCAGTCGTTGGATTTAGGACCCACCCTAAGCCAGAATGATCGCATCTTACCTTGATTACATCTACCAAGACTCTATTTCCAAATAAGATCCCATTCACAGGTACCAGGGGTTAGGACTTCAACATATTTTTTTTGGTGGGGGGACACAATTCAACCCACAATAACAGCCAGTAAATATACTGAACAAATGAGCTAGCGTTCTCTGGAAAAGTGGTATAATATGATGAATTCTCAAATGGGTTCAGGCAAAGGGTCTGGAAGTCATCATTTCCCCCAGGTTTTGCTATGATCAAACAGAACATAAAATGTCTTTTGCTGGCTGTAGTAACCAAAGTAGCATGTCCAGGTCAAGGAAAATAATGGCTCCAATGTTCTAGGCACAGATTTGACCTCAGGTGGGATATCGAGTTTTAGATGCCATATTCTCAATGTTATATATTTAATTTATGAGAGTAACGTAATGACATTATAAATAAATTTGGAAAAGAGAGAAAAGAAAATCAACCATAATCCCACTTCCCTAATGTACCTTAGAGGAAATTTATGTGGGGATCATTCCGGTTAGAGGGAACAGCAAGTACACAAACCTTGAGGCATAAATGAGCTTGGTGTGTTCAAGGAGCAGAGAAGGCAGTGCAGATGGGGTAACCACGTCCCGCCAGGTGTTCCAGGTCTCATTCTGGACATCAGCTCCCAAATCAACAACGTTCCTTCTCTGGTAATCCTCCCCAAACACACTAACCCAGGAGGGGGCTGTGGTGTAAGACCTGGTGTGTGTTAAGAGGGAAGGGGATAATAGATACAGTTGGGTCCTCTCTCCAAGGCATTTGGAATTGGGAAGGATAAGGGTCAAGCAGTCTCTCTGTGAAGCTCTGTGACCCTGGAAGCTGTGAGGAAGATGCTGTGTTCTCTACTTCAGCCAAAGGCAAAGGAGGCAGGTCAGCGAGGAGAGCAGCTGGGTTGCTGAGCCGAGTCCAGCCAGTTAACTTCCGGGTCCATCCATCATGGGAGTCAGCTGCATTCCTGCCTCAGGTTCCAGGGGCCTTCCCTAGAATCCCTATCATACTTTCTCATTCCTTTAGCTCAAGTTGACCTGGGTCAACCACTAAAGGAGTGTTTTGAGAATGGAGTTCTGTGGTCAAATAATTTGGGAAACAGTGGGTTAAATCAAATATAATAGCTTTTTATCTGCAGGACTTCTCAGAGCCTTTAATAGGATTAGGTACATTCAAAAAGGAACTCTCCAAAAAGGAACGCAAGTGAGATGCATTTCCTACATTGACTTCCTAGGTTACCCTGGGAAATGTAGTGTAACAGAATGTTAAGCTGGGAAGTTTCAGCTTCTGCTTTGGCCAGTCCTGGAAGACCAAGAACAACAGAGGAGGGTCCAGCTATTATGACCACTAGGAATACACGTGTTGCTGAAAAAACTCATCACAGCCAGTAATTTTATCCAGGAAAGTGGAAGGAAAAAGCCAGAAAGACAGAGAGATACCTGAAGGACAGAGGAAAAGAGAATTCAGTTACATTGTGCTTGCTGTCCGTTGGGTCTGGTCCTTCAGTAAAACTACTGAAAGAGTGTAGAATAATTCCAAATCATTTGTCAACTCCAAAATCACATTCCAGTAATCGACGTGCTCACTCAGGTGAGCCGCCTAAAATGCATGTCACCCACAAGACCTTCACCTGCTCTGATCATTCAGAAAGGATTAGGTAGAAACCTTGGGCTTCACAACTGGCCGCCGAGCACCCCAGGGCTTGCTCATTATTTCTCTTGTTAGTCACCATCGCTGGCGGTACCGGGCGCCCCCAAATGAGGAGGACTGGCCCGGCCCGGGAAACTCCCGATCTGATTGATGCAGAGAAGGATGTTCCAAACTGACACCCAGCACAGAGGGTGGGAGTGCAGGGTAGAGAGTGCTGTGGGGCAGAGGAAGGACCCTGAGCTCGACCAGGTGGGGCGGGGCGCTAGGTCTAAGCTTTATAGGTGCAAGAGGAGGGGGCAGCGATACAGGGCTCTAAGGTCCACCCAGGGAGCTCAGACACAGGGCGGGGCCCACCCTGGGGCTGGGAGGCCCTCGAATGCCCAGGTAAGAGCCTACTACACTCGCCTGCACATTGCAGACTGGGTGTAGGAAACAGGTTTTAGGTGATGTTTATCCATGACAACTCATTTGTCCACATGCCTCGGTGAGTCATCAACTGCCTGGGGTAGGACCTGGGTGTGGCAACTGCAACCTCTTCGGATGCCTGCGCGGGACACTGCGTCTGAAGGTTGCCTCAACACAAGGTTGCTTTTTTACACCTCCTTGGCGCCCGCTGAGCAGCCTGACCCCGCCCCCTTCCTCCTGGGCCCGCCCCCGGGGGCGGAGACATCCGGAGCTGCGGGCTGGGCGAGGAAGGGAGCGCGGCGGCGGCTCAGCGCATTCCCAGTTTAGAACTCGGAGTTTGGGGCGCGGAAACTGCGCGGGCGAGTCAGCCAGGGAGTCAGCCAGCCTCCCCCTTGGAGGACAGATGTGACCGGGCGTCGCGGCTCGCGGACCTGACCTCAGGTGAAGCTCTCGGAAAGGGCAGACGGAGACGAAGAGATGCCAGCGGAGGAGCCCTGCGCCCCCGGCGCCCCTGGTGCCCGGGGGACCGAGCGCGCGCCGGGCCCCGAGCCGCGCCTGTCCAGCCAGCTGCTGCCCGAGCTCTGCACCTTCGCGGCGCGCCTGCTGTTCTACCTGGTGCCCGTCTATCTCGCCGGCTACCTGGGGATCAGCTTCACCTGGCTGCTGCTCGGCACCCTAGGGTGGATGTGGTGGCGCAGGAACCGCCTCGGGAAGCTCGGGCGCCTGGCGGCCGCCTTCGAATTCCTAAACAACGAACGCCAGTTCATCAGCCGCGAGCTGCGGGGCCAGCAACTACCCGCCTGGGTGAGCCGGGCCGAGCCGGGCGGGGGTCGGAGGTGGGGCGGATGCCCTTGAAGGTTCGGAAAGGAACCTGCGGTCTTCCGGGGAGCTGGGGCGCGCAGACCCGAGGGAGGGAGGGAGCCTGGAGACCCGCACACCTGGTCCCCCACGGATCGCGGCGCAGAGACCCTGGGGGCGGTGGCCGTGTCCCTCGCCGCGGCGCCCCTCGGCCTCATTGCCACTTCTGGTCCGGCTGTGCTGGCAGCGGGAACCTGGGTTTCACCTGAGGGCTCAGAACCTGGGAGAAAAATTACGGGCGGGCCACACCCAGGAGAAAAACAAGGGCGTCTGGGACTCTGCAAAGTTAACTCGTGAAGGAAGCAGTAGACACTTCTTCCACCCGCCTGTTGAGTGAAAGAAGAAACGCAGGACACAGCACTGACAAATACAGCTGTGACAGAAGCTGGCAGACTGGTTGCCTTTGGCAGAGGCCCGGTCAGAGGGAGGGGCTAGAGATGGGAGTGCCGGGATGGGGTTGCCAGGGGGGAGGGGAGAGACCGGCGGCCGCCGCGCTGGCTCGCGGGCTTCTCTCGCTCCCTCGCCTGGTAGAGATGCTCAGACGCACCGAGACACACCCACACACACACTCACACTCTACAGCTACAAAACCATCTCCTGGTGTGGAATGGCCTGGACTATGGCTTCTCAAAGGCTTCTGGGTCCTGAGAATCACTTGGCCCACTTAATAAAAACAAGTTTTAGGCCTCACCTCACAACCCCCAGGTGGGACTGAGGAACCTCAGTGAGTCTTATGATCAGGTGAGTTTGGGCCACCAACTGCAAGAGGGGCATTCAGTCTAAGACTTGGTCTGCAGCAAACCCCCTTCTCTGGATGATGAACTGGTGTTGGTTGTCTCTGATTTCTTCCAGAAACATTCAGGCACACAGGGAGAGGTGTCCAGAGGCCACCAGACCCCTCATTTCCCCTGGCTTGAGGCCTGTACTCTAAAATCCAGCCAGGCTATAGGTTCCTCACACTTGCCCATGACAGTAACATCTGAAGTGGGTTGAGAAGATATTAGAAAGGCCTGTGTATACTTATTTTATGTTAAAAGAGAAATTAAGCCTTATTGCATTAGTTTTCCAGGGTTGCCATAAAGTACTACGGAGTGGGTGGCTTAAACAACAGAAATGTATCAAGATCAAGGCGTCAGCAGGGTTGGTTTCTTCTGAGGCCTCTCGTTGGCTTGTAGTTGGCTATCTTCCCCTGTGTCTTCACATGGTCTTCCCTCTATACTTACCTGTGTCTGAATTTCCTCTTCTTATAAGGTCATCAGTCAGGTTAGATTAGGGCCCACCCTAATGGCCTCATTTTAACTTAATCACCTCTATAAAGACCCTATTTCTAAATACAGTCACATTCTAAGGGACTGGGGGTTAGGACTTCAACATATAAATTTTGGGAAACAGAATTTAGCCCATAATACTAATATGTGGATTGACAGTAAAGCTTTGTAAATAGGTTTACATATGTATTGGGTAGCAGCCATGGAGACAGTGTTTGGGGCCTGTCTCGCCCAGACCTTGGTTTTCTTGCATGAAAGGGGATTGATGGCTTGTGATCGTGGAAAATGTGGACACAGAGAGCAGGCTTGGACCTGTTCACACTCCTTGTTCACTGTTGAGGGAGCCCAGGCTGCCTGTCAGACCTCTGTCATGACCCCCATGGCAGCCTCAGCCCACAAGTGTGGGCCTGTGATACCTCACCAAGTGACATCCCTTTCTTTCTGTCCCTCCTGGTGTTAGGGAGGCCTCCAGACACTTAGCTGTATGCAAAGGCAACGTTTCTGAAATTGGGGTAAGAATCAGAATCTGTAGGGGCCTTGACACCCCCAATCCCCCAACACCCCCCACCCACAAATGCCATAGAAACCGTTCTGGCTCCTCTTGGGGGAGGGGTCCCCGGAACTACGTGGACATAGCCAACAGGGAGCTCAGCCTGTTGGATGAGACAGAGCACAAGACAGTATCTCCTGGTTCTCACCCCATAAACCACACCCCAGGCCTGACCCAGCTGGGTGCAGGGACACACAGAGGAAGACGACGGTGTCTCACCTCCCAAGAGGGCAGTCTGGGGCGGGAGGCAGATGCGTAACAGGTAGTTCCATAGAGGTCTCAGGGAAGCTGGAAACAGGAGTCTGAACGGGGTCCAGTCCGGGGTCAAAGGCCTGGAGGGAAGGGCACCCTACCTGGTTTCCACATCAGATTGTCCCCAGACCACAGCCTCCTGCCTCCTTGGCAGGGTCCTGGGAAGGGCCTGGCCTCCGCCTATGTTCTCCAGACCCTTCTGGCAGGCTTGGCTGGCCAGTTTGCTGAGCCAGGGCCTGGATAACCTTTGAGATTGAGGCAGTGGTACCCAAAGGGCAGTCCAAGCGGAAGGGGGCTTGCGAGCACAGCATGGAGGCGCCGTGCGGCTGGTATCTGAGGGCCACTGTGTGGTTCGGCCTGGCTGACGTGTGCGGTGTAGGCTGAGGGACAGGGGCCAAACTGAGGCAGGTCTGATGGAGGTTGGGGCTGATTCTGAAGGCTGAAAGGAGTCTGGGCAAGGTTTAGGAAAGGCCCTGGAACAAGCAGCATGCAGGGAGGAGTGAAGCTGGAGGAAAGAGACCAGTTGAGAAAGTGATTTGAGCCAAGATGGCCGTAGTGGAGACTAAGAGCTGAGGGTGAGAGCTGTGCGGAGGCGGACTCCAGGTGCTTGGTGGCCTCTAGAGTGCAGTGAGGGAGGGATCAGGGCCTTCTGCTTTCTGATTTGGGGAGCTGGGTGCCCATTACTGGGACTGGGAATCCAGAATGTGATGCAGGTCTGGGGAAGTGGGTTGTCTGTGTGAACACCTGGAAGAGCACGCACGTAGACGTAAATGTGGGCTTTTGGACCCGCCTCAGGAAGGTTTCCAAGCCCAAGGATGATGTGGAAAATCTGGAACCTACTTGGTTGAATATCCTTCTTCTGGCCTCTCCCTGCCTCCTGAGGACACACACTGTTTATGAAGACGGAGGGACGTGGCTCCCGTGTGGTAGGGACAGAGTGACCCTTGTCCACAATTTCAGAGCACGGTGTCTCTATCTTACACGTGGACCCTTCAGCACACCTTCTTCCTGTTTTAAGAACTGGTGTTCTTGCATGAATGGGGATTGATGGCTTCTGACCTCCTTTGAGAAGTATTTTTACTAATTAACTAGTAGTCAGGGGGTTGAAGAAAAGGTCTTGAGGGCCTCGCAGCCATGCAAGTCATCACCCAGCACCCAGCGCGTGAGGGTGGATCCCAGCCCCCCTGCTGCTCGCCCGGCTGTGTGTGCACCTTGCTCTAATTTGCACCAAGTCCCTGTGAGGGGACGGAGGCCAAGGCCAGGCTGAGCCAGAGCCCAGAGGCCATCGCTCTCCCCTGCCAGGCCACAGCGGTCCGTTCTCAATGGAGCTGTTCTTTCCAGCCCCATTAGGCTCCTTCTCAACACTTCGCTCCAAGCTGCTGCCTCCGGGTGGTCAGAGAAGTTGCTTTCCCTCACTGGGTCTCCTTGTCCCCACCTGTAAAAACCTGTTAAAGGGGGTTGTTTCTGGTCCAACTTGAGAGACCTGCTCCTCCTCTGGTTCCCTTCCATGGAACATACAGCTCAAGGAAAGGATTCTTCTGCTTTAGAAGGGGTGACGCGTGAAGATGCTGGGGAGCCCCTTGACTTGTGGACGTGGCCCGGCCACATGGAGAGAAGGCAGTTCGTCTTCTGAACAGGGGAGCGGCTGCTGCCTGCTGTTTACATGCGAATGTTCCTCTCACTCAATTTTTAGACATATTTTTCAAGAAATAAGGAGCCTCGGGCTTCCCTGGTAGCGCAGTGGTTGAGAGTCCGCCTGCCGATGCAGGGGACGCGGGTTTGTGCCCCGGTCTGGGAAGATCCCACATGCCGCGGAGCGGCTGGGCCCGTGAGCCATGTCCGCTGAGCCTGCGCGTCCGGAGCCTGTGCTCCGCAATGGGAGAGGCCACAAGAGTGAGAGGCCCGCGTACCGCAAAAAAAAAAAAAAAGAAAGAAATAAGGAGCCTCTTCGATCAGCCCACCTTGCCAGGGCTGGGGGCCGTGGACAGCACAGTGACCAAACTGGAGCCCTTGAGCCCACAGAGCTGGTGACACCCCAGCTCCACCACTCACCTAGCTGTCGGCCTCGAAGGCTCAGTTTCTACATGCATTTGCGATGAGTTGAGTCTGAAAAGCTGCTTGTTCGAAGCCTGGCACGAGTACATGCTGAGGGGGGCTGTCACTGTATCCTCCTCAATTTCCCAGGCCTCCTAACTCTCCCTTTTTCTAATACGAAACTCATTACCAAATGGCCCAGCAGCAAACATGGCTCCAGGGATGGACGGCTGCCGGGGGCAGCACCCGTCGGAGACTCCTGCCTGGCCCTCAACCCTTCCTGGGGTTCCGTTCATGGAATTCCAGCTCTAGTGCTCCAGAAACTTCCCGTCTGGTCTTCAGAGTCAGTCCTTCATGCTCTGGGCTCTTCAAGGCCCTTCCTGGGGTAACTTTTGCTGCTTGATGCCTCCCCGCCCCCGAGGCCTGGGCCCTGGCTGGAGTTCCAAGGCTGCCTCCCGGATCTGTGGACGATCTGCCCCATGTTTATGGGTTGCTCATTGAGCCCGAGACAGCAGGCAGAGCCGGCCCCTCTGTGGGAATGTCCCCAGTGACTTTGGGGGAGCCACTGGGAGGTGTGAGCTGCGCCCCGATGACCCGTGAAGGCCGCCACCCAGCCACACAGAGGAGCAGGGGACTGGGGCCTTGCCTGCCCTTCTGCCTGCTCCCCCCACCCCGCCATTCAGAGTTACTTCTCCTGGCGGAGTCCCAAGGATTTTTAAATCTCAGGAAACCTAGAGCTCATAGCCCAGAAGTGTCCCCATGAGCTGGAGGAAAGTGCTTCCCCACTCCCCTTCCTCTATGGCAAATAGAGAAGAGACAGTTAAGATGTTTCCTGCCCCAGTGGGAACTATTAAAGGGACAAAGCCCTGTTCTCTTTACACACCCTGTCACTTCAAGTCAAGGGGATGAGACTTGCGTCCCTTGGGCCACACTGGGAGTCAGGGCTCAGCTCCGGTGTACCCTCTTTCTGTAGGATGCCAGGTGGGACTGAGAAGTCCCATCCCAGTGTGCCCGGGGTCACTGGTCCTTGAAATGCTCACAGTGAAAAACCAAGGAACTCAGCCAGGACACGGGGTGTTTCAAGACCCCAGATTCACCCACTCCATTCTTTTGCCCATACTGTGTTTACTTTCTAAAGTAACTGGTTAAAAATCTCATTTTTCCGGTTATAAAAGTGCAAATATCCCCATGTTAGAAAATTTGGAAATGTCTACAAGTAAATATTAGAGTAAGCATTTACATTCCTGCCACCCGGAGGTACACCCTATGTTTGGGTGCACTTCCTTTGTATAAAAGGTCTATGAAAAGTCTTTTGAAAACTTGTACCTTTGAAAAATTTTTTGTTTTTATGTCCTTAACATTGTCTTACAGACATCCTTCAAAAACATTCTTAAGGATTATGATATCCTTAACACGAATAGACCAGAAGTTACCTGACCATTTCTGTAACATCACTATTTTGGTTATGTCCCAGTTTGCCCTGTTTCTGTGGCAGGCCGAGGTGGGTGGTGTTTCCTCTATCTGTCTGGAATTTCTCCCTTGATCTGTCAGTCTGAATCCCTTGACTCCTCCTTCAAGTCCAAGCTCAGTCACCCGTACTGGAACCCTTCTCTCACACCCACTCCACTTCCCGTGTTGATTTGCACTTACCTATTTTTATGTCCACTTTTCCTCCAGATCGAATGTTCTTTACAGGTGTGTTTCTTGTTCCTGTCTGTACACTCAGCTCCTCGCTCAGTGCCCAGTTCATATAGGCATTCAATAAAAATCTGTGGGGCTTCCCTGGTGACGCAGTAGTTAAGCATCCGCCTGCCAATGCGAGGGACACGGGTTCGAGCCCTAGTCCGGGAAGATCCCACATGCCGCGGAGCAACTGAGCCTGTGCGCCACAACTACTGAGCCTGTGCTCTGGAGCCCACGAGCCACAACTACTGAGCCCACGTGCCACATCTACTGAAGCCCGTGTGCCTAGAGCCTGTGCTCTGCAACAAGGGAAGCCACTGCAATGAGAAGCCCGTGCAGTGCAACAAAGAGTAGCCCCCGCTCGCCGCAACTAGAGGAAGCTCGCGCGCAGCAACGAAGACCCAACGCAGCCAAAAATAATAAATACAAATAAAATAAATTTATTAAAAAAAAATCTGTGGCATGAATGCCACAGTGAACGTCTGCAATGTAAATCTCAGTCCCTGTCTCTCCAGTTCTTTACACAGATTACACATTAAACCGACCTGTCAAAACTTAAGGACTTTAAAGATCCTCATTCCCACCTCACCTTGGCCTTATCAGCACAGAGGAGGAGGATGAAGCAGATGATGATGTTTGGCCTTTTACTAGTTTTATAAGTAAGAGGATAAATTTTTTTTTTTTTTTTTTTTTTTTTTTTGCGGTATGCGGGCCTCTCACTGTTGTGGCCTCTCCCATTGCGGAGCACAGGCTCCGGACGCACAGGCTCAGCGGCCATGGCTCACGGGCCCAGCTGCTCCACGGCATGTAGGATCCTCCCGGACCGGGGCACGAACCCGTATCCCCTGCATCGACAGGTGGACTCCCAACCACGGCGCCACCAGGGAAGCCCAGAGGATAAATTTTTTACCCTCCAGGCTGTACCAGACCTCACTGGATCACTGAACTCTCTGACGACTTAGGATTACACCCAGGTCTCCTCAAAACGACTCTGCAGCTAGCTCAGGGCAGTCCGTCTCTGCTCCGAGCCCTTATTCCTCAGCAAGGGTGACAGGCTCCTGGCACCCGCATTCTCCTCACCGATGACTCTCTTTGGAGTTTTATCTGCTCTGTCGTCCTGCTGGGTCCAGCCGACTCAGGCCAGTTCTCAGGCTGGGTGTGCTGTTAAGGAATCTATGGATTCTAGAACAGTGCTAGACAGAATTCCAAGCTGGCAAAGCAATTGTTTCCCTTAAGGCACTTTTAGCAGGGTGATGTTAAGCAGAAGAGTTGGGCAGATTTAAAAGCAGTTTTCATGGTTAAATGTTAACCTCGCAAGAACAGAGAAAAAAAGGGATGAAAGTCAGTGCTTCATCAGGAGAAAAGCGAATGAAATGAGGGACCGTTTTCTGGTAGAGGAGAAACCACTGCAGAGGCAGCCACAGAGCAGGGCCTGTCTCAGGAGGACGACAGCCCAGCGCGGCCTCCTTGTGTCCCATCCCTGCAGGACACCGGAAAAGGGTCTTCTCTCTTCTTTGCGGGTGGGGAGGGGGTCGGCAACATCAGTTGAGTCGGCAGGAGTGCGTGTATAAGAATGCCCTTTGGGCTTTTTTGCAACGGGTTTGCCGCCAGGACACAGGTGTCGTGAAAGCCACCGCTAAACCTAAGCAAAAATGGGAAAGGAGAAGACCACATCCACATCGTTGTCATTGGACACGTAGGTTCAGAGAAGTCCACCGCTACTGGCCATCTGATCTACAAATGTGGTGGCATCGACAAGAGAACCACTGAAAAGTTCGAGAAGGAGGCTGCCGAGATGGGGAAGGGCTCCTTCAAGTATGCCTGGGTCTTGGACAAACTGAAAGCTGAACGCGAGCGTGGTATCACCATTGAAATCTCCCTGTGGAAATTCGAGACCAGTAAGTACTATGTGACCATGACGGATGCCCCAGGACACAGAGGCTTCATCAAAAACATGATTACAGGGCTTCCCTGGCGGCGCAGTGGTTGAGAGTCCGCCTGCCGATGCAGGGGACATGGGTTCGTGCCCCGGTCCGGGAGGATCCCACATGCCGCGGAGCGGCTGGGCCTGTGAGCCGTGGTCGCTGATCCTGCGCGTCCGGAGCCTGTGCTCCGCAACAGGAGAGGCCCGCGTACCGCTAAAAAAACAAACAAACAAAAAAAACAAACAAAAACATGATTACAGGCACATCCCAGGCTGACTGTGCTGTCCTGATTGGTGCTGCTGGCGTTGGTGAATTTGAAGCAGGTATTTCCAAGAATGGGCAGACCTGTGAGCATGCCCTTGTGGCCTACACTCTGGGTGTGAAACAGCTAATTGTTGGAGCTAACAAAATGGATTCCACTGGTCCACCCTACAGCCAGAAGAGATACGAGGAAATTGTAAAGGAAGTCAGCACCTACATTAAGAAAGTTGGCTACAACCCCGACACAGAAGCATTTGTGCCAATTTCTGGCTGGAACGGTGAAAACATGCTGGAGCCAAGTGCTAACATGCCGTGGTTCAAGGGGTGGAGAGTCACCCGTAAGGATGGCAATGCCGGTGGAAGCACACTGCTTGAAGCTCTGGATTGCATCCTGCCACCAACTCGCCCAACTGACAAGCCCTTGCGTCTGCCCCTCCAGGACGTCTACAAAATTGGTGGTATTGGCGCTGTCCCTGTGGGTCGAGTGGAGACTGGTGTTCTCAAACCTGGCCTGGTGGTCACCTTTGCTCCAGTCAACGGGACAACTGAAGTGAAGTCTGTTGAAATGCACCATGAAGCTTTGAGTGAAGCCCTTCCTGGGGACAGTGTGGGCTTCCATGTCAAGAACGTGTCTGTCAAAGATGTTCATCATGGCAGTGTGGCTGGTGAGAGCAAAAATGACCCACCGACGGAAGCAGCTGGCTTCACGGCTCAGGTGATTATCTTGAACCATCCAGGCCAAAGCAGTGCTGGCTGTGCACCTGTCTGGATTGTCACACAGTTCACATTGCCTGCAAGTTTGCTGAGCTGAAGGAGAAGATTGATCGTCATTCTGGGAAAAAGCTGGAAGATGGCCCCAAATTCTTGAAATCTGGTGATGCTGCCATCGTTGATATGGTTCCTGGCAAACCCATGTGTGTTGAGAGCTTCTCTGACTATCCTCCTCTGGGCCTTTTTGCTGTTCATGACATGAGACAGACGGCTGCAGTGGGTGTCATCGAAGCAGTGGACAAGAAGGTCGCTGGAGCTGGCAAGGTCACCAAGTCTGCCCAGAAAGCTCAGAAGGCTAAATGAACGTTATCCCCAATACCTGCCACCCCAGTCTTAATCAGTGGTGGAAGAACGGCCCCAGAACTGTTTGTCCAATTGGCCATTTAAGTTTAATAGCAAAAGACTGGTTAATGATAACAACGCATCCTAAAACCTTCCGAAGGAAAGGAGAATGTGTTGTGGACCGTTTGTTTTGTGTGTGGCAGTTTAAGTTATTAGTTTTTAAAATCAGTACTTTTTAATGGAAACAACTTGATCAAAAATCTGTCACAGAATTTGAGACCCATTAAAAAAGTTTAATGAGAAAAAAAGTGCCCTTTGCGGGACTTCCCTGGTGGTCCAGTGGTTAAGACTCCGCGCTTCCAGTGCAGGAGGTGCAGGTTCGATCCCAGGTCTGGGAGCTAAGATCCCACATGCCTCATGGTCATAAAACCAAAACATAAAACAGAAGCAATATTGTAACAAATTCAATAAATGGTCCACATCAAAAAAAATCTTGAAAAAAAAAAAAAGCCAGGCTTCCCTGGTGGCGCAGTGGTTGAGGGTCCGCCTGCCGGTGCGGGGGACACGGGTTTGTGCCCCGGTCTGGGAGGATCCCACATGCCGCGGAGCGGCTGGGCCCGTGAGCCATGGCCGCTGGGCCTGCGCGTCCGGAGCCTGTGCTCCGCAACGGGAGAGGCCACAACAGTGAGAGGCCTGCGTACCGCAAAAAAAAAAGCCCTTTGGAACAGAGGCGTGAGGCTTTCTTTCTTTTTTTTTTCCCTAGCAAAAAGGGTGTGTACCTGGGTCTTTGTACATATGTACATGTGATTCTGTGGATGGGTCTCTAGTTCTGCGTGTGTGTGCGTCTGTGTGTGTACATGTGTCTTTGTGTGTCTGTGTATATCTTGGTGTGTATGTCTGCATGTGTGTGTCCACCCACCTCTGTATGTCTGTGTGTCTCTCTGTGTCCATACACACCTGCTTCCACGGGAGGAGCCACCGTCCCTGTGTGAGGGAGCAAGCAGGGGTCACCTAGTGACAGGCAAGCTCTGTAAGTGAAGCTCTCCAGTCCCCCTGCCTCCTGAGAGGGTCTGGTGGCCAGAAGCTCCTGTCCAGGCTTCTCAAACCCCAGCCCATCTGTGGACCCCACCCCCCAACGGGATGCAGCCGTCACTCTGGCTCCATTTCCTCAACTGCTATGGAATCATTTTTCCTAAAGAGTTTAAGAAATAAAGCACGTGACCACCCAAAGGGAAGCACCGATGTGGGCCATGTTGGTGGCCTCTGCTAGTCTGGAATTCTTAGACTCAGTTTGATTTCCAATCTTTCTCTCCTCTCTAAGCTGTCATTACCACCACTCTCTTGACAATGTCTGAAAACGCCATCATTAAATTATTAGCCCACTTTGCCTGGAAGGCTTTGGCCCAAGTGCACTAAAGAAGCATGACTGTGTTGGTTTAGGGAGGCCTTCCATGCAGGCTGAGGCCCCTTCTTGCTGAAACTTCCCCGAGGGCTCCTGCAGGCGGAATAGCAAGCATCTGAGATCCTGGTGATTTGACCACGGCCCCGACAACTTTCGAATTTTCCAGGCCTGCTTTGGGGAAATGCTCATACCTGTACTACGTCAGTCAGAAGAGTGTTCATGTTTCTATGGAGACGAACCTTCCAGAGCTCGGTCTCCATTTAGAAGTAGATTTTTGTCCATTATCTCCTTGATTGTAGATCCTATGGGCAGCACAGGAATGAGAAGCTTCACTCCTCTTGGTCAGGAGAAACCTGAGGCTGCAGGAAGGGAGTGAGGACACCTTCTAGGGGCAAGGGCAGTGCCTCAGGCTAGGCAGAATTGTGATATTGTGTTTTTCACCTGTTAGCTTTTGCCTCCCTTTGCTCTTTGTGGTCCAAAAGATTTGTAAAAGAATTGAGGGCCATAGGCTGCTGGTAGGAATTTGATGTTCTCCTAGGAGTGACAGCTGGAAACACAGGCTGTGACTCTCTAGCCTTGGTCAGGAACCCCAGGGAGCAGAAAAGCCACCTAGTTCCAGGGCTGGAACAGGTCCTCTAGCCTGGGGGGCCCTGTGTGCTCATGCTTCCACATCCTCCACCGCCAGGATCAGGACAAGCTGGCGAACTTGTTAAAGATGCAAGTTTCCAGGCCCCGACCAAGAATCCACATTTTTTTTTTTTTTTGCGGTACACGGGCCTCTCACTGTTGTGGCCTCTCCCGTTGTGGAGCACAGGCTCCGGACGCGCAGGCTCAGCGGCCATGGCTCACGGGCCCAGCCGCTCCGCGGCATGTGGGATCCTCCCGGACCGGGGCACGAACCTGTGTCCCCCGCATCGGCAGGTGGACTCTCAACCACTGCGCCACCAGAGAAGCCCAAGAATCCACATTTTCACCAGCTCTCCAGGTGGTGTTTTTATACAGAAAAGTTTGAGAATCGCTCAAACTCAGAGTCTAGCCCTTTGCGTTGCCTGGTGGTTTGAGTGTCTCTCTTCCTAGCTGGTCCCAAGGACTCCCGGCTACCCCCAGCCTCATGGGAATTGGTACAAAAGTGACTTTAGGACTCAGTCTGACAGTGAGCCATGTGGCGTCTTTTTCTGCCTTCCCTTTGTTTACCTGGCGAGGGAAAGTCACACAGAGAGGCTCTGACCGGGCTGCTTTGCCCCACCTCACTGTGGAGCTCCTGCATTGGGCAGAGTTTCCCGTGGAGCCTCGCAGGCATTGGGCCCAGCCTATCTGTGACTCATTAACTGGGGGCACAGATCTCTCAGCCAATCAGCGGAGGCCAGAGAAACAAGAATCTACGTGGTCCTTCCCCCTCCACCTCAACCACTTGCGCTGTGTTATCCTCTTCTCATCTTCTGTTCCGCCTTCTCAGTGGTCTCCCAAAGTGCAGAGCAGCAGGCACTAGGAGACCCAGGGAATTTGCCAGGCTTTGGGTCAGACAGAACTGGACACACAGCCCATGCGATCTTGTTCTTGGCATGTACCTGAGGTCAGAAGTGTCAGTGTTCGTACCTCTGAGGTCTGTACGACTTCCATCAAGAATCACCATTTCTGGCGCATTTACTCTGAGTCAGGAAGGGTACTGAGCTCCTTACATGCATTGTTTTATTTAGTTTTCTCAGGAACTTTGTGAAGTTGGTAGTATTGTACCCATCTTGTGGTTGAGAAAACTGAGGTTTAAAGCGATGGAATTTTAAATGCAAAAGGGATAGGTTAGAAAAACACTGAGAAATGGACTTCAAATGTTGATATTTCAGATGGCTTAAGGGGAGGGGAAACAGATGAGAGAAAGATTTGAAGGCTGGGCTCAGGTGAGAAAATCTGAGTTCTGGTCACCTGACTGATCTTGGCAAGTACTAGTCTCTGAGCCTCTCCTCATATGTAAAACAGGGATAATTGCATCTTTGCTGTTCACTTTATACAGCATGAGGAGGATCAAATGAAAGTGTCTGTGGAACCCTTAGCTAGAAAGCATGGCCTACCGGTGAAGCCTCAGGTCCCATGAGGGCAGTCCTCTGTCCAATTAGACTTTCTGTAAGAGAGGAAAACAGTGGTATGTAATGTTTTCTTAAGAGGAGTGAGTGGTGGAGTGGAAAAGCATAGACAGACGTAGATCTGGGTCACAGCTGTAGCACTCCACAGCTGGTGATTCTAAGTAACCTCTCAGCCTCAGTTTCCTTATCTGGAAAATGGGTCTAATAAAGGATTAAGATGAGTATTAAATAACATGAACTCAAAAAGGCTGAAAATAGGATGAAAAAAATACAACTGGGTAACTTTGAAGCAAAAGAAAGCTGTAGTAGCAATTTTCATCTTAGACAAGATAGACTGTAACTCGGATATATCTTTAAGACAAAGAAAGATGTTATATGCTCATAAAGGGAGCCATAATTAAGATATAATCATCATGGCCATATATGTACTGCATAATATAAACCTGAAATATAAACCAACAGCTGACAGAACTGCATAGAGAAGTAGATAAATCAGCATTTTGGCTTGAAAATTTTCATATATTCCTCTTTGAACATGGAAAATCAAGTAGACAAAAAGTAAGCAAAAGTAAGCGAAAGACTATTAAAAAGTAAGCGAAAGACTATTAAAAGGAAATGATTAATAACTTGATCATACATGGAACAACCATAGAAATTAATCATGTGCCAGGCCACCAAGGAATTATCACTATATTCCTCTTTGAACATGGAAAATCAAGTAGACAAAAAGTAAGCAAAAGTAAGCGAAAGACTATTAAAAAGTAAGCGAAAGACTATTAAAAGGAAATGATTAATAACTTGATCATACATGGAACAACCATAGAAATTAATCATGTGCCAGGCCACCAAGGAATTATCACTATATTCCAGTGAATTGCCACCCTACAGACTGTTCAGATCATAAAGAAGTTAAATTAGGTAAAAAAAAATAGGTATAGATATCTCGTGCATCTAGATATTTTAAAATATTACTATTTTAAAAAATCATTGTTTAAGAGGAAGTCATAATGGAAATTATAAAAACTGAGAGCTGAATAATGATGAATAATGATGAAAACTGTTAAAAATTGTAAGGGAATTTATAACTTTGAATTTATCATGAAACAAGAAAAACTGAAAATAAATGATTCAACTCTAAAACTCATAGAGTTGACCCTAAGAACATAAAAGAACAACAGATTTCGATCAAAGAAATAAGAAGTAAGGAAGGAAATGATAAATATAGGGATGAAAATGAACAAAAAATTTTTAAAGGTAAAGGGGAAAGAAAATTATTAACAACTGAAGTTCATTCTCTCAAAAGATTAATATAATAGACAAAACTTTGTCAAGCTTGATCATGAAAAAAATAGAAAATAAAATATAGAATGAAAAAAGGCAGAAATAACTACAGATATAACAGATTAAAAGAGCAAAATATTGTAAATGACTATATATCAAGACACATGAAAACCTGGATGAACTAGACACATTTCTAGAAAAATATAAATGCCAAGATTACCAGACTAAGATCAGTAGACCTTGAATACACCGTTAACCTCTACAGAGAGACATGGTAATTTACCACCCACAAAAGTCTCAGGCTAAGATGGTTTCAGAGGTAAGATATGCTAAATTCCATCGATCAGATAATTCCTATATTTACAAGTTGTTTCAGAAAATAGGACGATAAGGATAGCTGTCCCACTCATTTTACAATTTATCATAAAATCTTTATACCAAAACCAGATAGGAATTGTACAAGAGCAAAAGCTGTAGGTATCACTTTGGATCATTAGTGTATAAAGCCTAAATGAAATATCAGGCCAGCTAAATATGTCCAGTAGGGTTTATCCTGGGAACTAGTGATGGTCCTGTTTTAGAAAGAAATATCAGTTAAGTTGACCACATTAATGGATGAAAGGAAAAAAAATAACATGATTATCTCAATAGATATGAGAAAGTATTGAATATAGTTCAATACCCATTTATAATGAGAGCTCTTGGAAATTTAGGAATTGAAAAGAACTTCCTCAGTCTGATAGAGGCTGTCCTCCAAAATCTATAGCAAAAATTGTGCTTAATGGAGAAACTTTCTTTTTTTTTTTTTTTTGTGCGGTACACGGGCCTCTCACTGTTGTGGCCTCTCCCGTTGCGGAGCACAGGTTCTGGACACGCAGACTCAGAAGCCATGGCTCATGGGCCCAGCCGCTCCGCAGCATGTGGGATCTTCCCAGACTGGGGCATGAACCCGTGTCCCCTGCATTGGCAGGTGGACTCTCAACCACTGCGCCACCAGGGAAGCCCTGGAGAAACTTTCTTTTGTGGTCAGGAACCAGACAGAGCTGCTTTCTATCACCAGTGTGCCTGCGTAGTACCAGAGGACTGGCCAAGAGAAGCAAGTAAGGATAAGAATGGGGAGCGGAAAGAAAAAAATTGTTATTATTTGGAGATTATAAATGTTTGTAAGTTACCTATGAGAATTAACAAGCAATTAGAACTAGTAACAACTTTCAACAAAAGTTGCCCAGAAAATGAAATACCATTTTTAATAACTATAAAACCCACAAAGTAACAAAAAATGTACAGGACTTTGGTAGAAAAAAAAGTTATGATCCTAAATGTGAATACAATCAAATGTGAATAAATAAAGGGAAATATTCTGTTCATGGATGCAAAATGTAGTAAAGAGATCAGTCCTCCCACAAATTAATCTATATATTCAGGAATACAACAATCAAAATCTCAGGAGGATTTTGGCAGGGAGACTGACAAGATGATTCTAAAATTCATATGGAAGTATAAATACCTACTATTATCTAAATCAGTTTGAAAAAGAAAAGCAAAAGGAGGGGAATCACCCTACCCAGATCATATTGTAAAGCCGTAGAGATTAAAACAGTGTGGTACTGATGCAGAAACAGGCAAACAGACCATGGAGGTCAATGCCAAGTCCTGAAACACACCAATGTACACATGGGAAGCTGATGTGTGAGGGAAGTAGCTTCACTAGTTAGGAGGAAACATGGGCTTCTTTCTTTTCCTCCCTCGCTCCCTCCCTTCCTTCCTTTTTTGTATGTTATTATAAAATTGCCTTAGTGAAGATAAAACTACCATACGACCCAGAATCCCACTACTGGGCATATACCCTGAGAAAACCATAATTCAAAAAGAGTCATGTACCACAATGTTCATTGCAGCTCTATTTACAATAGCCAGGACATGGAAGCAACCTAAGTGTCCATCAACAGATGAATGGATAAAGAAGATGTGGCACATATATACGGTGGAATATTACTCAGCCATAAAAAGAAACGAAATTGAGTTATTTGTAGTGAGGTAGATGGACCTGGAGTCTGTCATACAAAGTGAAGTAAGTCAGAAAGAGAAAAACAAATACTGTATGCTAACACATATATATGGAATCTAAAAAAAAAAAAAAAAAAAGGTTCTGAAGAACCTAGGGGCAGGACAGGAATAAAGATGCAGACATAGAGAATGGACTTGAGGACACAGGGAGGGGGAAGGGTAAGCTGGGACGAAGTGAGAGAGTGGCATGGACATATATACACTACCAAACGTAAAACAGATAGCTAGTGGGAAGCAGCCGCACAGCACAGGGAGATCAGCTCGGTGCTTTGTGACCACCTAGAGGGGTGGGATAGGGAGGGTGAGAGGGAGATGCAACAGGGAGGAGATATGGGGATATATGTATATATATAGCTGATTCACTTTGTTATACAGCAGAAACTAACACAAAATTGTAAAGCAATTATACTCCAATAAAGATGTTTAAAAAAAATTGCCTTAGTGAGAGTGTGGAGAGAAATTATGCGCCTATCTCACCTGCTATAAAAAAAATTCCAGACAGATTTTAAATGCGAAAACTAAAACACAAAACCAGTAGATAAAAACATAGAATACGGGCTTCCCTGGTGGCGCAGTGGTTGAGAGTCTGCCTGCCGATGCAGGGGACACGGGTTCGTGCCCCGGTCCGGGAAGATCCCACATGGCGCGGAGCGGCTGGGCCCGTGAGCCATGGCCACTGAGCCTGCGCGTCCGGAGCCTGTGCTCCGCAGCGGGAGAGGCCACAACCGTGAGAGTCCCGCGTACCGCAAAAAAAAAAGTAGAATAACTTTGAGAATTTGGAGTAGGGAAAGGTCCAGATTATAATGGGAGAACAGACTCATTTGTCTTCATGGAATTGAGGAAGCATGGTGTAAGCAGCCGCCCCATGAATGTCAACATTTCCTTCCCTGGTCCAGGACTTACTCAGGGGCAGTCACAAAGAAGGTGGCCCGGCCCTTGTGTTGGCTCCCTGGGGAGGGATGACATGGCTGAGATTCGGACCCAGGGAGGCCCTACAGGTGCCTAAGGCAGAATAAGCTGTCTTGATGGTCTCTTATTTTCTTTGTCTGACTCGCTGCTCTGGTCAGGGATTCAGACTCACTCTGGGGGAATCTTTTAGACAGGAGCCTCAAATACAGGCATGGGTGGCCAGGAGAGACCATGACAACGTCCTCAGAGTGGGCCCTGGGCATTCCATTGCTGTCCTCAGTGTCAGGGTGAGTGTGGGTCACTCTAATGCAGGGTTGGGCAGGTCATCGGTACCTCACATCAACCCTGACTGAACCTCAGGATCACGCCAGGAACTTGTTAAAAATAAATTGGAAGGCCCACGCCTACTGATTCAGTAGGCGTGAGGCAGTGCAGGAATCTGCGTCTGACTAGATCCCAAGTGTGGGCAAAAGCTGGATCACCTTTCCAGGGTTCAGCTGATCAGAGCTTCTCAGCTTCCCGGGGTGAGAATCACATGGACGGGGGTGCAGGACGTTGGAAGGGGTACGCACATAGGGTGTGTGGGGACGGGATGGGAAGTGCAGTGTTGGGACAGCAGGAAGGGTGTGAGGGGTCCAGCCCGTAGGCTTGGGCACAAGAGGAGCAGAGGCACCAGTGACAGCCCCACTGTAAGCAAACTCCCCTTTGTGGCGGTGCCCCTCCCCCGCCTTGGTGCTGATCCTGTACTGGAATAGCCTGTTAATTGCATGCTTCCTTCACCAACCTGAGCACTCCTTGAGGACAAGACCTTGCATTCATTCATTCATACATTCATTCATTCCACAAATAGTTATTAAGACATTCATACACCAGGGACAAGTGCTAACAGGAAGCACGGCTGAGTCAGCCCACCAGAGCTTGTGGTCTGGTAAGGAGGCAGGTGGAAGACCAAGCGGCTCTAATAAGGTGTGTTGAAAGCTGTGATGGAGAAGCAGCAACACGTACTAGGGACACCTAGCCCCAGCTTGAGCGACCTGGAAAGGCTGCCTGGAAGAAGGGAAGTCTAAGAGGGTGGTGAATGGAGCAATCACCATGGAGAAAGAGGTCTGTTTCAGACCCACGTGCAGGAGTTTTTACTTCAGTGCTGGGCAGTGAGTGTAATAGGGAGAAATGGAAGGGTCTCACCCTACACTTGGCTGGAACCCAGCTTGGGACCTGGCCCAGGGAAGCTGCAGTGCATGTGTGGTGAACTGGCCGGGCTGGCCCTGGCTCCTGGCCCCCTACTCCTCCGATGATTCCCTTCTGTTCCTGGGCTGGGCTGGCTCCCCTTCTGGGAACCAGGCAGTATTTTTCTGGCAGCACCTGGGAATATTAGACGCTTCTCCAAGTTGGTATGGGCCACACTGCCCAGAGGTGGGGAAACTGAGGCTGGGCGAATGGCGTGATGTCCCAGGAGTCTCAGAAGCACTGAGCTCCCCTGAACTGTCAAGGCTGTTACAAACTGCTCCTGAGAGAATGAAATCTCTCTCCGTCTCCTCCTGGGCGAGTGGCCTAGGCCTAGGTCTGCGTTTGGGCCCTCGGGGCATCCCCGGAACTAGCTCAGGGCCTGGCACTTGGCAGGACTGCACCACGTGTGTGAACTGCATGGACGCGTTTACTCAGTCCCTGGACAGTGCGCCTTCCGAGCCCCCAGGTGGGAAGGGCAGGCCCTTTCTCCACCTTCGGAGGTCCCAGGCCCACCGCGGATCTGATCCGGAGTTGGCCTCGTCCTCCGGGGACTTGCGGCACGGTGATAGTGATGGCCGTCCCTTCCGTTTTACTGATCCGTGTTCTGTGCCGGGCACCCATACACTCTTACGCTGTCCATCCCAGAAAACCCTGGTGGTGGTGCAGGGGCGGCCCTCGTGAGGGGTGGGTAGTGCACTCAGCAGACATATTCCGAGACTGAGACTTGTGGGGAGGGGGTTCGGCACCCTCAGAATCAGGTTACGCGATGGTTAGGCGACAGGATTGTCAATTCCCCTCAGGGACCCCGCCCCACCCCCCACCCAAGGGATGTGGCGGGACTCACCCAGCAGGCCCTGGAGGGAGCTGTGCTGTGACCATAGGATCTGGCCCAGGGGCCTCCCTGCCGGGGACGGGGGGGCCGAGAGCCAAGGAGGGGCACGTCCACTCCCCCGTTGCCCCTGGAAACAACACGGTGCCCCTTTTGGCCTTTTATATTGGCACCAGTTACCTCTGGAGTCAGCACAATCACAATATATTAAGTGAAAAAAGCAGCCTGCAAAAAAGCACTGTGACCTCAATTTCTGTGGAAACCGCACATACTGGTTTCTGGAAAAGACTGGAAGGAAACGCATCAACCTGGTAATGACAGCTATCACTGGGCGGCGTTCTCTCATAAAAGCTTTTCCCTTTCGTTTAGCTGTATTTGCTAATTTTTTCTACAGGGGCTATGATTACTTGTGTCATTAAAGGGAATAAGGGGGACAGAATCTGCAAGAAGCAAACTCGGGTGTCACCCTGGGGAAGGCCTGGGTTGGGGTTCTGCGCTTCCACTGGGAAGGTGGGCTAGGGGCGAGGGGAGGGCGGAGGGTCGCGGCAGAACTGCCCCTCTGTGCCTCCTGAGCCAGGAGCTGGAGGCCAAGGTCAGGTCAGTGTCAGGCTGCACGTGGGCGCCTTCGGGCTGGTTGTCCCCCCGCCTGGCCGCCTGCTGCACTCCTTGAGGACAGGCCAGCTTCCAGTTTCCAGGGTAAGTCAGTGCAGCTCTGTGCTTGGGAGTGGGAACCCACCTGGTTCCGCAGGGCGGGCAGGTCTCAAGTCTAACTTCCCCTCGGGGCTTCTGTTCCCTAGATCCACTTCCCGGACGTGGAGCGGGTCGAGTGGGCCAACAAGGTAAGGCCAGGGTGGGCCTGGGGGCACCGGCCTCACTCCAGGCTTCGTCTTCCCTTGCAGCCCTGGCTGAGTCACCCGAAGCCTGGACGGGGCGGGCAGCGCGTGGACAAGGCGGTCCTGGTGGGAGCCCTGCCCGGGGAGGAGCAGAGATGGCCCTTAGTCGCTGGGGTGGGGGCCTTCTGCCTGTCGCTTGCTCTTCCCACCCTCCGGGTTCTTCTCATCACCAATGACTTTCTTTTCTAAAAAGAAACTATTTTTTATTGTGAAATTAATGCATGGCCACAGCAGAAAACTTAAAAGTACAGAGAAGCACAGAGCAAAATGCAGGCCCACCAGGCCGAGATCAGCGCATCCTGGGGAGAGGAAGGCAGTGATTCGGGAGTTGACAGCAGCTCCTGATCACCGAAGCAGCCTGGTGATCAGGGAACCAGGGTTTCGCCGGGTTCCCAGCCCGGATCTGGCGGCACTGGCTGTGCAACCTCGAGCAGGTTGCCTAACGTCTCAGAGTTGGTCCCCTCCTTTGTGCGATGGGAATAATGATGGTCCCTGCCTCGTGGGGTTGTTGTGAGTATTAATGAGGTAATTAAAACACCACAATGCCTGGCTCATCGAGGCCTGAGAGGGATAGGGGCGTTAAACCCTGAAACCGCACTTCCTTTGGGCTCCTCTGATTAGGGTTTGTAAAGGAGGAGCTGCATCTTTAAACTAAGGCCCAAGTCCCAGAGATGGAAGAGGCCTTTGCCCCAAACAGAACATATGGGCTGCTCTCCCCCCCAACCAACTCCCTCTCCCCGCTCCTTACCATCTGCTCACCATCTTCTGCCACCAGGTTCCATCTCTCCACCACCTTCCCTCTCCCCAGGTCCTACACTTGGTTCCCAGCACCATGAGTCATCCTGCTGCAGAACTCAGCTACAGGCAGCCTTCCCCGATTGCTAGAAAAAAAATTAAATCCACAGGAAACAACTTAAATTTCTCTTCTGTGGCTTTTTTTTTCTTTTCTTTTCTTCTTAAACCTCTGGCACGTGCTACTTCTTGTTTACACCACAGTGTTGTTCAGGTAGCTCATGTTTCAGCACAGAACTAAAGGGCCTCATCATGTTAAGTTTAGCGGGTGACTATTTCATGGTGGGCTGCGAAATGACAGCCAATCTTGGGATCTAACTGTAAGAGTGAGAACCACGGCTGTAGTTATCCGATGTCTGATGGACAGATGGACGGATAGGTGGGTAGATGGGACAGGGGATCAGGCAGGCAGATGGGTGCTGCAGCATAAGGGCCACCCTGAGCAGCCATGGGTCTGGGGCAGGGAGCACAGACCTGACCACCAAAGGCCCCTTCCTGTCCTCCCAGGTCATCTCCCACATCTGGCCCTACCTAAGCATGATCATAGAAAACAAGTTCCGGGAGAAACTCGAGCCCAAGATCCGGGAGAAGAACGTGCACCTGAGGACCTTCACCTTCTCCAAGCTCTACTTCGGACAGAAGGTCAGTGCTATCTCGGGCAGGGCAGCCGGACCTACGGTGCAGGCTTTTCTCCAGCCCCTGCCAGGGGTCACTCACAGGGGGCCCATTCCCCACCTGCACTTCCCAGCCTCTCGGCCTCAGGCTAAACCCCTCAGCCCCTAGTCCCATCACCACCATCTCTACAGGTTCCGGGGAAGCCTGGCTCAGAGAAAAGGTAAAGGAGGGGTGGGAAATAATTCCACCCTTCTTAAGCAAAATTTAGAGAACATGCCATGTGGTGGTGGAAGCCAGCCTGACACAAAGACATACAAGTCACGCTTCCTAGCCTCAGCATCAGCTGGGGAGAACTCACCACGGTGGAGTAGGATAGTCAGTGCCTCAAAGCAGTGACTAATTCTCTACCTGTTGGTTGATGCTGGCTATCCGTGTTATAAGCCCAGGCTAGTTCTGTGAAGATACTTGGTGACCCAGGATAAAAGTGTGTGTGTTGAACACACCTAATATCATGTCCCTATTCTAGGCTGCATTTCCTATTCCAGCCTCTTGCCCCACTCTTTCTGCCCCTCAGTGCCCCACTGATGTAAAAGTGTTATTTTGATCATCAGAAAATGCATACCCCAGGCAGAGCCGCTGTGAGCTCCATCACCCCGCACATCAGAGGCACTGGTATCTGGTCAGCTCCAGGAGAAGCAGATGCAGAGGGCAGGCCAGCCTGAGGAGAGCTGTCGGCCAGCCCCGGGGTGTGTGCCCCGCTGGCCTCCCGAGTGGCGGCAGATCAGGCTTACCTGAGCCCTGAAGGTTCTGGCTGAAGCCACTCAGGCTCTGCCAGGACTCGCTCGTCCCAGCATCTGTTGGCTCATTTGTTCTTTCCCTGTTTCACTCACGTATGGCTTCCTGAGCACGGCCGTGTGCAAGTCACTGTAGACAGAGATGGTGTGGCTGTGCCCCTGCCTTCAGGAAGGTCCCTGTCCTGTCGTGGAGACAGACGTACAAGCTGGTGGGTGACGGACACCCCCATGGCAGTGCACGCACGACGTGGAGGAACCCGTGGCTTCAGCAGTGGCGGGGCGTGGGAGTGTGGTAGTCAGGGAGGACTTCTGGGAGGGGTGATGTCTGAGTTGGCGTTTGAAGAACTCAGCAGGCAAAGAGGTAGGAAGCTTGCGGACCGCTGTGTTCTTAGCAGAGCCTGCCCGGCCAGGCTGCTTGTTGGGTGGTGATGCTGGTGGGACAGCGGGCCCTTGCTGGTGGCGGAAGCAGGCAGGCCTAGTGATGTCAGAGAGACCGCAGTGAGCGGTCCTGAAGCGAGATCTTAGTTCCCTACCCAGGAATTGGACCTGGGGAGCCTGGATGAAAACCAGGAATCCTAACCGCGAGACCACCGGGGGCTATAGGCTAGAAGCAAAGTGGCCCTGACACTTGCCCCCATTTGAAAGCAAGAATGTTTCAAGGAGGCAAAAGCTGTAAAAACAGGTACAAAGTTTATTATCAGAGACACAGCATAACATGTGAGAGAACACGCGGAGAAATTGTTTAAGGCAGAATCGAGGCAGAAATACACACCCAGAGAGAAAGGCGGTGGGCATCCTCCCTAATGAGGAGGAGGGCCGTAGAGGCCGTTAAATTGTCTTATGTAGGGCAGTTCTTCCGGGTCTTCGTTTACATTTGGCCAATGGTCTCATTTCTTTTCCCACATCTGACTGGTCCTAGGACCCTCCCCAAGATGCGTGCGCAACTTTTTGCTAAGATGGATCCCACTGCAGAGGACTGTGGGTGCATGTCCACACTTATTATAGGGGGGCGCCCCCTCCCTTTTTGACCCCCAAGGACCCTTCCTGCGCATGTGAAGACAGAGACGTTTTCCTTGACCTCAGGACTGGTCATCTTATCTCTTTACTTCAGCAGAGCTCAGCTCTTGCCACCAACTTTGTCCTTGGAGCGTCTGGGGAAAAACAAAGCTTCAAATTGACTCCGCTTGACAAACACCAGCTGTCCAGCCAGGGACCCATCCATCTCCCATCTCACTAGGAGTGGCTAATCCTGAGAGATGATTTTCACCCTGTCACGAAAACCTGGCGGGGTGGGGGGGCGGTGGGGGGGGGGCACCTGCAAGTTGACCAGATGCCCCAGTCCCGCAGGAGAAATAGCTGGCTTCTGGCCCTGCATTCAAAGCCCTTCGTGTTCTGGCTCCTCCCACACCTCTTAGCTCTCCCATCCCTCTCCTCTCCACTGCGGGGGAAGGCGGGGGCATCACAGAGGCCTTCCTCACGTGAGCTTCCTGGGCTTGGCCAGGCTCAGTGCGCTCACTACACCCACTCCCTTCACGCCCATGAGTGTTTCCTGCTTCCTCTGATTCCCACGTCCATGCCCAGCTCTGCTCACTGCTGTGATGACCTTGGGCCAGTGACTTAACCTCTCTGAGCTCCAGTTTCCTCATCTGTAAAAAGAAAGGAATCACTTCTAAGGGTGGTTGTGAAGCATGACTAACAGGCCTGGCGTCAGGGCCACTCTGCGTGGGTGGGTGAGCAGTGCTCCACGTGGGGCACCTGACCAGCCTGACGCCCCACGCTCACTGTGAGCCCTGAGCCAGGGCCGCCCTGCCTGGCACAGAGGAAACGCTCACAGTGGTAACTCCTCCTCTCTGTGGCGGGGCCTCCAGGTAGGTAGCCTTCTCCAGGGCTGGTCTCTGCAGATGGGGGTCTTGGGGCTGGCTGAGCTTCCACAGGTGCCTGCAAACCAGCCCCCAGCCCAGGAGCAGACTTCAGGCTGGGGCAGGTCGGTGACAGGCCCCTTCCTCCTCCCGAGGCTTCTGCTGGTTTTTCTGGGTCTTCTACATCAAGCCAGGTGCTGTGTGGCCTAAAGCTTCTACAATTCTGGGGGCCCTCTTAAAGAAAAAGAATTTTTTTTACATCTTTATTGGAGTATAATTGCTTTACAATGGTGTGTTAGTTTCTGCTTTATAACGAAGTGAATCAGTTATACATATACATATGTTCTCATATCTCTTCCCTCTTGTGTCTCCCTCCCTCCCACCCGCCCTATCCCAACCCTCTAGGCGGTCACAAAGCACCGAGCTGATCTCCCTGTGCTATGCGGCTGCTTCCCACTAGCTATCTGTTTTACGTTTGGTAGTGTATATATGTCCATGCCACTCTCCCACTTTGTCACAGCTCACCCTTCCCCCTCCCCATATCCTCAAGTGCATGCTCTAGTAGGTCTGTGTCTTTATTCCCGTCTTACCCCTAGGTACTTCATGACATTTTTTTTTCTTAGATTCCATATATATGTGTTAGCATACGGTATTTGTCTTTCTCTTTCTGACTTACTTCACTCTGTATGACAGACTCTAGGTCCATCCACCTCATTGCAAATAGCTCAATTTCGTTTCTTTTTATGGCTGAGTAATATTCCATTGTATATATGTGCCACATCTTTATCCATTCATCTGATGATGGGCACTTAGGTTGTTTCCATCTCCTGGCTATTGTAAATAGAGCTGCAATGAACATTTTGGTACATGACTCTTTTTGAATTATGGTTTTCTCAGGGTATATGCCCAGTAGTTGGATTGCTGGGTCATATGGTAGTTCTATTTGTAGTTTTCTAAGGAACCTCCATACTGTTCTCCATAGTGGCTGTACCAATTCACATTCCCATCAGCAGTGCAAGAGTGTTCCCTTTTCTCCACACCCTCTCCAGCATTTATTGTTTGTAGATTTTTTGATGATGGCCATTCTGACTGGTGTGAGATGATATCTCATTGTAGTTTTGATTTGCATTTCTCTAATGATTAATGATGTTGAGCATTCTTTCATGTGTTTGCTGGCAATCTGTATATCTTCTTTGGAGAAATGTCTATTTAGGTCTTCTGCCCATTTTTGGATTGGGTTGTTTGTTTTTTTGTTATTGAGCTGCATGAGCTGCTTGTAAATTTTGGAGATTAATCCTTTGTCAGTTGCTTCATTTGCAAATATTTTCTCCCATCCTGAGGGTTGTCTTTTGGTCTTGTTTATGGTTTCCTTTGCTGTGCAAAAGCTTTGAAGTTTCATTAGGTCCCATTTGTTTATTTTTGTTTTTATTTCCATTTGTCTAGGAGGTGGGTGAGAAAGGATCTTGCTGTGATTTATGTCATACAGTGTTCTGCCTATGTTTTCCTCTAAGAGTTTGATAGTTTCTGGCCTTATATTTAGGTCTTTAATCCATTTTGAGCTTATTTTTGTGTATGGTGTTAGGGAGTGTTCTAATCTCATACTTTTACATGTACCTGTCCAGTTTTCCCAGCACCACTTATTGAAGAGGCTGTCCTTTCTCCACTGTACATTCCTGCCTCCTTTATCAAAGATAAGGTGACCATATGTATGTGGGTTTATCTCTGGGCTTTCTATCCTGTTCCATTGATCTATATTTCTGTTTTTGTGCCAGTACCATACTGTCTTGATTACTGTAGCTTTGTAGTATAGTCTGAAGTCTGGGAGCCTGATTCCTCCAGCTCCGTTTTTCGTTCTCAAGATTGCTTTGGCTATTCGGTGTCTTTTGTGTTTCCATACAAATTATGAAATTTTTTGTTCTAGTTCTGTGAAAAATGCCAGTGGTAGTTTGATAGGGATTGCATTGAATCCGTAGATTGCTTTGGGTAGTAGAGTCATTTTCACAATGTCGATTCTTCCAATCCAAGAACATGGTATATCTCTCCATCTGTTTGTATCATCTTTAATTTCTTTCATCAGTGTCTTATAATTTTCTGTATACAGGTCTTTTGTCTCCTTAGGTAGGTTTATTCCTAGATATTTTATTCTTTTTGTTGCAATGGTAAATGGGAGTGTTTTCTTGATTTCACTTTCAGATTTTTCATCATTAGTGTATAGGAATGCCAGAGATTTCTGTGCATTAATTTTGTATCCTGCTACTTTACCAGATTCATTGATTAGCTCTAGTAATTTTCTGGTAGCATCTTTAGGATTCTCTATGTATAGTATCATGTCATCTGCAAACAGTGACAGCTTTACTTCTTCTTTTCCAATTTGGTTTCCTTTTATTTCCTTTTCTTCTCTGATTGCTGTGGCTAAAACTTCCAAAACTATGTTGAATAACAGTGGTGAGAGTGGGCAACCTTGTCTTGTTCCTGATCTTAGTGGAAATGCTTTGTTTTTCACCATTGAGGACGATGTTGGCAGTGGGTTTTTCATATATGGCCTTTATTATATTGATGAAAATTCCCTCTATGCCTACTTCCTGGAGGATTTTTTATCATAAATGGGTGTTGAATTTTGTCGAAAGCTTTCTCTGCATTTATTGAGATGACCATATGGTTTTTCTCCTTCGGTTTGTTAATATGGTGTATCACTTTGATTGATTTGCGTATATTGAAGAATCCTTGCATTCCTGGAATAAACCCCACTTGATCATGGTGTATGATCTTTTTAGTGTGCTGTTGGATTCTGTTTGCTAGTATTTTGTTGAGGATTTTTGCATCTATGTTCATCAGTGATATTGGCCTATAGTTTTCTTTCTTTGTGACATCCTTGTCTGGTTTTGGTATCAGGGTGATGGTGGTCTTGTAGAATGAGTTTGGGAGTGTTCCTTTCTCTGCTATATTTTGGAAGAGTTTGAGAAAGATAGGTGTTAGCTCTTCTCTAAATTTTTGAAAGAATTCACCTGTGAAGCCATCTGGTCCTGGGCTTTTGTTTGTTGGAAGATTTTTTTTTTTTTAAAGTTACTTTTTTTTTTTTTAATTTATTTTTGGCTGTGTTGGGTCTTCGTTTCTGTGCGAGGGCTTTCTCTAGTTGTGGCAAGCAGGGGCCACTCTTCATTGCGGTGCATGGGCCTCTCACTATCGCGGCCTCTCTTGTTGCAGAGCACCGGCTCCAGACGCGCAGTCTCAGTAATTGTGGCTCACGGGGCTAGTTGCTCTGTGGCATGTGGGATCTTCCCAGGCCAGGGCTCAAACCCGTGTCCCCTGCATTAGCAGGCAGATTCTCAACCACTGCACCACCAGAGAAGCCCTGTTGGAAGATTTTTAATCATAGTTTCAATTTCAGTGCTTGTGATTGGTCTGTTCATATTTTCTGTTTCTTCCTGATTCAGTCTTGGCAGGTTGTTCACTTCTATGAATTTGTCCATTTCTTCCAGGTTGTCCATTTTATTGGCATAGAGTTGCTTGTAGTAATCTCTCATGATCCTTTGTATTTCTGCAGTGTCAGTTGTTAATTTTCCTTTTTCATTTCTAATTCTATTGATTTGAGCCCTCTCCCTTTATTTCTTGATGAGTCTGGCAAATGGTTTATCAATTTTGTTTATCTTCTCAAAGAACCAGCTTTTAGTTTTATTGATCTTTGCTATTGTTTCCTTCATTTCTTTTTCATTTATTTCTGACCTGATCTTTATGATTTCTTTCCTTCTGCTAACTTTGGGGTTTTTTTGTTCTTCTTTCTCTAATTGATTTAGGTGCAAGGTTAGGTTGTTTATTCGAGATGTTTCCTGTTTCTTAAGGTAGGATTATATTGCTATAAACTTCCCTCTTAGAACTGCTTTTGCTGAATCCCATAGGTTTTGGGTCATAGTGTCTCCATTGTCATTTGTTTCTAGGTTTTGTTTTTTACTTCCTCTTTGATTTCTTCAGTGATCACTTCGTTATTAAGTAGTGTATTGTTTAGCCTCCATGTGTTTGTATTTTTTACAGATTTCTTCCTGTAATTGATACCTAGCCTCATAGTGTTGTGGTCGGAAAAGATACTTGATACAATTTCAATATTCTTAAATTTACCAAGGCTTGATTTGTGACCCAAGATATGATCTATGCTGGAGAATGTTCCATGAGCACTTGAGAAGAATGTGTATTCTGTTGTTTTTGGATGGAATGTCCTATAAATATCAATTAAGTGCATCTTGTTTAATGTATCATTTAAAGCTTGTGTTTCCTTATTTATTTTCATTTTGGATGATCTGTCCATTGGTGAAAGTGGGGTGTTAAAGTCCCCTACTATGATTGTGTTACTGTCGATTTCCCCTTTTATGGCTGTTAGTATTTGCCTTATGTATTGTGGTACTCCTATGTTGGGTCATAGATATTTACAATTGTGATATCTTCTTCTTGGATCGATCCCTTGATCATTATGTAGTGTCCTTCTTTGTCTCTTCTAATAGTCTTTATTTTAAAGTCTATTTTGTCTGATATGAGAATAGCTATTCCAGCTTTCTTTTGGTTTCCATTTGCATGGAATATCTTTTTCCATCCCCTCACTTCCAGTCTGTATGTGTCCCTAGGTCTGAAGCGGGTCTCTTGTAGACAGCATATATATGGGTCTTGTTTTTGTATCCATTCAGCCAGTCTGTGTCTTTTGGTGGGAGCATTTAATCCATTTACATTTAAGGTAATTATCGATATGTATGTTCCTATTCCCATTTTCTTAATTGTTTTTGGTTTGTTATTATAGGTCTTTTCCTTCTCTTGTGTTTCTTGCCTAGAGAAGATCCTTTAGCATTTGTTGTAAAGGTGGTTTGGTGGTGCTGAACTCTCTCAGCTTTTGCTTGTCTGTAAAGGTTTTAATTTCTCCATCAAATCTGAATGAGATCCTTGCTGGGTAGGGTAATCTTGGTTATAGGTTTTTCTCCTTCATCACTTTAAATATGTCCTGCCAGTCCCTTCTGGCTTGCAGAGTTTCTGCTGAAAGATCAGCTGTTAACCTTATGGGGATTCCCTTGTGTGTTGTTATTTGTTGTTTTTCCCTTGCTGCTTTTAATATGTTTTCTCTGTATTTAATTTTTGACAGTTTGATTATTATGTGTCTTGGCGTGTTTCTCCTTGGATTTATCCTGTATGGGATTCTCTGTGCTTTCTGGACTTGATTAACTACTTCCTTTCCCATATTAGGGAAGTTTTCAACTATAATCTCTTCAAATATTTTCTCAGTCCCTTTCTTTTTCTCTTCTTCTTCTGGAACCCCTATAATCCGAATGTTGGTGCGTTTAATGTAGTCCCAGAGGTCTCTGAGACTGTCCTCAGTTCTTTTCATTCTTTTTTCTTTATTCTGCTCTGCAGTAGTTATTTCCACTATTTTATCTTCCAGGTCACTTATCCATTCTTCTGCCTCTCTTATTCTGCTATTGATCCCTTCTAGAGTATTTTTAATTTCATTTATTGTGTTGTTCATCATTGCTTGTTTCATCTTTAGTTCTTCTAGGTCCTTGTTAAATGTTTCTTGCATTTTCTCTATTCTATTTCCAAGATTTTGGATCATCTTTACTATCATTATTCTGAATTCTTTTTCAGGTAGACTGCCTATTTCCTCTTCATTTGTTAGGTCTGGTGGGTTTTTATCTTGCTCCTTCATCTGCTGTGTGTTTTTCTGTCTTCTCATTTTGCTTATCTTACTGTGTTTGGGGTCTCCTTTTTGCAGGCTGCAATTTTGTAGTTCCCGTTGTTTTCGGTGTCTGTCCCCAGTGGCTAAAGTTGGTTCAATGGGTTGTGTAGGCTTCCTGGTGGAGGGGACTAGTGCCTGTGTTTTGGTGGATGAGGCTGGATCTTGTCTTTCTGGTGGGCAGGTCCACGTCTGGTGGTGTGTTTTGGGGTGTCTGTGGCCTTATTATGATTTTAGGCAGCCTCTCTGCTAATGGGTGGGGTTGTGTTCCTGTCTTGCTAGTTGTTTGGCATAGGGTGTCCAGCACTGTAGCTTGCTGGTCGTTGAGTGAAGCTGGGTGTTAGTGTTGAGATGAAGATCTTTGGGAGATTTTCGCCATTTGATATTACGTGGAGCTGGGAGGTCTCTTGTGGACCAGTGTCCTGAAGTTGGTTCTCCCACCTCAGAGGCATAGCACTGACTCCTGGCTGCAGCACCAAGAGCCTTTCATCCACACGGCTTGGGAAGGAGGCGGCCAGGGCAAAGAAAAAGAATTTTAAACTTAAAGTGTAAAACCAGGACAAAAATGAATGTTGAATAAATATGAGAACGTATGAGAAAATAAATCACAACAAGTTGTACTTTTACAAAAGCTGACATATCACACATATCACAAACTCTGGGAAAAGTTACATAATCATTTAAATGAACTGTTCAAGATATCCCTGTAATACTTTTGCTCCTGCATTTTTGGCTCCATACTCTTTGATAACCTTTGCATGTGACAGTGCATTTGTAAGCATCACTTTCCATGGAGAGAATAGAAGGATAATAGAATCTTTCCTCTAGTGTGGTCGATTGAATTTTTTTCTCCAACATTTTATTATGAAAAATTTTTGTTTGTTTGGAGAGGGAGGTGTCAGGGTGCCGAGGATGGGCAGGGACTGCAGGGTGGATTTCTGCTTTCATGCCTCATCCCAGGAGTGCAGTGGTCACACTGGTTGTTGTGGACAAAGCCCAGCTCTGGGCAGGGAGCCAGCAGCACCCCACCCCCTGCCCCCTGCCTGCAAGACCCCTGCTGACCCAGTCTTCTGGCATCTCTTCCAGTGCCCCAGGATCAACGGCATCAAGGTGCACACTAACAAGTGCAACCGGAGACAGGTGGTCCTGGACCTGCAGATCTGGTGAGCCCTCGTGCCCCTGGGGCCAGGTGTGGAGGGCGGGGGAACACTGTGGGAAGAGCCAGGTTGAAGATGGAGTCGCAGGGAAACACTCATTTGGGGTGTGAAAGCCCCTCACAGCGCATATGCCCCTTCATCCCCCTGGGCTGGAGCACAAGGTCCCTGCTGGGATGGGGAGGAGTGGCAAGAGAACGGATGGTCCCAGGGGAGCCACTACTGTCTGAGCCCTCAGCCCAGGCCTGGCTTCTCCCATAGACCAGGCACCAGGCGTGTTTTGGGTACCAAGGCCTGGGCAACAGAGCTTTCTTAGAGGCCAGGTCACCTGGAGGGTCAGACCAGCTGTCTCAGAGAGGATGTAGCAAGAGAAGGTAAGTGTGACGAGAAAATGTAGGGACTTGTGGTGCAACCCAGGGAGCTCCGAGCACAGGCTGTGAAAGGCCAGCAGGAGAACTGGGCTCTGTGGTACCTCAGAAAAACTAAAGGATGCAAAGACACACAAGTGACTTGTTCAGTGTGTCGGGCAGGGGCATCCCTTTTGAATGAGGTTTGTAATAGGCTTGAGTTAGAGAGAATGGAGATTCAATCCAGGAAGTCTTCCTGGAGGTGGTGGGATTTGAACTGTGCTTAAAGGACCAAGGATAAACTCCTGAGGTTCCAGAAGGTTGCCATTCACTTCCAGTGCCTCTGTATTTCCTGTCCTTAGCCCAGAGGCTGGCGCTGTGAACATGTTGGGAAGACAGGAGGCAACTCCAGAACACCCATCACTGTATGGGGGCTGGTCTCAAGTGTGTTGAGATGGTAATGGCAATTGGGCCCTCCCGGCCCCAAGGCTCTGCCACAAGATCCTGTGTGAATAGTTGGGGCACGTCAAGGTCATCTAGCCCACGCGCCCAGCTTTCCAGTCATCTCAGGGAGCCCCTGGGGTCCCTGAGTTCCCCCTGCCCTTCCAGGGGACACTCAGCATTTCTGTGACGTCTGGCTCCTCTGCCTGTGCCATGCAGATATTTGATGGCCACCCTGTCCCTCTGCATCTCCTTCAGTCTTTTGATGGGGTCTCTGCTCTCTACTTTCAAGGGCACCCATTCTGGGCTTCCTGTGCCCATCGCATGGCAGGAGTTGCCAGCTGAACTCAGGCTTCTGAGAACTTGTTACTGTGCCCACCTAACCACCCCCAGCAACAGCCTGCATGAATGGTGGATGGAGGCTGCGGGGCTGCTCTGTGTCCCTGGGGAAGAGGCCTGGGTAGAGATGGGGCAGAGGCATAGCAGTGTGCGCACCCAGACCCCCTCCTTCGCATCTGCGGGGTGTTGTGGGGCGAAGTGGTGCCCAGAGGTCTCTGCCCTCGTGGGCAGAGGCGGGGATGCATGTGGGACCTCTGGGTGCGGGGACCCCGGGGGCTGCCTTGGGGGGTCTGGGCAGTGTCTGCGCAGAGCTGAGAAAAGCCGAGGCTGTCAGGGAGTCCACATCCAGGTGATGCAGGGCTCAGGCTTGGCCATCTGGGCTTGGGCTGGGCTGCACTGGGCAAGTCTCCCAACCTCTCCTGAGTCGTGGACCTGCCCCTCCTCTCTACCTTCCTTCTCCCTCCCCACTTTCAGCTACATTGGGGACTGTGAGATCAGCGTGGAGCTGCAGAAGCTACAGGCTGGTGTGAACGGGATCCAGGTGGGTGGAGCCCGGCGTGACTGCCTCCAGGTTGTGGGTCAAGGCAGGGGAAGCGGGCTTATGCTGGAGGAGGCTGCAGCGGGGGTGTTAACACCAAGCACAGAGGCTAGTACCAGTCAAGGGACTCCAGGTCCGAGATCATAGGGCCAGGAAGTGGTGGCTGGGTTTCACCACCCCGCCGCTCAGGACAGCCCCACACCTGCCTCTGTTCTTCAAACCCCCCTGCCAGAGAGGCTTCGACTGCCCTGGGAAGTGAGAGACTCTTTATTAAACGGTGCAGAGCCGATGCTGAGAAACTGAGGTGGAAGGAGGAGATAGAGCTATTTTATGGTAGGAGTAGAGGAGCTGAGCTGGAGCTGGAAAGCACTCCTGGGTCCCGGCCATGGTCAAGGCTGCAGCCCCCAGGCAGCAAGGCAGTGGGGGGCAGGGGGGGCCAGCTTGTGGCCCTTGGAAACCGGCAAAGGGGTGGAAGCTGCACGCTGGCTTCTCTTCCCCGAGTGTGGTCCCTGCTGTGACGGCAGGTGGCCCTGACATCTGGGGATGGCTTGGGCATGAAGGAGCAGAGCAGGTGTGGGAGGAAGGGCGGCTGAGGTCCCTCCCGGCCCTCTGTGCCATCCAGCTGCAGGGCACGCTGCGGCTCATCCTGGAGCCCCTCCTGGTGGACAAGCCCTTCGTGGGAGCTGTGACCATGTTCTTCCTTCAAAAGCCGGTGAGTCCCCAGGACGAGGTGGGCTTGCCGCTCCCTGTGGGCCGGCACTCGCCCACTGGGCCCAGGTACTGGGTTTGAGCCCAAGAACGCTGCTGAAGCCCACCTGGACCCCCCATCTCATGTGCTCCCTAAGGCGGCCTGAGGTGCTCGACTCTGCTCTCCCCGAGCCCAGGAAACATCCTGGAGAAGTGGCTGAGGTCACAGAGAGGAGGCTGTAACTCAGAGCCCTCGGATGCCAGGCTGGCCTGTGGCCGGGCCCTCAGGCCGCTCCTGTGGTCCCGGCAGAAGCAGCCCTCCTGACAGGCCTGGTCCTGAGCAGGACTGGGAGGCGCCGTCACCCGCCCCACCCCACACAGAGGGCACCGCCCGCCAGTCGGCTGAATTCTCCATGGGGGCAGGGGCGGGGGCAGGGCCCTTGGCAGAGGGTTCTCAGCCTGGGCTTCTGGTTCCTTCCAGCCTAACAGCCTCCCTCTGCCCCTGCAGCACCTGCAGATCAACTGGACAGGCCTGACCAACCTGCTGGATGTGCCAGGAATCAGGTAAGTGCCTGTGCGAACTGCCAGGCAGGCCCGAGGTGGGGCCCTCCGGGCCGTGCAGCCAGTGATGGGAACCACACCGTGGCTGTGCCCTCCCTCTCCCTCTCTGCACGAGGAGAGGGGTGGGCAGCTGCCCCCTCCAGGGGGATAGCATTGGTGTGTTCGGAGTGACACCATCAGGTGAGATGTCCTAGAGGAGGCCCCATGGGCTAATGAGGGGCGAGTGCAGGCTCTGGAAACAGGCCAGCCAGACCAGCCTCCTGGCCCCCCCTCAGCCACTGTGTCCCTTTGGACAAGTGACTTCACCTCTCTGGGCTCTTCCTCAGTAAATAGGGAGCCTGGTTCCTCTGTCTTGAGGCCCCTGGGAGAACAGTCAGGTACGTGCGGTGCTGGCACAGCGGGTGTGGATACACACGAGTGTCCTCCTTGTCCACATCCACTCCCTCCCCGACCCAAGTGTGTGTGAGAAGCCCAAGTGGCTCCCGCCCAGACACAGACACTGGCATGGGAGGGGGCAGCTGTCACAGCAGAGGCCAGTGAGGAGGAGCTGGTCTGGGCAACCCACCTTCCTGGGGCCGGTGTGGTGCTGCGCTCAGAGCCTCAGGCCCCTGAGAGGAGCAGAGAAGGGCTCCAGCCCCGTGTGGACACACCTCCCAGGAGGGAGGGACAGTGGACCATCTAGGGTAGCCCCTGGCTGGCTCGCCAGGCCCAGCAGCTGTCCCCACCTGCAGGGAGGACCACTCCCTCCCTCACTGGGGACATTCCCACTGATCTTCACCCCCTGGGCGCAGAGAATCCAGTCATGCATTCTTTCACTTAGAAGATATTTCCTGAGCACCTACTGCGTGTCGGCCCACTGCCCCTGTCTCCCTCTACTGGCGAGATAGAGTCAGGCAATAAAGAAGGAGGATTTCAAGGTGATGTCAGAGAGTAGAAGGGCTACAACAGTGAACACGTACCTGGCATTTACTGGGCACTAAGCACTGTTCTCAGCACTTCACACGTATTAACTCATCCTCATAACAACCCCAGGAAGTAGGCATAATTATCCCCATTTTAGAGATGAGGAAACTAAGGTCTGGAGAGATCAGCAACTTTCCAAGGTCACGCAGCTTGTGGGTGACAGAGCCAAGATTCTAACCCAGGATCCATGTCCTCGTTCTTGGCTACCAGGCTGTGATGCCTCAGAGAACAAAGCAGGATTGGGGTGGGGGGGCTGAGGGGCGGTCAAAGTGTACACCCTACATCCTCCCCCCGACCCCCCATCCAGGCAGGCTGGGGTCAGGGCTGCTCTGTCCCGAGATGGGCCCACCTGGCCCCAAGCTCTGCTCCTGGTTCCAGCTCCAGGGATGGGCAGACAGGCAGGCGGCCCGGGGGAGGTGGTGCCGCCCTCCACAGCTTTGCATGCCCACTGTCCCCAGTGAGGTGTCAGACAGCCTGCTGGAGGACCTCATCGCTGCCCACCTGGTGCTGCCCAACCGTGTGACTGTGCCCGTGAAGAAGGGGCTGGACCTGACCAACCTGCGCTTCCCTCTGCCCTGCGTGAGTACCCGCACGGGCCGCAGAGCGCTGGGCCCAGAGCTGAGGGACAGACGGGCCAGGGAGATGCACCCTCAGATGGCGATGCTCACTTCCGCCCTATGAGGGCTGGCATCCTATTTTATGGAGCAAAGACTGAGTCTCAGGAAGGTTGAATGACTTGCCCAAAGTCACCCATCTTGGGAGGGAAAAAGCCCAGGGAGCATTCCTTCCTGGATCCTGGTCCCCCCATGCGGCCTGTGTTGGGGACTGTAGGCAGTCACACTCGCTCCCAGGAAACTCCAGGAGCCTCCCATTCTCCCTTCAGGGACAGGAGGCTCCCATTCCATCCTTTGGTGGCAGGAAGAACGCTTACGTCTTCTGGGAAGGAGCCAGGACGTGGGGCTTCCTTGGGTGCTCAGCCCCACTGCCCCCGCCCGTCCTGGGAGCTCAGAAGGCCCCTGAGGAGGGGGCCAGCCCTCAGCGCTGTCCTCAGGAGGACAGCCACATGGCCTCCCTGCAGAAGGTGCCCTGGCCATGGGGCTGGGAGTCAGGGCCTCAGGAGAGGGGGAAAGTGCCTATTTTTACCATCAGAGCCAGGTGTGAGGCATCAGGCCACACGGGTGACGCATGGCCCTTACCCCACACTGTGCATCTAGCAGTCTCAGTACAGCACCGTCACCTACATCATAGCGACTGCAGACGTTCTGTCCTTAGGGCATATCCCACTAGAGATGTACTGTCAAGTGCCTACAATTTAAACCCACTTGGAATAGTTCCTCTCTGTGTGTCTGTGACAACTGGCCGTGAATATTTACATTGATTTGTTTCCTTCCACTTTCTGTTTCTAGAGTTTAATTTTTACCTTAACTTCCTTTTACAATCATGTAAAATATTTGCACACTTCTAAAGGCCAGTGTGAAAAACAAATTGTACTTTAAGGAGTCTAGCTTCTACCACCTAGTCCCTCCTCCTCCAGTATTTTTCATTATTTGTTTCCTAATATGAGCACATACACGTACGATGGCTGTGGGTACGCATCTGATTACACGCATAGTCCCCCTTTCTTGGATGGACGGCAGCAGGCCACAGCTCTCCTCACCTTGCTGTCATCATGCATGTGTCATGAGGGTCACCCCATGACAGTGTGGTACGTGGTACTCCACCACGTGAATGTACCGCATCTATTCAACCAGTTCTCTACTGATGGATGGCTGAGCTGTGTCTGGTCTTCTGTTATTTCCAATTATGCTGTCATGAAGAGCCTTGTCCATATCTTTTCATGTTTGCCAGTATGTCTTTAGGATAGATTTCTAGACGTGGGATTGCTGGGTCAAAGGGCAAATGCTTATGTATTTACTGATATTTAAAAGAAATAGTTCTAGGCCAGAGGCCTACTGGCCCCCTGAACTGTGTTTTTCCTGGTTCTTGTGCTCTGTTCTGACTTGAGACATAGCCTAGGGTGTTGGGAGTGGGGTGACTCAGTGCTGGGGCCTTTACGAGCCCAGGGACCGACTGCCGCAGCAGGCAGCGGCCACAGGGGTATGTACACCTGGGTAGTGGGAAGAAATGACACCGGGCCTCAGTCTACGTGTAAGCTAGAGAGGGGCTGGAACGCAGGAGGAAAGCCGCTCGGGTGGCGTGGCAGTTGGCACAGGACGAGGAAGTGGCCGCGGTGGAATGGGCCCTTCACGGGGCAGGCTGGAGGCACGGAGGGGTGGGAGGGCCGGGAGTGTGGCCGGGCATCGTGGTGCAGTGGACAGAACCCTGGGCCTTGCCGTCCCTTGCTGCGTGGCCCTGGCCAAGAGGCTGTCGTCTCTGGCTTCTGTCTCCCTGTCCAGACATGAGGAGGGTAAGGTGGGGCTGGGGTGATAGCTGATGGCTTGGGCTCTGATGTCGGGGGCTTTGAGGGCCCTAGAAACAGCTGTGAGGCCCAGGCTGGGGCATTTTCCAGGGAGTGATCAGAGCCCACTTGCTGGAGGGAGAAAAGCTGGCCCAGAAGGACAACTTCCTAGGACTCCGAGGCAAGTCAGACCCCTACGCCAAGGTGAGCATCGGCCTGCAGCATTTCCGGAGCAGGACCATCTATAAGAACCTGAACCCCACCTGGAACGAGGTGTTTGAGGTGAGGCTCTCCTTAGCAGCTCCCAGCTGCTCTCCATGCCCTCCAGGGCTCCACTCTGGGTGGTTCTGTCCCAGACAAGGGAGGGCCCTACCTTCACGGTCCTCACACACCCACGGGCAACACTGGGCCACAGGCGTGGCCCTCGGGAACAGGCGTCCAGAGGTGGGCTGCTCTGGCCCCTGATGGAGGGCCAGCCTATTGACAGATTCCTACGTCCCTTCCCAACCAGAGCCGACTTTGTTGGAAGTTTTCAAATCAAATCAAAGAACATCAGGGGCAGTTCTGCCCCAGTCCTCTCAGCCTTCGCTCCCAGAGCCAGACACCGGGAGCCTGAAGTTCTGCCTTAAGTCCAGCCACAACCCTTACCGTGGGAAGGGCAGGCCCGCAGCCTGTTTGAGTGCTGCAGTCTGGAAGCGGCAAGCCCCGGGCAGAAAACACACCAGCCAGCATCCCGAGCACCCACCCTGCCCACAGCCTTGCACAAGCTGCCGCTAGTCCTCCGCACCCCGCGGGAGAGGGAGCACTCCCTTCTTACAGGTGCGGTTCTCCAGGCACTGAGACGGGCAGGACCTGCCCGGGGCTCCGAGCTGGCAGGTGGCAGAGCTGGAACCTGGAACCTCGTGCTTGAGGTCTGCTTCATCAGCCGTTGTGGCCTGCAGGTCAAGTCACCTCTCTTTCCTTCCAGTTCATAGTGTATGAAGTCCCTGGGCAGGACCTGGTGGTGGACCTGTACGATGAGGACCCTGACAAGGATGACTTCTTGGGCAGGTGAGGAGGAAGGCCATGCTGGGCCTGGGGGCGCAGGGCTCTAGGCCTTGAGGCACAGGTACCCCTGCTTCCACCGCCCTCGCTGCACTCTGACGTGGTGACTGTACCAGGCCACCAGTCCCATCGTTCCGCACCGCTGCCACAAACCTCCCCCCAGATGCCTCCCGAGTGCCCAGCCCTGAGCGCCAGCCCTCTGGGGGTACATGGAGGGCCCTGACGTTTGTGTCCCGTGGGCTCTGCTTTCTGTGTTCCTCATAATGCACCCAGAGTACCCGTTTGGAGCAGTGGGCAGGGCCAAGGCTGGCACGGATGGCCAGGCCCCTGGTACCCAGGAACCATCTGTTCACTCTGAGCTGGCACTTGGCTCCCCTGGGGTCATGCCTGAGGTCTGCTGCATCAGCCGCTGTGGCCTGCAGGTCAAGTCACCTCTCTCTCCTTCCAGTTCAGAGGAACACAGAGCCTCAGGGCTGAGAGAGGATTGAAATGACCGGCGTGGGGCTGGCTATCAAATCTCTAAATTTACATGTGTTTTGGTCCAGCCACCCCAATTCCAGGAATCTCCTATAAAAGCATTATACCTGAAATGTTTATCTGTGGTGACAAACCAAAAAAGCTGGAAACGTGACTGTCCAGAGTCAGAGGACATTGCCTGAATGTTTCAACAAATTTGTCACTGCCAAACTACAGAATATCCCGCAGCTTTTAAAAATGACGAGTAGGATCTATGTATGTTGACCTCGAGGATATTCAGTTCTATCTAGGGAAGTAGGGGAAGCAGTTGGGAGTGACCTGAGCAGTTGATACATCTTTCCAGGGAGGATGGACATGTACGTGTGTTCGCATGTGCTCGTGTGGACACTACACCGCTGCTCATCTCAGAGGCTGGGGTTAGGAGGCAGCAGAAAAGAGAATTTTACCCAAATCTTCTTACTCCTAAAATTTTTAGCTTGTTTCTGTGAACAGGTGATTTAAAAAAATGGAAACAAAACAAAATGGGAGGGGAACAATCTGACCACCCGAGAAATAGCTCACCACCATGTTACTTATTTTTAATTTCTCATCTTAATGAAAGGAGTTGTGAGAAAGGAGTTGTGATTTTTGTAATGTTGCAGATTAGAAGTGTGTCTTGTGGTTCGTGGTTTCGGTAACTGATTTCAAGTGTGTTTTGAGCTCAAGCACATTTCTAACAGTTACATGGAATTAATTTCCCCTCTGGCTCTCAGGACGCTCCAGTTGGGCTTGGGTCGGGCGAGGCGGAAGGCACGCCATGAATGTGTTACCGCCTCTCACACACACGCCAACTATACGTAGCCCCTGGAGGGCATCTGGGCCAGTTTTGGAAAGGGAGGGGCATTTCTGGTTATTACAGTGACTGCGGGAGGTGGTGCCACTGGCATTTAGAGGACACACGACAGAGAGGTTAAATTCCTGCAATGCATGGGCAGTTCTGCACGGTGAAGACTCATCCCAGCCCAAATACCAATAGCACCCTCATTGAGCAATCCCGAGCCAGTGTGTCCAGCAGTGTCTGCTTGTCCCCCTCTGGGATCAGAGCCGCCTGCCTGCCCGGGCAGCATGCCCAGTGGGAGCAGCCCCGATAGTTAGACAGTCCTTCCTTTGCTTGAGCTCAAAGTGGTCTCCCATTCACTCTTGGGATGAATAAGGTCCTCCGTCTTGAGAGTCCCACTCAGATATTTCAAAATAGATTTCAGAGTGGGCCTCCACGCCCTCTGCTTGTTGCTGCCTCTGGGCTGAGCTGACTTTCCGCTCCCTGTGTATTCCAGCCTGCAGATCTGCCTCGGGGACGTCATGACCAACAGAGTGGTGGATGAGGTAGAGTTGGTGCCTGCAAACCCCTCCTTGTGGACAGCATCATTTCCATCCCAAAGTGTAGTACTTCTGTCCTTCCATAACCACCTCTCCTAGTCTAGAGCCTACCCTGTCTGGGCTGGTTCACCTCTTCCCTGAAGCCCCTATTAGGGCCCTACTGGGTCCCAGAACGGAGCTGCCTGGAGAGAGTTAGTAGCGTCCCACTGGCCCTTTCCCCAAGCTCTCCTCCCCCTCCCCCTCCCCCTGCAGTGGTTTGTCCTGAAAGACACAACGAGCGGGCAGCTGCACCTGAGGCTGGAGTGGCTTTCACTGATCACAGACCCGGAAGCTGTGATAGAGGTGAGTGCGGGCTGTCGTGCTCCCTTGGCAGAAGGGGGGAGGGCGGAACTTGTGGCAGGTCTGGTCCATGTGAGAGCTGTGCGGGGAGGCAGGGAGGGAGCTAGAGAGCTGAAGCCACAGATCTTGCCCACAGAGTCCTCCAGCCAGCCCCACCTTCTGGGGAGCATGTCCCTCAGCCCTCATCTCTACAAAGGGCGGATGGGATCCTTAAAAGCTCTGTTAGTGCCCATCAGCCCAGTTCATAGGGAAGTCCACTGGTTCTGACTTGAGTCTGTCATGCTGCAGTTGTATTTTCAGCCTCAGCAAGGAGCTAGGTTGTGAGGGAAGGTATGGCCAGTCTGGAGGGCAAGGGCTGGCTCTTCAGGCATGAAGAGGCTTCTCCTAAACCAGTCTGTGTCTCCAGATGCTAGGGGCACCTAGTGAGGGTTTGTGTCTGTTTGTAGGACCACGGTAGTTTTTCCACTGCCATTCTCGTGGTCTTCTTGGAGAGCGCCTGCAACCTGCCGGTGAGTGGTGACACAGCCAGAGTGTCACACACACCCTGCCTTGTGCCCATCACTTTCAAATGTCCATGTGTTGCTCATTCACCCTGTTCTCGTGCTGCAGAGAAACCCTTTTGACTACCTAAATGGTGAATATCAAGCCAAAAAGCTCTCCAAATGTGCCAGGGTAAGTGTGGGTGTGAGAGCAAGTCACACAGCTCCTTTTCCCCAGAGTAACCACAGCCCCGCGTCTGCTGGGCGGTGCCGTGCACACACAGCCCGGGGCCAGTGAGCGCCGCCGTTCACTAAGCCTGCAGCGAGCCAGGCTCCGGGCTTGGCAGTCATCCCCACACCTGCTATGCCTGAGTCCCATGGTGGCCGTGCATCCATTTTATTGCCATTTTAAAAACAGGACCCGGAAAGCTAAGTGCTTGTGCCACACAGCTAAGGGGAAGCTCAACTGCACCGTCTCCACAGCTCTAGGGAACAAGGGCCTGTGCCCAGCCAGGCCTCCCATCTTTAACTTGGAAGCTTCCCCTGGGGTCAACCCCGTCTAGGTGCTGGCACAGTGATGGCAGCCCGGGGCTCCTGGGAGCACCAGGGGAGCCTTCTCTCAAAGGGAAGTGGTTGGGTGGCCTCAGGTCCCACCGATGCTCCTGAAGGTTGAGAGGCAGGGTCTCAAGTTGGCACTGGGGGTGCCACCTCCATTTTGTGGATTTGTCCCCTCACAGAATAAAGTCAGCAGAGACCCTTCTTCCTATGTCAAGCTATCTGTAGGCAAGAAGACACACCTGAGCAAGGTAAGACAGCTTGGCGTGCAGCCGAGGACTAAGGAAATGGGCGGGTACCCCAACACTTCCGGGAGAGAAGCAAAAGGGAATTCGCTTACACTGAATGCCTAGTAGGTGCTGGCACACGATAGGCACTTTATATTACTCTGTCTTCAAAATAACCTCACGAGATAGTTTCACAGTTCAAGAATCTGGAGGCCAGAGATCAGTGACTCGCCTAAGGGCTAGAAAGCAGAACTAGGGTTCAAGCTTAGGCAGGCTCTACGCCTATGTCCTTTCCCCCACCCCCAGCAGCAAAAGTCCCCCTGGAAGTGAGCTCTAATGCTGGTAGGATTTCAGCCCCTGTGAGATTTCCTGGCAAACTCTCCTTGCCTTTGAGTCTGACTGCCCTGCCCTAGTGCCTCCCACGAGCCGTAGCTTGTGCCATACCTGGGCGGACACAGAGAAGGCTCCCAATGGCACCAGGGGGCAGAATGAGAGCAGAGGGTGCCGGTATCCTGCTCTGCCCAACTTGACCCTTCAGTGATCTCTCCCTCTCCTGTCCCCAGACCTGTCGCCACAGCAAGGACCCTGTGTGGAGCCAGGTGTTCTCCTTCTTTGTACGCAACGTGGCCGCTGAACAGCTGCATCTGAAGGTTTGCTTGAAGTTGTGCTCTTGGAACACAGCTAAGAGGCGTCTAAGCTAGGAGGGGTAGGGGGCTTGAGCAGGCTGCCCCGGCAGTAAAGTCAGGAGAGGATACTAAGGGCCCACATCTTCATGAGCCTGGTGACCAAGGTCATTGGGTAGGAGGTTGTGGAAGGACAAACCCTCAAGTCCCTTGGTGCTCCCTGCCAGTCTCTCCAGTTATTACCTAGCACCCAGCGTGGCCTGGGTTGGAATCTACTCAGGACATTAATGATGATGTACTTCTTTAAAAAAAGATCTGTGGGCGAGAGAGATCTTCTTTACACCTGAGCAAACAGAGGCTCAAACGATGACTTGTCCAAGATCTCATGACCAACAAGTAGTAGAACTGGGGTCTCTGGGGAACCTCAGACCTGTCTGGAAGTCCCATCATAGAGCAGCACAGCTCATCAGTCCCTAAAGCCCTGATGGTCCCAGGCATTTGACAGACTTGCCTCATACAGATCATAGTTGCCTCTACCCTGAGTCACTCTCTTGCCCTGACTGAAGGCAGGGACCAGGCCTGGTCCCATTTCCAGTTTTCAGGAAAGGACCAGAGGCCAAAAGAAACACAGAACATACTTACTGAAGTGAACTCAGTCTTGGCTGGAGCCCAGAGAGTAGTCTGGTGAGGGTGGGACTTCGTTATCCTCTTGTTTTGTGACTGGCCCACTGCCCAGGTGCTTGATGATGACCGAGAATGTGCTCTAGGAGTGCTGGAGTTCCCCCTGTGCCAGATTCTCCCCTATGCAGACCTCACCCTCGAGCAGCACTTCCAGCTGGACCACTCAGGCCTGGACAGCCTTATCTCCATGAGGCTGGTGCTTCGGGTAAACCTCTCCCCTTTTCCCCCAGGGGAGGCAGGGGGTGGTCTGCCCCAGCACTAAGTATCTGCACTGTGTCGGGAAGAAGCTAGGAGATGGATTCATATTTTTTATCAATTTCAGAATATTGTCAGCCATTTTCTCTTCAACTATTGCCTCTCCTAATCTTTTAATCCCTCCTTCTACAATTCCTTCTATTATGTTGGACCTTCTCATCATCTCCATGGCTTACCCTGATCTCACCTTCATATTTTCCATCTCTTTATCTCTTGGTGCTACATTCGAATTTCCTCAGACCTGTCTTCCAGACCACTAATTCTTTCTTTGGCTATGCCTAATCTGCTGTTTAACCTGTTCACAGTTTTTGTTTCAAAGGCTATTCTTCATCTTTCACTTTATCTTTTCCAAATCTACAATGTCTTTTCTTTGTTGTGTTTTATTATCTTCTCATGATTCTATCCCATCTTTAATCATTTGAAAATACTTAAAATGTATGTTAATTCTATTATCTGAAGATCTTGGTAGATAAATTTTGATGTCTGTTGTGTCTGCTGATGCTTTTTCATGGTGACTCATTTCTACATTTGGTAACTTGGGTTGCAGGCATATGTTCAGTGTTGCCTTTGTGACCTGGATTGAGGTTGTTCGCGTCCAAGGAAGTTCTGCTTTGGCTGCAACCAAGCACCTCAGGAACATTACACACCTGAGTCCACTTTTATGTTAATTTTCAAACTTTGGGTTTCAAAACCCCACGGTAGTATAAATATGAACCCAAAATTTATAGGAGACAGGCTATAAGGTGCCATATTCTCATGAAAGACTTTATTTCCCCCAACCAGAGTACAGGCTGAGATAGATATATTTCTTGTCGTCAATCTTTGCTGGTGGGTGAAATGTTTATTTATCCTAGACTACTTTTTCACTAAAGATATCCCACCTTCATGGGTCCTACTCTGACCCTAGATCTCTTCTCCAAACCCCTTGGATTCCATGGTTGATAAATGACCCTGGGAAAATTAACCTTTATTTTTCAGTTTTCTCTCTCTCTCTTCTTTAACCTAGGGATTTTCCTTACTTTCTTGTGAGTTTGACTATGCATTTAGAAGTATGTTTGTTTCATTTTTATTGAGCATTCCTAACAGGAGGTTTTTCAGAATATTTTGATCGCCTTATTGCTGGAAATGGAAGTTCCTAGGAAGAGTCTTAATGACTGATGGGAAAAGGGGAAGGAGAGACACAATGGCTGAGGTTTGAAACTTTGGTGCTACAAGCACAGGGGTGTGTCTGGATAGGACACACATTTTAGGGAAAGCAATGGTAAATAAGGTGACAGCTAGAAATGACCATATCCAGAAGGCAGGTGGTGATCTATATGAAGGTTAAGGTGAGGGAGTCCTCTGCACTGAGGGGAAGTGCATGCTGTGAGAATTGGCCAGGTCTCCAGCATCCAGTACCAGTGGATAGAGAAAAGGGATCAGAACTGAGTCTTCATGAAGACTGGTGAGGCAGGAGAAAGGGAAAAGACAGAAGGTCTGGTCAGAGTGAGTCAGAGGCAGAGAGGTTAAGGAAGATATGGTCTAAGGGTAAAAAGATATGGTCTGGGGGTAAAAATCCATTGGATTGGGGAGTCAGAAAGGAACTGAGTTTTGAGAAAACTGTTCCTTCCAGAAAAGAGAAGGAACCATTTCCCAGAGGTAGGTAAGAGCAGAGGGGGAGAGAGTGGTAGTGGTGTGCCCAGCCCATAAACCACCCTGTCATCTGCTTACAGTTCCTGCACTTGGAAGAACGAGAGCTGGGAAGCCCATACACAGGACCTGAAGCCCTAAAGAAAGGCCCTCTGCTCATTAAGAAGGCTGCCACCAACCAGGGCTCCAGAGCCCCACCGCGGGGAGAGGGCCCTGCAGATTTGCCATGCCCTCCAGACCCTGCTTCTGATATCAAGCAAGCCTCCAAAAGTACCACAGCCACCACCAGTGCCACCATTGCTGCCACCAAGCCCTCACTTCAAGAGATGGGCCCAGAGCCCAAAGGCAAGGACAGAGCCAGAGGGTTCTGTGCACCCAAGGGGGAGAAGACGAGTGTGTCCACCATCTTCCTGGCTGTCCCAGGCCCCCACTCTCCAGGGCCCATCAAGTCACCCATGAAATGCCCTTCCTCCCTATTTGCACAGCCGCCCAAGAGGCTGGCTCCCAGCATGTCCTCGCTCAACTCCCTGGCCTCTTCCTGCTTTGACCTGACAGATGTCAGCCTCAACACTGAGTACGCACCTCTCTGCTTAATCTTTTCTAAAGTGACCTGCATGAAAAATACCTCCCTGGATGGAAAAGTAGATATGAACTTACTTTTCTGTGCAAGTTCTGGTTTTTCACAAAATGGCTTCATAAGAGGCAGCATGGTGAGATAGAAAGAACACAGGCTGGGGGGAGAGAAAGCACGTGTGCATGTGCCAAAAAGCCTCATGTGGCTCTAGCTACACACCAACTATAAAATAGATGTTGGACTTCAGTTGTTAAGGTTCCTTACAGCAGAAGCATACCCTGAATTCTAAAGAGTTATTTATACTGGGATGATATGGAAAGCTTAGAATGTGGAATTATATAAGCAGTGGCTGCCATTTATTAACTGTTGACTCTGGGCTTAGCATGTTATTTAATTTGATCTTCACAATAACCCTACAAGATAGAACTTACTATCATAAAGGTCGAATAACTCACCCAAGTTTCCACAAGAAATCATAGTATAAAGGCAGATTCTGCTCCAGGGTTCTTCCTACTGTGCCATGCTTTTCCTACTGTGAAATAGGATAATTTTACATGAATGCTGGATAGAACTGACTTCCAACTAAAAGGAACCTTACTGAGAATTATTTTATTAACTTACATACTTCTTGGGGGTGCGGGGAGAGGTCAGCACTTGTAATGGCAAGAGAAATGACAAAGCCTTTCTTTACAGAGACGGGGATCTCAGGCATCAGGGGCTGGGTGAGATTCAGCTCACGGTGCGCTATGTGTGTCTGCAGCACTGTCTCAGCGTGCTAATCAACGGCTGCAGGTAAAGGGATGCTAGGGCCAGGAAAGGTTCTTTGAGAGCATCAGGTGACCAAAATCAGAGTGGGAGCACTTGGAGCAGTGGCAGGGGCAGGCAGCCCCAAGGCAGACAAGGTAGACATTTGGAAGGAACGAGGTCTGAAGGCCTGCATGCTGTGCATGCTGTAACAGATCCTCAGTGGTGCTGAGGGGCTCCAGAGCCAAGGGCTTTGCTCAGACACAACCACTGCAAAATTGTCTGGGGTGGTTTGGAGCCAGGACATTTTCTCAAGTGAGAATCTTCAACTTCCTTTAGATGGAATGGTACTTGGCTCTACACCCAACTTTACAAAATGCATGTTTACAAAACCATGCACCTGATAGCCTCTGAATTCTGCAGACTTTTGCTTTTTTTGGTCTAGACTGCAGGGCATTTTTATCCTCAAGGCCATCTAAAGCTGTATGGATAGTACAGCTTTCTCTAAATGAGTACTTTCAGTATTTCAAAACCAGAGGCCTTTTTTCTTTAATGTCTTTGAAACCAAATCAGAAACCTGATGCCCTGTACCAGCAGTGGAGCTGATCCCTACGTCCGTGTCTACTTGTTGCCAGAAAGGAGGTGGGCAAGTCGTAAGAAGACCTCAGTGAAGCGGAAGACCCTGGATCCCCTGTTTGATGAGCGGTAAGTGGCCCAGGTGGCCTACCTAGAGTGCCTCAGCCGCTCGAGTATTTGCTGAGGACCTCCTGTGTACCTGGCAGCTGCCAGATTCTGGGAAGGGCTGGGGTTGAACAGGACTACACAGTCTATGCTTTCATAAAGCTTCTATACTTCAGTGAGAGAAAAGGACTGCCAGGGAAGTTTAGCAAAACAGCTACCCACTTTCTTGTCCATAGGACTAAAGTGCTCCTGATTATAAAATGTTCCATACTCTTTCTCTTTAAATGAAGCCTCTTTGGCAGTAAAAGGATTTGAATCTGGTCAAATATATTTTCTTTCGATCAAAAATAAACGTACCTTGAACCTAAGGACCTAAAATTTCCTCCAAAGCTCCAGGCTCTTTGGCCTGTCTTCCCACCCGCAACAAAGCACAGGTGGCAGGTAGAACAGATACCCTCCCCTCGCGTGTCCACCCGTGTCTTTGGGGACAAACCAGTAGACAGAGTCTAATCACATTTCTTGCTTTTGATGGGTCTGTGGTGGCAAGTCTTAACCTTAATATTCTAATTCTTGATTTCAAGTTGATCACAAGGTATGGAAGTCAGAATCCCATCATTGCTTCCTTTTGCTGTGGGATCCTAAGAGAAGACATTGCTAGCCAGCCTAGGAAGATACATCTGATAATGTTGGTTTCCTCTTATCTTGGTCAATAACTACTCATTTTAAAAAGAGTTGTACTGAGTCCTTTATGGGCCATGTCTAACGACTAATATGCTCCTTCAAAAGCTACCTTTTGAGTTCACCGATACCATGAAAGAGTGGGGGAGAGAGAATATATTCATTGAGTATTTATTGAACACTCTACATACCAGGCACCATCCTATATTCTACAGCCACACAGGTGAAAGGTGTTGCCTTCAGAGAGCTCTGACACAATTATAAAAGGATGTCAAAATTGTTATGTGGGAACACAGGAGATTGACTTTTGTGACAAACCTAATCTGTTAGTAATTCTCTCTCAAAATTGTAACAGCAAGATATGCCTGGATTATCTACGAGGCAGACTTGGCAACCTCCATCTTAAACGTAAACCTAGAAGTAAGGAGTTCAGAGGTCTCTTGTTGAGTACATGATTCATACCATATACATTATAATTAAAATCTCTAAAGTTAACGACAAGGAGAGAATCTTAAAAACAGCAAAAGAAAAACAAGTAGTTACATTACAGGGAGCCCCGCTATAAGACCATCAGCAGAAACTTTGCAGGCCAGAATGGAGTGGCACAATAGTCAAAGTGCTCAAAGGAAAACACTTCCAACCAAAAATACTCTACCAGGGAAAGTTATCATTCAGAATTGAAGGAGAGTTTTCCAGACAAGCAAAAGCTAAAGGAGTTCACCATCACTAAACCAGCTTACAAGAGATTTCTTTAAGCTTCTCTTGTTGTTGAGCACAGGCTCTAGGTGTGCGGGCTTAGTAATTGTGGCGCACGGGCTTTTAGTTGCTCTGCGGCATGTGGGATCTTCCCGGACCAGGGCTCAAACCTGTGTCCCCTGCATTGGCAGGTGGATTCTTAACCACTGTGCCACCAGGGAAGCCCCTAAAATGCATTCACACTTAAGTTACCAACTTAAAATAGACTGTTGGAAGTTGTCATATGTAAGCATAATGGTAAGCACAAAGCAAAAACCTATAGTAGGTACACAAATGATAAAGAAAAAGGAACCTAAGCATACCACTAGTCATCAAACCACAAAGGGAGCAAGAGAAGAAAAAAGGAACAGAGAGGATCTACAAAACAGCCAGTAAAAAATTAATAAAATAGCAATAAGTACATACCTGTCAATAATTACTTTAAATGTAAATGGACTAATTCTCCAATCAAAAGAGAGTGGCTAAGTGGATTTAAAAAAAAAAAAAAACAAGACCCATCTACATGCTGCCTACAAGAGACTCACTTCAGATTGAAAGATGCACACAGACAGAAAGTGAAGGATGGAAAAAGATATTCCACGCAAATAAAAACTGAAAGAAAGCCAGGGTGTTGCTATACTTATATTAGACAAAACAGACTTTAAAACAAAGACTGTAATAAAAGACAAGGGCATTACATAATGATAAAGGGGTCAATCCAACAAGAGGATATAGTATTTGTAAATATTTATGTACCCAACATAAGAGCACCTAAATACATAAAGCAAATATTCACAGACCTAAAGGGAGACATAGACAGCAATAAAATAATAATAGTAGGGTACTTTAATACCCTACTTTCATCAAAGGATAGATTATCCAGACAAATTCAATAAGGAAGCATTAGCTGTATATGACATGTTAGACCAGATGAACTTAACAGATATACAAAGAACAGTCCATCCCAAAGCAGCAGAATACACATTCTTCTCAAGTGCACATAGAACATTCTCCAGGATAGATCATATACTAGGCTGCCACAAACAAGTCTTAATAAATTTAAGAAGATTGAAATCATATCAAGAAATCAAGAGAAATCAAAAAACACCTTCAGACAAAGAAAATGGAAATGTAACATAACAAAATTTATGAGATGCAGCAAAAGCAGTTCTAAGAAGGAATTTCATAGCAATAAATGCATATATCATAAACAAGAAAAGTAAGAAATAAGAAAAATCTCAAATAAACAACCTAACTTTACACCTCAAGGAATTAGAAAAAGAAGAATAAAGTCCAAAGTCAGCAGAAGGAAGGAAATAAAGTTCAGAATGGAAATACAGACTAAAAAGACAATAGAAAAAAAATCAATGAAACTTAGAGCTGGTTCTTTGAAAAGATAAACAAAATTGATAAACCTTTAGCTAGACTCACCAAGAAAAAAAGAGGACATAAAAGAGGAAAGAGGAACTGTAAAATTGATACCACAGAAATACAAAGGATAAGAGACTACTATGAATAGTTATATGCCAACAAATTAGATAACCTAGAAGAAAAGGATATATTCCTAGAAAGATACAACCTACCAAGACTGTATAATGAAGAAAAAGAAAATCTGAACAGACTGATTACTAGTAAGAAGGTTGAATCAATAATCAAAAATCTCCCAACAAACAGGTCCAGGACCACACAACTTCACTAGTGAATTCTACCAAATATTCAGAGAAGAATTAACACCAGCCATCCCCAGACTCTTCCAAAATATAGAAAAGGGAACAGTTGCAAAACTCATTTTACAAGACAAGCACTACCCTCAGACAAGGATGCCCACTCTTACCAGGTTTAAACATAGTATTGGAAGTCCTAGCCACAGCAATCAGACAAGGGAAAAAAAAAAAAAGGAATCCAAAGAGAGAAGTAAAACTGTCACTGTTTAAAGATGACATGATGCTTTATAAAGAAAATGCTAAAGATGTCACCAAAAACCTATTAGAACTAATAAATGAATTCAGTAACATTGCAGGATACAAAATTAATATACAGAAATCTGTTGCATTTCTATACACTAACAACAAACTATCAGAGAAATTAAGAAAATCCATTTATAATTGCATCAAAAATAAAATATCTAGGAGTAAATCTAACTGAGGAGGTAAGAGACCTGTGCTCTGAAAACTGTAAGACGCTGATGAAAGAAATCGAAGACAACACAAACAGATGGAAAAGTATATCATGCTCATGAACTGGAAGAATTAATAATGTTAAACATTATTATTTCTGAGCTGTCTATTCGGTCCCATTGATCTGTCTCTTTTTATGCCAGAACCATACTGTTTTGATTATTATAACTTTGTAATATAGTTTGATGCCTGGAGGCATCAGGGAGCATGATGCCTCCAGCTTTGTTCATCTTTCTCAAGATTACTTTGGCTCTTTGGTGGTGCCATGCAAATTTTAGGATTGTTTGTTCTATTTCTGTGACAAATGCCATTGGAATTTTGATTGCATTGAATCTGTAGATTGCTTTTGTCCACACATGTATAGCTGATTAACTTATGGCAAAGGAGCCAAGAATGTATAATGGGGGAAAGCACAGTCTCTTCAATAAGTGGTGTTAGGAAAATTGGACAGCCACATGCAACAGAATAAAATTCAACCACTATCTTATACTAGACACAAAAATTAACTCAAAATAGACTAAAGACTTGAAAGTAAGAGCTGAAACTCTGAAACTCTTAGAAGTGAACATAGGTGGGTTAAGCTCATTGACATCAGTCTTGGCAATGGTTTTTTGGATTTGACACCAAAACCAAAGGCGACTAAAGCAAAAATAAACAAGTGAGACTACATGAGACTACATTAAACTAAAAGGCTTCTGAACAGCAAAGGAAACCATCAACAAAATGAAAAGACAACCTACCGGGGCTTCCCTGGTGGCGCAGTGGTTGAGAGTCCGCCTGCCGATGCAGGGGACACGGGTTCGTGCCCTGGTCCGGGAAGATCCCACATGCCGCGGAGCAGCTGGGCCCGTGAGCCATGGCTGCTGAGCCTGCGCGTACGGAGCCTGTGCTCCGCAACGGGAGAGGCCACAACAGTGAGAGGCCCGCGTACCGCAAAAAAAAAAAAAAAAAAAAAGACAACCTACCGAATGGAAGAACATACTTTCAGATAATATATTGGAAAAGTAGTTAATATCCAAAATCTACAAAGAACTCATAGAACTCAATAGCAAAAAAATCAAACAATCTGATTAAAAAATGGGCAGAGGCTCTGAATAGACATTGTTCCAAAGAAGACATACAATTGGTCAGTAGGTATATGAAAAGATGCTCAACATCATTAATCATCAGGGAAATGCAAATCAAAACCACAATGAAATATCACCTCACACCTGTCAGAATGGCTATTATCAAAAAGAAATAACAAGTGTTGGTGAGGATGTGGAGAAAAGGGAACCCTTAGGCACAGCTGGTGGGAACGTAAATTGGGGCAGCTGCTATGGAAAACAGCATGGACGTTCCTCAAAAAATCAAAAATAGAACTACCATACAATGCAGCAATTCCATTTCTGGGTATTTATCCAAATAAAACAACACTAATTCAAAATGATATATGTACCCCCATGTTCACTGTGGCATTATTTACAATAGCCAAGACATGGAAACAACCTAAATGTCCACTGATGGATGAATGGATTTTTTAAAATGTGGTGTGTGTGTGTGTATGTGTGTGTGTGTGTGTGTGTGTGTATATATGTATATATATGTGTGTATATATATATATATATACCATAGAATATTATTTACTCATGAAAAAGAATGAAATCTTGCCATTTGAAACAACATGGATAGACCTTGAGGGCATTATGCTAAGTTAAATAAGGCAGAAAAAGATAATTACTTACGATCTCACTTATATGTGGAATCTAAAAATGCCAAAAACCAACCAAACAACAAAACCCAAGCTTATGGATATAGAGAACATATTGGTGGTTGCCAGAGTTGGCGGTTGGGGTGTGTGTAAAATAGATGACTGGTCAAAAGGTACAAATTTCCAGTTATAAAATGAATATTCATGGAGTTATAATGTACAGCATGGTGACTATAGTTAATAATACTGTATTACATACTTGAAAGTAGCTAGGAGAGTGGATCTTGAAAGTTCTCATCACAAGAAAAAAATTTTTTTGTAACTATGTATGGCGATAGATGTTAATTAGACTGATCATTTCACAACATATCCAAATCACATCATTATGGTAAACATGAAACCAATAATGCTATGTCACTTATATCTCAATTTAAAAAATTAAAAGCTATTATGGGATTATATTGAATCATGTGTGTCAAACTTTTCAAAAGTGTGAAGCACTATAGAATTTAAAGAATCTTTCACTCAATTAAAAAAATTTGAAGACTTTTTTTTTTTTAAAACCAGAAATGTAAGGAGTCCAGAGGCATCTTATGAGTACACGACAAAGCTTGTATACTAAGATTCCTCTGCCTTACTCCACAGGCGTAAGTGGGAAAAGACCACTGTTTTCCATGCAATTCCAGCAAACCTAATTATTCAGCATCCTAGCCCTTAGCTGGCACTGTTCTGAGAGAGAAGGGGCAGCCAAAAGAGTGACAACCAGAGTAGAGTCAGAGAAGGAAAGAAGCAAACCCCAAAGCACAATAGTTCAAGGAACTTCTCAGAGAAGCAAACAGCCTCTTGACACTTCCAAGGTTTGTGAATATAACACAGGACAGTGATTATCTATCATAATGATGCACTGAGTATCTGCTGTAAGCCAGTACTGTTCTAGATGCTCTTCTCTATAGTCTATATCTTCTGTTTTAAAGGTAGGCAAACGGATGAAACACTTGAGATTTTCAGTGAAAATGATTAAAATATATAAATCGCATTTCCTGACTTTTTGCTCCTTAAAGATTTGAATTTTTTGTTCCCTTGGATGAAGTAAAGAAGAGGTCACTAGACATCGCAGTGAAAAACAGTAGGCCACTTGGCTCACACAGAAGGAAGGAGCTAGGAAAAGTAAGTACAAAAGGGACTTTTGTCATTCTTTCCCTCCTGTTGGCTAACTGGAGTTCACTGGTGGAACACACCCTTGCAGAAATTCTGATGGGATCATCTGGCTATTACCAGAACTGACTTCAAGGAAGGTATAGCCTCATTGGGAGGCTTTTTGTTTTGTGTCTTTTTAAAAAATACTCTTGAAACTGAAGTATATAAATTAATATAATAAACCCTATTTTAACAAACTTGAATATCCAAGTTCATCGCTACACAAGTATTTGAACTTCTACTATGGAATTAAGTATTGTTTTGATAAATACAGCATTGTGTGAAGCTTGGATCTCATTATGTCAAGATTTTTGTGGTGAATGGGATTTTACTTAAAGTTAGAAGTAAAGGAAATATAATCCTCAGGAAGATGCCAAGGAGAGACAAAAAAGAATATTTGTACACTCTGTAGTTGTTGTATTTTAATAAACACCTCTTATACTCATTTTTAAAAGCCCACTTCTGTGAAGTAGGTGATGATATCCCCATTTTTACTACTGAGGAAACTATGGTGTCTTGCTTAAAGTTCTGTATCAGTTCATGAGTAAAGGCAAGCTGTTCTCTCTAAAACATGCATAAATAAATTCCTGAGGTACAACTGCAAACAGCAATTCACCTCTTCCCAGGACACTGAGGTCAGTGTCAGTACTGTCCCTCTGGAGAGGTTCTGTATTGAAATCCAAAGGAAAAAGAGCTCCTGCTCAGAACTCAAGGAGGCCCTTTTTATGATCAATTTCATTTATCCCAATATGTTTCCATTTAATGCAGTTTTGGGGAAGGGAACTGATTATTTGTGTTTGTTTAGGTACTGATTGACTTATCAAAAGAAGATCTGAATAAGGGCTTCTCACAGTGGTAAGTAAGCCCTTTCATTTGATCAAATTAAATTTGCTACTCAAGACATTGTCTCAGACAGTTGCCCATATTCTCTCTCCAAAGTTCTTCCCTTTTCAGTACATATCAGCTCCTTTGTTTATAAAGGAGACATTATCACCTTAAGGCTTTACTGCCTACAGATTTCACTTACCTAAAGGACCTCTGTAAGCCCTAGTCTTAACCCTGGCCAGCCAACTTACAGAGGTGAGTTCTGCTGGTCCCACAGAGGCCCAGGTAGGGTAGATTAGGCCACCTGTCCTGATGTTGCCACAGCACACTCTCAATACTAACACAAGTCCAAACTCAACTATCTTACAGGTATGAGCTGACTCGAGATGGCCAGCCCAGAAGTTGATGATGAACAACAACATCTTTATTTTTTAAATGTGTACATATGTATATTTTGTAACTTAAATCAGAACAGCCATTTGAAAAAAATACATACATATACATACACACACACACACACACACACACATTCTTGTGTGCAGTATAACTGCATGACTGGATAGTATTAGGAAGAGGTAAACACATGTAAAAGCAAGAACTACTCTTTCTTGATTGGATTTAATTGTTTAAATCCATAAACAAGCAGCGTATTTGTGCCTAACAAATTATCAGAACCTCAGTGGTGAATTTTCACTGACATAGGACTCGCGTGAATGTATGCACCAAAAGGGTCCTGTCTCAGACACAGAGGGTGAGGGAGGTCTGTTTGTGAAGCAGCTATCAGTATTCCTGGGCAGTGACTGACCAAGGGAGGAGGCTTCTTTTATGGGACTAAAAAGTGATCCACCAAAAAGTGCCAAGAGCTAACTCTATCTAAGCCCTGCTGGCTGCCACCTCTGGTACTTCTCTGCCTGGAGGTTCGTTCATGTATCTGATTTGGAACTAAAATGTACTTTCCTGATGGCAACAATGTTAGTGATAGTACTCCAGTATGGGATGGCCTGGGACCAAACTCCAGCATTTGGCATTATTTCCATAGGAAAATGTAAGAAAAGTTTTAAACCCAGGTCTACGTCTGCACTCCCATAGAGCACTGGAGGCTGCTGCCGAGTGTCAGTGCCAGAGAACAAGGGGCTTTCTGTATCTCTCTCAGATAGGTTTGGGAATTCTGCTCCACTCTTCTAAGAGAGGGCTAGTTCACCTAAACAACATGTTAAAAGCAAAATATGTAAATTGTATATTTAAACAAGTGCCTCTTCTGCATTTCAGACTTTATAAAACCACATATTCTTGTCCTTTCTCACGCTCCTAGAGCTGTTGTCGAGTCACATCCTCTTCACTTATCTACGCAGGCAGTACCCCCTGCCATCAGTTTCCTCTCCCTACCACTGCCTTCACTGCCACTTTTCTGAAGAATGGTAACATCTTAAAACAAAGTTTTTGTCATTTTACTCTCACTTATAAATTATTATTTCCTGCTTTCTACAAAATTCAAGCCCACTCCTTGTGTTTCAGACCTAACATAATCAGGTCTCCAGTTTTCTGCTACCTTATTCATGTGCAGATGCTCTGTTCCAGAACAGTCCATATATATCCTGTCTACTAATCCTACTTACCTCTTAGAGGCCTATGTCAAACCCACCTCCTCCATTAAGCCACCCCACACTGACAGGGCCTCTCCCCCCTACCTAGGGCAGCGGTCCCCAACTTTTTTGGCACCAGGGACCGGTTTCGTAGAAGATAATTTTTCCACAGACTGGGGCGGGGAAGGGAATGGTTTGGGGATGATTCAAGCACATTATATTTATTGTGCACTTTATTTCTATTATTATTACACTGTAATATATAATGAAATAATTATACAACTCACCATAATGCAGAATCAGTGGGACCCTGAGCTTGTTTTCACTTGCCACTCACTGATAGGGTTTTTTGTTGTTGTTGTTGCAAATGTCAGGTTTATTGTATTCATATTTCTAAATGGATGTTTTTAGACCTTGACCAAAATAGAAAGGGCTGGTTTACATTTAATGCTCCATTTTAAAAAGAAATAGTTAGCAGAAGAACAAATCAGATTGCAGTGGGGTGGAGAATGCATCATAGCTTTACAAAAATAAGAGAGACTACTCTTATCCTGGCCAAGTATTTAAAAACTCAGTCATTGGTTAGCAGCAGTCCTTAACATTTTTATACCCTCCTCATTATAATTTCCTCACGTTGTAGAAGAAGCTAAGGGTCACTCTGAAGATATTTTTCACAACAGGCAATTCATAGAAGAGAAATCTGAATGCAGGCTACACATGAAAAGATGCCTTGACTGCACTAAGTAATCAGAGAAATGTACATCTAAACAATAGTGAATTACCATTTTATACCCAACTGATAGGGTTTTGAGATGAGTCTGAAAGCAACTGATTTATTATGGTCTCTGTGCAGTCAAACCTCTCTCTAATGATAGTCTGTATTTGCAGCCGCTCCCCAGCACTAGCATCACCACCTCAGCTCCACTCAGATCATCAGGCATTAGATTCTCATAAGGAGCATGCAACCTATATCCTTCGCAGTTCACAGTAGGGTTCGCGCTCCTATGAGAATCTAATGCTGCCGCTGATCCGACAGGAGGCGGAGCTCATGTGGTAATGCGAGCGATGGGGAGCAGCTGTAAATACAGATGAAGCTTCGCTCGCTCACCTGCCGCTTACCTCCTGCTGTGCAGCCCGGTTTCTCACATGCCATGGACCAGTATCGGTCCATGGCCCGGAGGTTGGGGACCCCTGATCTAGGGCATCTACTATCAACACTGTACATTTTTCATTTTAGCAAATCCCTGCCATGTAACATTTAATTTTTAAAACTGTTTATTAAATATCTACTACGGTCATATGCTAATCAACTACCTGTACTGTGACTGGTATTTAATGTTTCTGTTTACTCTCCAATTGACCTAGAAGCTACTTGAATTGATTTTCGCCCCCACCATCCAAGGCTATGCTAAGTACATGGCCGACGTGTAATAAAATTTGTTTCTGCTGTTTTGAGTGACAAATTCTCATAATAAAATGGGACAAGTGATGCCTGTCCTATCTACCTCACAGTGGCATTGTAATGTTCACTAAACAGACAAGTTGCTTGAAAATGATAAAGTGCCAGAGGAGTAGAGGGAATGTATCATATGTCACGTCCTGAATATCAGCAACCCTAAAACAACTACTGCAAGATGGCAGACAAAGCAGACAAGTGAAAACCTATCCGTCCTCTTCCAAACACATAGAAAACCTCGTTAAACCATGAACGACATTTATTTTAAACATGGTTGATTAAAAAGTAACACAGGTAGGGCTTCCCTGGTGGTGCAGTGGTTGGGGGTCCGCCTGCCGATGCAGGGGACGCGGGTTCGTGCCCCAGTCCGGGAAGATCCCACATGCTGCAGAGCGGCTGGGCCCGTGAGCCATGGCCGCTGAGCCTGCGTGTCCGGAGACCGTGCTCCGCACAGGAGAGGCCACAACAGTGAGAGGCCCGCGTACCGCAAAAAAAAAAAGTAACACAGGTAAAGTTCTGGTGATGATCCAAAGAGAAAATCTACAGCAGGGTATAGGAGTTGAAGGGGGTGTTTTGAAGAGAACCAGAATTTTAGCACACACCAGAGAGAAGGCAAAGCTACTATGTAAGGCACAGGAGCCTGAAAAGTTTTGTCATCAGAAAATGCCTTTGCTGCCAATGAGGACAAGCAGTTGGTTGTCAGCAGTGGGTGGAAACAATCACCTACTCTCTCCTACAGGACCACGGGGTCTGAAGTTACACACAGTTGACTTGGTGTGGAAACCTCCACACCTGGAAACTAATGTGAAAATTGGTTTAGAACCTGCAACCATGTGAAGCCCTGACAGAGGCAACCACAAAACTAGCCCTTAGGGTTGTCATGCCCACCTAGGGCACACGTTGGACCACTGTAGCAGATAATTCCCACTAAAGGGAAGCTCACAGGCAAAAATTATAAAAACAAAAACAATTTTAAAAATATGAAGCACATGGGAATACCAACTGAAAAATGGCCACTAGATGTATTTCAGCAAGAAGGAAAATGTAACATTAAGGCAGAAGTGGCATGTGGGAAACAATGGAGAGCAAAGAAATCTGTAAAATGTGTTGGTAAACCTACGTAAGTCTTGATTGTTTAAGAAATATAAAGTAAGCAAGCAACCAAAAATGTTTGTAAAAACTGGGTTCAAAAAGCCTGTGGCACTGAAATGCTAGCACTGACATCTAAGAAGGACCATGAAGCTGGTTCAGAGGAATGTTAAAGTCCTTATTTAAGAAATTAAAAAAAAAAAAAAAAAAAAAAAAAATTAAAAAAAAAAAAAGAAATTAAAGATAGTTTTCTATTTTAAAAATTAATTATTAGTATGTGGCAGTTACTAGTTTATTACCTTTCAGCTCCAAGTCAACCCATCTTTGCCCTGCTTTGATACTAGAGACACCACAGCCTCCTCTCCTTTGCCAGGGAGCTTGAGGTTAGGCTTCCCAAATGAGGGCACTGGAGAGACACCGCAAGGCCAGAGTGGGAAGAAGGGGCCTTTCTTTCTTCTACTGAGGTGCTTTCTTCCTGGCTGTGTGAGGGCCATCCTCAGTTACCAAAGCACCGCCACAGTTTACTCTTGGCTCACGCCCTTGGGCTTTGCAAACGTAAATATAGCCTTCATGGTTCAGCACCATCCAGCACCCTCTGGCAAGTTTCTTTGCCACAAGTTGGTTGCCTGTTCCTATAGCAGCCAGACCTCTACTCAAAGGTTTAAATCTCAGCCTAGTGGGAAGGCAATTTTTAAGTTTCTAAGTTCCTTCCTTGTTCACTCTCCTTTATCCCTGGGGGTAGTATCTGCTTTCTGAAGTCGCTACTGCATACCCCTTAGAGTCTCCTTTTCTCCCCTTTTAGTAGGTAACTACCATTACTAGTTAGCCATTCTTGTTTTAAAATTTTCCTGTTAGGCTACCTGTGCAATGTAGTTTCTATCTCCTGACCTTGACTAAGTGTATATTAAAAATTTTAAGATAACCAATAAAATAGAGTAACAATAGAAAAATCAACAGAGCTGAAATATAAAACTTCCAAATCAGTAGTGAAGAAGAAAAAAAAAATAAAGAGAAATTCAATACCCCCAAAAAAATAGGAAAGAAAAAAGTAGCATAGAAAAATATGATAAATAGAAAATACAAAAGAAGATAGGCAAAAGACTTCTAAATATATTTGTAATCACAATAAACCCACTATTAAAACCTGCAAGGGGGTCAAATTCCATGAAAATAAAAAGTACAGCTATATGCTATTTACAAGAGGTTCACTTCAAACACATAGAAGTGTTGAAAATAAAAGGATGAAAAAGATATACTCAAGGGTAGTTTAGATTTGTTTATAGTAATGGTAGCAAACATCATATTTAATGGTGAAACATTAAATGCTTTCCTTTTGAAATCTGGAATAAGAAAGGGCTGCTTGCTATCACCACTTCTACTCAGCCCTGTATTGTGGCATATGTAGTTGGGCAAGAAAAAATAGGTATATCTGACCAAAACTGTTGTTATATACAGATGATATGATCATGAGCATAAAAATCCAAAATAATCTAAAGGTATACTGCTAGAGTTAATCAGAGAGTTTCTAGCAAGATTGCTAACTGCAAAGTTAATATTTAAAAATCAACTGTAGTTCTCTGTTCCTGAAATAGTTGGAAAATGAAATTTTAAAAAGATAATTTATAAATGTATAAAAGATCAAATACTATGAATACATCCAACAATAACCCCTATGGGAAAATTATGAAACTTTATTAGAAATGTTAAAGGGAATCTAACCAGATGGAGAGCTATGCTGTATTTGGAGTTTGAAGACCCAACATTACAGATGCTGATTTTCCTCACTGATCCTATCCTTAATGAAAAAAGAATCTCAATATGTAGTGTGTGCGTGTGTGTAACTTGATAATCTGATTCAATACACATGGAAACATAAAGGGTGGGAGGCCGTCAACTGGATACCAAAGTTTATTTTAAAGTTAAAATAATGAAAACAGTGGGGTACTAGTGCAGGGAGAGACAACTGGACCAAAAGAATAGAAAAGAGAGTCCAGTAACAGACCCATTCACACACAGATATTCAATTCATGACAGAGGTAGCACTACGAGCAGAGGGGAAATAGATTTTTCAATAAATGGTGCTGAGATAACTGGGTATCTATGATGGAAAATGTAAAAATGGTCCTTTACTTATACCACATTTAAAAAATCAAACAACTGCAGGTATATTAGACTAAGTGTGAAAGGCAAAAGTGTACAGTTATAAGATAAGAGAATAACTTTACAACTTGTGACTAGAGAAAGGTTTCATAAGACACTTAGAGCACTAACTATAAATCTCTACATCTTTAACTATACTCTCTATATTAAAATTAAGTTTGTCAGTTCATAAAAAGAAACTAGAGGAAAATGGAAAGAGGACATAGAATGGAAGAAGACATTTGCAACACATATAACTGTCAAATGGCTCATGACCAGAATATATAAATAACTCTTACAAGTCAATAGGAAAAGACCGACTGTCCAATAGAAAAGTGAACCAAAGATACATACAAGCACTTCAAAAAATAAATACAAATGGCCAATAAACAAAGGAAAAGATGTTTAACTTCATTAGTAATCAGGAAAATGAACATTAAAACCACACTAAGAGCTCTATACACTATACTGGCAAAAATAAAAAATCTGACTTACCCAAAATTGGTCAAGATATGGAAAAATGGGAACTCTCATACATTAATGGTGGGAGTATAAACTGGTACAACCACTTTGGAAAAGAGTTTGGCATTTTCTTCTAAAGTTGAAATATACATTCTCCATCAAAGTTGCACACTATACAACCCCAGAGGCTCCATTCACATGGTTAGATGTGTTTTACTCTAGGACCCAGCAATTTTATTTCTTGGATATTGCTTCTAGAAAACCTGCACACATGCGAACAAGGATGCACATACAAGAATGTTCACAGCAGTAGCTCACAACAGCCAAGAACTAGAAACAACCCAAATGCCAATCTCTAGTAGAACAGACAAATGGATTATGGAACATTCATAGAGGAATACTAGACACCAATGAAAACAAATGACCTAGACCTACACACAACAATATAGATGAACAGTACAAACAATGTTGAACAAAAGAAGAATTAAAAAGAAAATATACAATACGATTCCATTTTTATAAAGTTCAAAAATAGGCAAAACTAAACTATCTTGGTCTAGGTGTACACACAAAACTGGCAAAACTATTTAAAAAACCAAGTAAGTGATTAACATAAGTCAGGCTAATGGGGGAAGACACATATGGTATGTGGGGGAGGCCTTTGGGAGTGCTGGTGAATGTTCTGTTTCTTGATTGTTGCATGGGTGTGCACTTTATAATCATTCATTATACTTGACATTTATGGTTTTTATCATACTTAGCATATGTGTTATATTTATAACACACAAAACAGATTAGTGAAATAGGACTTCCCTGGTGGCACAGTGGTTAAGAATCCTCCTGCCAATGCAGGGGACACGGGTTTGAGCCCTGGTCTGGGAGGATGCCACATGCCGCGGAGCAACTATACATGTATGTCAACTATACATCAATAAAACTGTAAATAATCAAGAGCTAAACAATGGTTGCAGTACTTATATTTTAAATAATTAAAACTGGATAAAAGTAGACCTGATAGAGAGGGCCTAATGTTCTTCCTACTAGCAGCACTGTCCCTTCTCAGTGGCCCTCCAAAAAAACTCCTAGGCCTCTGAGGAAGAGTTTGAAAACCTCTGTTTTAAACTAAGAGTTAACCACAGGCTCTTAAACTAGCTGACAAAATTTAGATTAACATAATTTTAAAATTATATTTCTTCCATGCAAATCAAAACTATAATGAGGTACCACCTCACACCAGTCAGAATGGCCATCATTAAAAAGTCTACAGGGCTTCCCTGGTGGCGCAGTGGCTGAGAGTCCGCCTGCCGATGCAGGGGACGCAGGTTCGTGCCCCGGTCCAGGAAGATCCCGCATGCCGCGGAGCGGCTGGGCCCGTGAGCCATGGCCACTGAGCCTACGCGTCCGGAGCCTGTGCTCCGCAATGGGAGAGGCCGCAACAGTGAGAGGCCCGCGTACCGCAAAAAAAAAAAAAAAGTGGGGGTAGGGGGTGAGGGAGCAGCAGTAACCAAAAGTGGCCCGTACTCACAGATGTGAAGCCAAACACCTGTCCTTTAAGAAAATCAGAATGAATATGGAGAACAGAGGGTAAGTAGAAAGCATCAAGAAAACTACTCTTACGTAAAACACAGCAAAGGTGAACCAGGAAGGGTGCCCAAGGAAGGCTCAGCCTAGTAAGAGAATACGACTCATTATCGGTGAGGAATACAAGTAAGTCACTGAGAACATTTAGGTTTGGAAATTCATTACAAAAATTTTATTTAAGATTTCATGCCCTTATAAAAAGTACATCACATCAAGATAGCAAAAAGGACACTTTATGAGAGACTCACATCCACTCATCTATTTTACCTCATAATTCATTTCCTACCCTAACACGATAAAAACTTTTTTCCTTCTTCCTTTTGTTCCTTCTGCTCTGAAAGGGCAAGTGTCATGAGGGATATCTTAATAGTATGTGCCATTTCCTTGCCAGGAAAGCAACAGCTTCCTGCTGGCTGGACTAAAGAGAGCCACTGGCATTCCTTGTTCCCAGGCCAAAAAACTCTGAACTTAAATGCAACCTTTCTATTACTTGCACTCTCTCCCTGAGTGTCTCTCTTACACGCTGTACTTTAAAACAATCTTACATTTTAAGCACTCAAGAATTGCTTAAGAAATGATTAAAGGATCTAAAGTTAATTTAGTAATTAAACTTAGCAATGTTTTCTATAAAAGAATCTCAAAGTTAATAAAAATTATATGGATGGAGAAGGACCCAACAGAAAGAAGGGGGTGAATTCTGAGAGTATATACATTTTATAACCCTTGTCTCAGAGTAAGATCAATCCTACAAAATATTTAGAATGTTAAGAATGCAATTTACACAGTAAAAATGATTTGTTTTCAGCATGAAAGTATTTTTAATTTCCTTACTGCAGGTACAATGGCATCCAAGTCATCAATTTCTGTAATAGAAAAACAACAATAATAAAAGAATAGCTTTATCCACTGTTAGGCTCAGATGAAATGAGAATCTCTATTCAGAGGCAAACTTCAGACACAAAGGCAACATCACTAGTGCTTTCATGCACATGAAACTTTTCTCCAATAGTGGTGATGAGTGTATCACTGATTCAGACACAGATGCTTCACAGGGCAAAAAAAAGGGTAAAAGCTATCACACACCTACAAAAGCACCCTCTGACTCTGATATTAATCTCATTAGCAGTGTGCTCTTATTAACAGATCCTACTAGCAACATTTATGATATTATGTTACTGCCTCTTTAACTACATGGGTGAGCCTACATGGTGAAATCCCCAGTAGAGGCACTATCTCTCATGGGCCCCCATCTAAGGACTTAGGGATTTCTTCTCTTGGAACACAGTCCTGTCCTAAATCTATGATAAAGATTTCTCATTAGTAGGATGGCTCTTAGGTCTACCTTTTAGGATGAAGCCTATCTACCTAATAAAAGGTGTGAGGTGTCTCAGAGTAAAATCTCAGATGCGATGTATTATAGAGCTTAGCCTGGTCCAGCCTACAAGATAGTTCAGGTTCTTCTCTGCCAGATTCTTTCTGAATTTGACTTCTCTTCCTAAGACTATCTTCTTCCAACCAGCCTAAGTTAGAATTCACCATCTGGAAGCTCCTAGCCACTAAGGAAGGTCCTTCCTCTGATTATGTAGACTCCAGCCCTACTTAAGGTAAACCCCAGTGGCAGGTTCTCTAAATTCTCACCACTTTTTTCTAGATTATTCTGCTAGTTCACTGTTCATAAACTCACTTCCTTTACATAAAACGTGATTCCTTGGATTCCATCTCTTTCCCTCCATGTTTAGCTGGATTTTGATTGTTCTTCCTTTAGCCAAAACACATGACCCATGCTGTTTAAGTTCCTGACTTCAGTCAGAATCCTTATCTGAATCCACTTATCAAAACATAGGAAAGGAAAAAAATATGAGCAAATCTACAGCAGAGAATTTGGTTCACATCTTACATTGTGGTAAGGTACAAAGATCAAGTTATTCCCTGACCTGCATTCTAAAATCACACCTGTTGAATTGAAGCAAATGATCCTACATGAACCATGCTGAGTATCCTATCTGAGGGGAAGTTTCTATAGAAGGATTCTGAAATAAGTGTTGCTAGCACACCTATTAAAATGTTTATTAATGACAAGAAACTCATTGTTTAATTGCTACGCCAAAGCAAGTAAAATCATATTATTGCAGGAAACAAGGCTCTCTGAGATACAAGGCAACACACTTATACAATTCCACATCTCAAGTTAAACTTTCAAATTACATTTTCCCAAACAACAACAAAAAAACACTTTCAATTTCAAATGAGCTATATGGGAAAAAAAAGAATTCATTAATAAATAAATCACTTTAACCTTTTTAAAAAGTGGGGGTTTTTTTGGCCACGCTGCGCAGCTTGCGGGATTTTAGTTCCCCTGCCAGGGATTGAACTTGCACCCTCGGCAGTGAAAGCCCAGAGTCCTAATGACCACTGGACCGCCAGGGAATTCCCTAAACAGTGTTCTTAACAGTAAGATAAATTATTTTTATAGCCATATATAATCACACTTAAAGAGAACTGGGTCTCTATTTTGCCTATGATTCCTAAGCTAATTACATTTTTTTTTCCCTGTAAGAGATATTACTACTGACGAATCCCTCAATCTGACCAAGAGTGTAAAATGTAACTCTTCCCTTCAACAGATTTATAAATTTATCTCCTTTCTACAGATGTTTACTTTATATTACTTCTCATCACCTTAGAAGGAAATTTAATTTGTATATCTAAAAAACACAGTAAGTAGGAACTATCTTTAAAAAAAAAAAGAGAGAAGAAAAAGAAGGAGAAGGAGGAAGAAGAAAAAAAAAGACACCTTCCAAGATCATAAATTCTAAGGATATTTCTCATTAGCCAATGACAGAGTCAAGGTTACACTGGGCCTAGCCAGAGTAATGTCATTTCTCATTTTAAGGTCCTAAAACAAAGGCAGCCCCCAGCTCCTTAAAGGATATATATATGTTTCTCTGTTCTGCAGACTAATCCCAACCAACTTTAACTGCAAGTTAGAAGTTTGTTTCCAGAACTGTTAGTGGTTTCCAGACACTTTCTACAACTCTGGGTAAAAACACTAATACAGTGACTAAGGAGCACTGTTTCCTCAAACCCACTGACATCTTGAGACTCAAAATTTAACCACCACCAACAAAGATCTTACCTAAGATTTCAAGTAGATCATTAGTAAATGCCTGAAATGCTGGGAAAAATTCCTCATGTTCTTCCAATTTGTTGATAATGCTTTAAAAAAAATGCAGTTTACACTGAATTTCCAACTTGCATCTCACTGGACATAGAACATTTCAAAATGGAAAGAAATTGTCCTGCTAATTTAAATATAAGTTTAATGATCATTTACTGCAATCCATTCTTTTTCAGCTCTTTGTTCATCTAGTAACACTTTTCTAAAAAAAAAGTCTATTATCAGTGTAATCATCTGTTCTAAAGTTAAATCTATATAACATTCCTAATATAGGAATTTTCTATTTAGCTTGAGGATTCTTAAGAGACCATGCTTTTATAACATTTTCTAAAAAGAATTGGCTTTTATATCCTGTATTCTATTAAACATTAAGAATAAGTATCAGTAATCAGTAAAACTGTGGGAAGGAGAAAAAGACCAATAGTGAGACATACATTCCTTTTAAAAGCATTAAGTATCAGAAAACTCAAGGGTCAGGTAAGGGTTCTTGGAAAACTTGCAGAACATATGTTGAAGTATAAAATCTGGGGAAGGAGGGAGGAAGAGTATAGCTATAACATTTTGATATTTTAAAAAAACATTAGGTTTTATGTCAGAGATGCCTAGCTTTTTAAAAAAATTCTTAACATCTTCCTATCAAATAATACACATACTCTTAGTGATTATTTAGTGATCAGTGATTGATGGTAATGTACTAAAAATTGGACTTATATATTCTGAATTCACATAAAGTTGCTAATAAAGTATGAATTTCTCCATATATAATTTGGAAACAAGCTTATAGCAATAATGCTGGAGTCCTGATCCACCCTATGTAAACCTATAGGCCCTAGAGTCTACTTTTATCTTGAAAATACTTGACATTCTCTCCATCCCTAAGGTGTGAGATTATTTTAGATTGTCAAGTTATTTTAAAAAATGCTATTCCAAACAGGAAAGGTAAATAACTTATGAAGTTTTGGAAGTCTTTAATTTTACCACTCCAAACATTCTGGATGGTACTTTGCAACCTTTTCAAAATAAATACCTTTGGAGGTCTTCAGGTCCCAATACCTGCATAACCTGTTCATTCACATCTTCATTAACCAGCCTACACAATTTTCCAACTGTGCTCACCAGCACACACAATGAGGATGAACTATCTGCAAAAGAGAAATAAAAGGATAGGATATTTTAAAAGAGAGTTTTCAAAATCATTAAATCAAACACTTTATGCTTCAGTTAGCCTTGATTTTTTTAACTACTTTTTGTTGATTTATTAAAAATAATTCTTAAATGGGGGGCCAAAAAAACAAAGGGTCATCACCTAGTTCTAAGAGTTCCTGGAGGTTTCTCACAGCATTGTTCACTTCTCCAAGCCTAGTATAAACTTCATTCATTCGGGGATAGACTCCAGTTAAAGAAGGCACATCAAATAATTTTTGGAAGTGAGAAACAATAGCTTGCAAAATTTGAAAGTCTGGCATATTGCTGTCCTGCCCAAAAGAGAGAAAGAAAAAGATAGTTTACATCTTAAAATTATTCCAAATCTTTAATAAAAACTTTCAAAAGAGAAATAGAGTTCTAGTAGAATATCTATATCCATATCATTATTAGTTTCTAAGATAAAGAGTACATTAAAATGTGAACATTTATGTAAGTATTAGGTAGTATTACCTTTTCCTTATTTTCCACTTCTTCTAACATGGTATCTACTATAAACAACAGATCTTCAACTTTGACACCTTCATTTTCATCCTGCTTCTTTAAATTATGCCAAGGCACCAGTTCTGCAGATAGTATTTTCAAGGACTTATACAAATCCTTTACGAAAGAAACAATATGCTATTACTGATTTTTAAAGTTTTCATAATAATGCTAATAAAATATAATTATCCAAGCAGATTTAATATATATATTAACCATCATCATTATTTTTTTAAAAAATACCATTATCAGTTTAGAAAAAGTCTGTTAAATTAGTTTTCTCCAGGCCTTACATATATATATATTGATTATCTGGAATCTGGATGTTTAAAGTAATTATATGTTATTTATTAGTAGCATATGTTATTCAAGTAATTATTTTGAAATATTGATAAATAAAAAATAAGCTTGTCCTTAATATTTTGCCCTTGATTTTTTAAATAAGATATACTGAGATGTAATTCACGTACCATAAAATTCATCCTCTTTAAATGTGCAATTCAGTAGTTTTGACTTATTTACAGAGATGTGCAATCATCACCATTATCCAACTCTAGAACATTGTCATGACTCCAAAAAGAAACCCTGTATCCATTTACAGTCATTCCCCATTCTCTCCTGCTCTCAGCCCTTGGGTAACTACTAATCTACTTTCTGTTTCTATGGATTTGCCTATTCTGAGCATTTCATTAAAAAAAATGGAATCATACAATAAGCGGCCTTTTGTGACAGGCTTCTTTCACTTAGGATATTTTCAAGATTCATCCACGTTATAGTATGTATCTCCAGGAAAGTTTTTAATTCAAAAGGATGCCTGAAGTAATTCGACTTGATTTTCATGACAGCCTACTTAGTTTTCCTGGCCTAGATATGTTGTCCTAATCTATTTAAAACTGTGCACAAGAGGCCGGGCTCCTGGAATTTTAGAAGTCTAAGACTGGTCAATCTATAAACAAATATTTACTGAGCATCTACTATGTGCACGGCACAGTGCTTGGCCCTTTAGAACAATGCCATCCAGAAGGAATGTAATGTGTGTCACAGTAATATTGTCTAGTAGCCACATTTTAAAAAGTAAAAAGAAGTAGGTGACAATTTTAATAATATATTTAACCCAATATATCCAAAATATTATCATTTAACAGATAATCAATATTTTAACTATTTTCCTCCATAATAACTCTTCTAAATCCAGTGTGTATTTTTATACTTGCAGCACATCTCAGTTGGGACTAGTCACATTTCAAGAGATCAAAAGCTACTTGTGGCTTAGTGGTTATTGTATTAGACAGTGCAACTCTAGAATACAGAAAGAAATACAGGAAATTCTTACTTTTCTCAACTTCTTATTTTAGTCCTCCACTTATTTAACACTCTCCAATTAATACCCAGACCTCACATATTAATATCTTTAATCTTTCATTTGGTAAGAAGGCAGTTATCTATTTTAGCAATTCAAGGCAACACAATTCAGTGCCAAATAAATGTATTAAACAATACGTGCCACCAGAATTTGAAAAAAAGTCAGGAAGTCAGAGCATAACGATACTTTCATTAACCAATGTTTTTCATCAGTAAGGTGCAATTATAAAGAAAAAGTCTATGGTAAAAGCACATCAAATATAAAACTTTGCTTGAGAATAAAAGTATATAAAGCCCATGGACTCCTACAGATTTGCAAAGCCTGTAAAGAATATTCAACCCCTTACCTTTAAGGAAGCCAGCTGATCTGCCCACATTTCTATTATAGGAACAAGATGCTCAAATCCACAATCCTGAACAAGATCTTTATTAAAATGTTGGGCTCCTCCTTTGCTCTGTTTATAAATTATTACTGGAGCTCTTGGATTGTGAATAATTGAATTGATGCTCCTTAATACCTTTAAAAAAGACAGTGTTTTTAGTTGAAATGTTTACCACAGTCCTATCAAAGTGATATATGTTAAAGGAGTGCTTTACATATCAATGTAACATCATTACCGAGTTAGAGATTCATTGCACAGGATTCACCAAAACAAGTGTCTTTCAAAGGACTGTACAGAACAAGTGAGTGAAAAATGCTGTGTTATTTTTCTTTTTTTCCCATAGAAAACTACAGGTCTCCTGAGAATTTGATTTCTGATGCTTATTAACAAGCAGTTTTGTTGTTGCTGTTGTTTGGTTTAGAACATGCATTTCAATGTTTTGCTTCTATTATATTTAAACTCTACTTTGAATTCCATTTTAATGGAAAAAAATAATTAATTCGCCTTCATTAAATTATTAATGAGCACAGGAACATAGTATTTCTTCTCCCTCTGCCTCACACCAAAGATTAAGGAGGGCAGCAAGAACTCCTAAAAGAAATCAGGGAGCTGATATTAGCTGAGTGTCAGAAGGTCATAGCACAATTCCCTTCCATGAGGGTGGCAGTGAACCAAGGGGGATTACATACATGTCTAGCAGTATGTATCCATACCTCGTAGTAGATTGTTAGCAAAAATTACTGCAATTATTACTCTTCCTTACATCCTCTCCCCTTGGCAGTATGACACTGCAGGTTCTCCCATCAAGAGGTAGAGTATTTCCTGCTCCTTGAATCTGGGGTAATCTTGGGCCTTGCTTTGGCATACAGAAAAGGAAGTTATGGTGTGCCAGCTTGAAGCCCAAGACTCAAGGGGGCTTGATTATTTCTGCTCTCTCCCATTGAGATCTGCTGCCACATGGACCAGCCCAGGCTAGATGGTGAATGATGAAAGACACATAACCCAGTCAACCCAATCACTCTAATACAACTCCAGAGCCACTTAGCTGACTTGTACCAGATTGCAGATGCATGAGGGAGCCCAGCTGCAATCAACAGAACTGCCCAGCTGTCCAAGCACCGTAATATTAAAAGGGGTGTTATTTTAAGTCACTAAGTTTTAGAAAGGTTTGTTACACAGCAAAAATAAACTGATACGTATATAAAGTCAAAGATAGAATAGAGCAAGGAGAGGAGGCAGCAACAAGAGAAGTCTGCCCTTTTACTTCTTCTGGTATGGTAAGAATATACCCTGTGACCAAGTGGACACTTTGGAAGACAGTCAAGCTTTGCTTTCATGGAAAAAAAAAAAAAGCTACCTATAGCTGGAGGACCCTAAGGGAGTGTCACTTGAACAAGAGGAAGAGAGGGATTCATAAGAGATCAGCTGGAAAATGCATTGCCCACAGAATGAATGGTACGATGCCAAGGTCCCTAGTTGGTAGGGAGGAAATAACTGCACACACACACACACACACACACACACACACACACACATTCTGTGATAGAGAAAAACAGGCAGTATTTGGTCATTAGCCACACAAAGGGCACCAGTGCTAGATTATACCAGCACCAGTCGAGAAAGATTCTACCCTTTTGCTTTGTGTTCTCACTCAACATTCACCCTCACTGACAACCTGGAAGAAGCTAGATATAGCAGAGGACTAGGAGTGAAGGGGAGCAATGAGAATAAAGAAACAGATCACACCCACTTGCCACACTGCTTATTTGGAGAAGCATAGGTCAGACATGAGATAAAGTAAGCATAAGGTAGAAGCCTTGAACTGGATGAGAGACTGAAGTTTTGACTGAGATTTGAATGACTTTTTCTCCCAACTTTTCAACAAGGAAACTTTGAAACATACAGAAAATAAAAAGAATATAAACAATAAATACTATATTATATAGTCAGTGTTCACCAGAAACAGAACCAATAGGATGTGTATGTGTGTGTGCAAATGTCTGTGTATTTATTTATTATAAGGAATTGGCTCACACAATTATAGGAGCTGACAAGTCCTGAGATCTGCAGTCAGCAATTGCTGAGATCTGCAGTCAGCAATGCAGCAATGCTGCAGTTAGCCAATGGCATAGTTCTAGTCTGAATTCCCACAAGCTTGAGACCAAGGAAGAGCCAATGTTTCAGTTCAACACTTGAAAGCTGGAAAAAAAATTGATGTCCCAGCTCAAAGGCAGTCAGGCAGGCAGAAAGTTCCTTCTTCCTCAGCCTTTTTGGTCTACTCAGGCCTTCAGGTGACGTGATGAGACCCAGCCACCACGAGGAGGGCTTTACCCAGTCCACCATTTCAAATGTTACTCTCCTCCAGAAACACCCTCACAGACACACCCAGAACAAGGCTTGACCAAATTATCTGGGCACCCTCTGGCCTAGTCAAGCTGACACATAAAATTAACCATCACAAGTCCACCCCTTGTCAACTTGGCACCCATACACTTTGCCTCAAACCATACTTAATCTCCAAATAAAGACAATAACAAGATCATGGATCACCTAACATGATACAACTGTGCTGTGTACAGCCAAAAATGTACTAACCCCTTTGCCAGAAGAAGAGGTAAAGTCCTAAAGTGAGGATTACTCTTCTCCTTGATACCCTGTAACTTAAAAACTATGATATAAAAATAACAGTACTCAAATATGATGACATAGTCATTATATGATAAGAGAATAAGAGCAGGAAAAGAACAAAGATATTTGCTATATATATATATATATATATATATATATATATATGTATTTACAAATATATACATACACCCATGTGAACATATTCATAACCAAATAAGGAGGAAATACACATGACAATTATAATCCTCATTTCTATAAGTCATCTTATGGTCACAGCTGGTATTTATCACTACTTTCTTCCATTACCTTTTTTTTATTATGTTTGCCTTCAGCAAGCACCTCAGCTGGTCCTGGTCCTTTACTTGCTGGGGTAATCCAAATCTTCATTCCTGAAGGGTCTGGGCCATTAGTAGTTCTGCCTAGACCAGGTTGTTGGAGTTTTCCATTGACCTTTATCACAAGGCATGGCAATACTAAGAGATGCCCTAAGGGATGGCCTGTATTCTAGACATTCTCTTCCTTTCCTTCCTTGTGGAGTGGTAGTACACTGCTCAAAGTTCTGCCCAGTGGGAGGATTTCCCTTCACTTCTTTCCTTCAGGGATGTCCCAGACAGAAGCTGTAGTGTTGCAGTTGTCTACTTTAATGTGGTCCCTACAGATTATGCAGAGCCACCTGTAAATCAGGCCTAAGTCTACCCTTCTTATGTCAATTGATCATAGGGAACTCCCCATGAGGCCACAGGTGCAGGCTGGGGGAGAGAAGGTAGTGCAGCAAGAGTGGGAAACCGCAGGCATTTGGCCACTGCTTCATGTAATTTATTGTGCCTTCAGGGCCTGCTCAGGCCCAATTTCACATGTACCACCTTCATTCGATGACAGAGTGCTGCTGTGCTCACCCAATTTTATTGGCTTCGTGGGTCAGATGACACCCAGCTCATGACGGGTAATTCAAGTCACATGGTAACTTTGTGGCCCACCGTTAAGCCTTTTACTCAGGCCCCGCAGCAGGCCAAGAGTTATTACTTAAAAGGAAAGTAGTTATTTGCAGAGGATGACAGGATCCTTCTCCAAAATCCTAAGAGCCTGACTTATGATTCACCTACAGGGGCCGCCAAAGGCTGCCAGCAGCATCCCTACCTGCCATGACAGTCTAAGCCCCATCGGATCTGCTGGATCCTGTTGTCCGAATGGCAGAGCAGCTTGCATGGCAGCCTGGACCGATGCAGAGCCTTCTCTTGTTCTGGGCCCCACTCAAAACTAGTGCCTTTTCAGATCACTCAGTAAATGGGTTGGAGTAACACATCACATGAGGAATATGTTACCTCCAAAATCCAAAGAGGCCTACTAGGTGCTGTGCCAGGTTTTTGGTTGTAAGAGGTGCCAGAGCAATAACTTATCCTTTACCTTAAAGGGAGATCTTGACATGCCCACACCACTTGAGCCCTAGAAGTTTCACTGAAGTAGAAGGCCCCTGAATTTTTGTTACATTTCTTTCCCATCCTTTAACATGCAAATGTCTTACCAATAAGTTGCTACTTCTTGCTCAGTAGGTCCAATCAGCATAACATCATCAATGTAACTGGCCAGTGTGATATCTTATAGAAGGGAAAGGTGATCAAGATCCTTGTCAACTAAGTTATGATATAGGGCTGGAGAGCTGATATACCCCTAAGGCATGACAGTGAAGGTATATTATTGGCTTTGCCAGTTTAAGCAAACCACTAGTGGTGGTCCTTATTGACAGGTATGGAGAAAAAAGATTTTCTCATCTCATTCAGAAACATTCTCAGAAAAACCCAGAACAATGTTTGACCAAATATCTGGGCACCCTGTAGCCCAGTCAAGTTGATAAATAAAATGAACCATCACAAACACCCATATAATCACTACCTAGATTCAATAATTGTTAACATTTTGCCATATTTGCTCACTCTATCTATATTTTGAGCTGAACCATTTGAAGAAACTGCAGACATGATAACACTTCACTCTCATACATACTTAAGCATGCATCTCTTAAAAGTAGGCATATTCTTCTACAAAGTCATAATGCCATTATTATAAATAAGAAAATTAATAATTTCCCCCACACACACACCTACAGTCAGTATTTGACAAAGAATGCAAAATACACAATGGAGGGAAAAAAGTCTCTTCAGCAAGTGGTGCTGGGAAAGCTGGACAGCTGCATGTAAATCAATGAAGTTAGAACACTCCGTCACACCAGAAACAAAAAATAAACTCAAAGTGGCTTAAAGACTTAAATATAAGAAGGACACCATAAGACTCCTAGAAGAGAACATAGGCAAAACATTCTCTGACATAAATTGTAGCAATGTTTTCTTAGGTCAGTCTCCCAAGGCAATAGAAATAAAAGCAAAAATAAACAAATGGGACCTAATCAACTTATAAGATTTTGCACAGCAAAAGAAACCATAAACAAAATGGACAACCTATGTACTGAGGGAAAATATTTGCCAATGATGTGACCGACAAGGGCTTAATTTCCAAAATATACAAACAGCTCGTACAACTGAATAACAAAAAAGCAAACAACCCAATCAAAAAATGGGCAGAAGACCTAAATAGACATTTTTCCAAAGAAGACATACAGATGGCCAATAGGCACATGAAAAGGTGCTCAATACTGCTAATTGTTAGAGAAATGCAAATCAAAACTACAATGAGTGCTCGCTTCAGCAGCACATATACTAAAACTGGAACGGCACAGAGAAGATTAGCATGGACCCTGTGCAAGGATGACAAGCAAATTCGTGAAGCGTTCCATATTTTTTTGTTATAAAGCAGAAACTAACACACCATTGTAAAGCAATTATACTCCAATAAAGATGTTAAAAAAAAAGAACTACAATAAGGTACCACCTCATGCTGGTCAGAATGGCCATCATTAAAATCTACAAATAACAAATGTTGGAGAGGGTATGGAGGAAAGGGAACCTTCCTACACTGTTGGTGGGAATGTAAGGTGGTGCAGCTACTGTGGAAAACAGTATGAAGGTTCCACAGAAAACTAAAAATAGAGTTACCACATGATCCAGCAATCCCACTCTTGGGCATATATCCTGAGAAAACTATAATTCAAAAAGACACATGCACCCCAATGTTCACAGCAGCACTATTTACAACAGCCAAGACATGGAAACAACCTAAATGTCCATCGACAGGTGAATGGATAAAGAAGACATGGTACATATATATACACAATGGAATACTACTCAGCCATAAAAAAGAATGAAATAATACCATTCGCAGCAACATGGATGGACCTAGAGACTATCATACTAAGTGAAGTAAGTCAGACAGAAAAGACAAATATTATATGATATCACTTATATGTGGAAGCTAAAATATGATATAAATAAATGTGTTTACAAAACAGAAACAGACTCACAAACATACAAAACAAACTTATGGTTATCAAAGGGGAAAGTTGGGGGAGGGATAAACAAGGAGTTTCAGATTACCAGATACAAATTACTACATATAAAATAGATAAACAACAAGGCTGTACCGTATAGTACAGGGTACGGTACTATATTCAATATCTTGTAATAACCTATAATAAAAAAGAATATATATGGATATATACATAACTGAATAACTTTGCGGTACAACAGAAACTTAACGCATTGTAATCAACTATACTTCAAGAAAAAATAATAAAAATAAAAATAAAATAAAAACCCAATAATTCCCTAACATCATCAATGCTTGGACTGAAGTTTAAATATACTGATATGTATAATATGTGACTATAACCCCCTTGCCAAAAGCTATGAGTTCTACTTTATATATTATTCAAGAACGGGAAAGGGAGACTCAAAACAACCACTTTAAAGAGAGAAGAGTTGGAGCTTCCCCGGTGGTGCAGTGGTTGAGAATCTGCCTGCCGATGCAGGGGACACATGGTTCAATCCCTGGTCCGGGAAGATCCCACATGCTGCGGAGCAACTAAGCCCGTACGCTACAACCACTGAGCCGGCGCCCTAGAGCCCATGAGCGACAACTACTGAGCCCACCTGTCACAACTACTGAAGCCCGCATGCTTAGAGCCTGTGCTCTGCAACAAAGAGAAGGCACCACAATGAGAAGCCTGCACACTGCAATGAAGAGTAGCCCCCACTCGCCACAACTAAAGAAAGCCCACGTGTAACAACGAAAACCCAATGCAGCCAAAAATAAATTAATAAATTTAAAAAATACTTCAAAAATAAACAGAGAGAAGAGTAAAGCCATTTCCTTTATTTCCACCATCAAGCCCAGGCTATTTGATAAATAAAAATAATAAAAATAAATAAACGAATAATTCCCTAATATCAGGGAATTATAAAGTATAAAGACAACATACCGTTTTCATACTGAATTTTTGTCCCTACTCATACTTCAAGTTACAACTCACAGGTCTCCTGGTAATATGATTTGAGATGTTTATTTTGGAGCATTTTTATTATTTATTTATTTAGTTAGTTCAACAGAGTGTATTCAACATTTCACTTCTATTTAAACACATTCCAGGGCTTCCCTGGTGGCACAGTTGTTAAGAAGCCGCCTGCCAATGCAGGGGACACAGGTTTGAGCCCTGGTCCGGGAAGATCCCACATGCCGCAGAGCAACTAAGCCCATGCACCACAACTACTAGCCCGCGCTCTACATTTACTGAAGCCCATGCACCTAGAGCCCATGCTCTGCAACAAGAGAAGCCACCGCAATGAGAAGCCTGTGCACCGCAACGAACAGTAGTCCCCGCTAGTCACAACTAGAGAAAGCCTGCACACAGCAACAAAGACCCAACACAGCCAAAAAAAAAGACCCTAAACACATCCCTTTAATGGAAAAATTAATTAATTCCCCTCCACGGAATTATTATTGACAACAGAGTATATTCTTCTTCTTTTATTTTTTTTGGGGGGCAGTGCTGAAGTATTAAAGGATAGCTTTATTACTTTGCCAGGCAATGGGGTCATACTGGACTTCTGCCTCGAAAACCTATGTGTCCTAATCCAGGAGGATTTTTTCTTTTTAATCTTTTTTTATTTTTTTAACACCGTTATTGGAGTATAATTGCTTTACAATGTTGTGTTAGTTTCTGCTGCATAACACAGTGAATCAGCTTTACATATAAATATATCCCCATATCTCTTCCCTCTTGCATCTCCCTCCCACCCTCCCTATCCCACCCCTCTAGGTGGTCACAAAGCACGAAGCTGATCTCCCTGTGCTATGCAGCTGCTTTCCAGTAGCTATCTATTTTACATTTGGTAGTGTATATATATCAATGCTACTCTCTCACTTAGTCCCAGCTTACCCTTCCCCCTCCCCATGTCCTCAAGTCCATTCTCTACATCTCCATCTTTATTCCTGTCCTGCCCCTAGGTTCATGAGAACCATTCTTTTTTAGATTTCATATATATGTTAGCATACGGTATTTATTTTTCTCTTTCTGACTTACTTCACTCTGTATAACACACAGACTCTAGGTCCATCCACATCACTACAAATAACTCAATTTCGTTTCTTTTTATGGCTGAATAATATTCCATTGTATATATGTGCCACATCTTCCTTATCCATTCATCTGTCGATGGACACTTAGGTTGCTTACACGTCCTGGCAACTGTAAACAGTGCTTCAATGAATATTGTGATACTTTTTTTTTTTTTTTTTTTTTTGCAGTACGCGGGCCTCTCACTGTTGTGGCCTCTCCCGTTGCAGAGCACAGGCTCCGGACGCGCAGGCTCAGCAGCCATGGCTCACGGGCCCAGCCGCTCCACGGCATGTGGGATCTTCCCGGACCGGGGCACGAACCCGTGTCCCCTGAATCGGCAGGTGGACTCTCAACCACTGCGCCACCAGGGAAGTCCACATGTCTTTTTGAATTATGGTTTTCTCAGGGAATATGCCCAGTAGTGGAATTGCTGGGTCATATGGTAGTTCTATTTTTATTTTGAGGAACCTCCATACTGTTCTCCATAGTGGCTGTATCAGTTTACATTCCCACCAAGAGTGCAAGAGGGTTCCCTTTTCTCCACACAATCTCCAGCATTTATTGTTTGTAGGCTTTTTGATGATGGCCATTCTGACTGGTGTGAGGTGATAGGTCATTGTGGTTTTGATTTGCCTTTCTCTAATGATTAGTGATGTTGAGTATCCTTTCATTTGTTTGTTGGCAATCTGTGTATCTTCTCTGCAGAAATGTCTATTGAGGTCTTCCGCCCACATTTGGATTGGGCTGTTGTTTTGATACTGAGCTGCATGAGCTGCTTGTATATTCTGGAGATTAATCCTTTGTCAGTTGCTTCATTTGCAAATATTTTCTCCCATTCTGAGGGTTGTCTTTTCGTCTTGTTTATGGTTTCCTTTGCTGAGCAAAAGTTTTTAAGTTTCATTAGGTCCCATTTGTTTATTTTTGTTTTTATTTACATTTCTCTAGGAGGTGGGTCAAAAGGGATCTTGCTGTGATTTATCTCATAGATTGTTCGGCCAATGTTTTCCTCTAAGAGTTTGATAGTGTCTGGCCTTATATTTAGGTGTTTAAACCATTTTGAGTTTATTTTTTTGTATGGTGTTAGGAAGTGTTCTAATTTCATTCTTTTACATGTAGCTGTCCAGTTTTCTCAGCACCACTTATTGAAGAGGCTGTCTTTTCTCCATTGTATATTCTTGCCTCCTTTATCAAACATAAGCTGACCATATGTGCATAGGTTTATCTCTGGGCTTTCTATCCTGTTCCATTGATCTATATGTCTGTTTTTGTGCCAGTACCATACTGTCTTGATTACTGTCACTTTGTAGTATAGTCTAAAGTCAGGGAGCCTGATTCCTCCAGCTCCGTTTTTCTTTCTCATGATTGCTTTGGGGGACTTACCTGGTGACACAGTGGTTAAGAATCAGCCTCCCAATGCAGGGGACATGGGTTCGAGCCCCGGTGTGGGAAGATCCCACATGCTGCAGAGCAACTAAGCCCGTGCTCCAAAACTACTGAGCCTGCACTCTAGCACCCATGAACCACAACTACTGAGCCCATGTGCCACAACTACCGAAGCCACATTGCACAACTTCTGAAGCCCGTGCACCTAGAGCCTGTGCTCCGCAACAAGAGAAGCCACTGCAATGAGAAGCCCACGCACCACAACAAAGAGTAGCCCTCGCTCACCACAACTAGAGAAAGCCCGCACCCAGCAATGAAGACTCAATGCTGCCATAAATAAATAAATTTATAAAGAAGAAGAAAAAGATTGCTTTGGCTACTCAGGGTCTTTTGTGTTTCCAAACAAATTAAAATTTTTTCTTCTAGTTCTGTGAAAAACGCCATTGGTAGTTTGATAGGGATTGCACTGAATCTGCAGATTGCTTTGGGTAGTATAGTCATTTTCACGATATTGATTCTTCCAATCCAAGAACACAGTATATCTCTCCATCTGTTTGTATCATCTTTAGTTTCTTTCATCAGTGTCTTATAGTTTTCTGCATACAGGCCTTTTGTCTCCTTAGGTAGGTTTATTCCTAGGTATTTTATTCTTTTTGTTGCAGTGGTAAATGGGGGTGTTTCCTCATTTTCTCCTTCAGATTTTTCGTCGTTAGTTTATAGGAATGCAACAGATTTCTGTGCATTAATTTTGTATCCTGCTACTTTACCAAATTCATTGATAGCTCTAGTAGTTTTCTGGTGGCATCTTTAGGATTCTCTATGTATAGTATGTCATCTGTAAAGAGCGACACTTTTAGTTCTTTTCCGATTTCGATTCCTTTTATTTCTTTTTCTTCTCTGACTGCCATAGCTAAAACTGCCAAAACTATGTTGAATAATAGTGGTGAGAGTGGGCAACCTTGTCTTGTTCCTGATCTTAGAGGAAATGGTTTCAGTTTCTCACCACTGAGAACGTTGGCTGTGGGTTTGTCATATATGGCCTTTATTATGTTGAGGTAGGTTCCCTCTATGCCCACTTTCTGGAGAGTTTTTATCATAAATGGGTGCTGAATTTTGTCAAAAGCTTTTTCTGCATCTATTGAGATTATCATATGGTTTTTATCCTTCAATTTGTTAATATGGTGTATCACATTGATTGATTTGTATATATTGAAGAATCCTTGCATTCCTGGGATAAACCACACTTGATCATGGTGTATGATCCTTTTAATGTGTTCTTGGGTTCTGTTTGCTAGTATTCTGTTGTGGATTTTTGCATCTATGTTCATCAGTGATATTGGCCTGTAGTTTTCTTTTTTTGTGACAACTTTGTCTGGTTTTGGTATCAGGGTGATTGTGACCTCATAGAATGAGTTTGGGAGTGTTCCTTCCTCTGCTATATTTAGGAAGAGTTTGAGAAGGATAGGTGTTAGTTCTTCTCTAAATGTCTGATAGAATTCGCCTGTGAAGCTATCTGGTCCTGGACTTGTTTGTTGGAAGATTTTTAATCACGGTTTCAATTTCAGTGCTTGTGATTGGTCTGTTTATATTTTCTACTTTTTCCTGGTTCAGTCTTGGAAGGTTGTACTTTTCTAAGAATTTGTCCATTTCTTCCAGGTTTTCCATTTTATTGGCATAGAGTTGCTTGTAGTAATTACTCATGATTCTTTTATTTCTGTAATGTCAGTTGTTACTTTTCCTTATTCATTTCAAATTCTGTTGATTTGAGTCTTCTCCCTTTTTTTCTTGATGAGTCTGGCTAATGGTTTATCAATCTTGTTTATCTTCTCAAAGAACCAGCTGTTAATTTTATTGATTTTGCTATCGTTTCCTACATTTCTTTTTCATTGTTTTCTGTTCTGAAGTTCATGATTTCTTTCCTTCTGCTAACTCTGGGGTTTTTTTGTTCTTTTTTCTCTAATTGCTTTCAGTGTAAGGTTAGGTTGTTTGAGATTTTTCTTGTTTCTTGAGGTAGGACTGTATTGCTATAAACTTCCCTCTTAGAACTGCTTTTGCTGCATCCCACAGGTTTTGGGTCATAGCGTTTTCACTGTCATTTGTTTCTATGTATTTTTTTTTTTTTTGCGGTATGCGGGCCTCTCACTGTTGTGGCCTCTCCCGTTGCGGAGCAGAGGCTCCGGATGCGCAGGCTCAGCGGCCATGGCTCACCGGCCCAGCCACTCCACGGCATGTGGGATCTTCCCGGACCGGGGCACGAACCCGTGTCCCCTGCATCGGCTGGCGGACTCTCAACTACTGCGCCACCAGGGAAGCCCTGTTTCTATGTATTTTTTGATTTCCTCTTTGATTTATTCAGTGATCTCTTGGTTACTTAGTACTGTTTAGCCTCCATGTGTTTAAACTATTTTTTACAGTTTTTTTTTTCCTGTAATTGATATCTAGTCTCATAGCTTTGTGGTCAGAATAGATACTTGATACTATTTCAATATTCTTAAATTTACCAAGGCTTGATTTGTGACTCAAGATGTGATCTATCCTGGAGAATATTCTATGAGTACTTGCAAAGAAAGTGTATTCTGTTGTTTTTGGATGGAATGTCCTATAAGTATCAATTAAGTCCATCTGGTCTATTGTGTCATTTAAAGCTTATATTTCTGTATTAATTTTCTGTCTGGATGATCTGTCCATTGGTGTAAGTGAGGTGTTAAAGTCCCCCACTATGAATGTGTTACTGTTGATGTCCCCTTTTAGCTGTTAGCACTTGGCTTATGTATTGAGATACTCCTATGTTGGGTGCATAAATATTTACAATTGTTATATCTTCTTCTTGGATTGATCCCTTGATCATTATGTAGTGTCTTTCTTTGTCTCTTGTAATAATCTTTATTTTAAAGTCTATTTTGTCTGAGTATTGCTACTCCAGCTATTTTTTGATTTCCATTTGCATGGAATATCTTTCTCCCTCCCCTCACTTTCAGTCTGTATGTGTCCGTAGGTCTGAAGTGAGTTTCTTGTAGACATCATATATACAGGTCTTGTTTTTGCATCCATTCAGCCAGTCTGTGTCTTTTGGTTGGAACATTTAATCCATTTACATTTAAGGTAATTATCAATATGTATGTTCCTATTACCATTTTCTTAATTGTTTTGGGTTTGTTTTTGTAGGTCTTTTCCTTCTTTTGTGTTTCCTGCCTAGAGAAGTTCCTTTAGCATTTGTTGTAAAGCTGGTTTGGTGGTGCTGAATTCTCTTAACTTTTGCTTGTCTGCAAAGGTTTTAACTTCTCCTTTGAATCTGAATGAGATCCTTGCTGGGTAGAGTAATTTTGGTTGTAGGTTTTTCCCTTTCATCACTTTAAATATGTCCTGCCACTGCCTTCTGGCTTGCAGAGTTCCTGCTGGAAGGTCAGCTGTTAACCTTATGGGGATTCCCTTGTATGTTATTTGTTTTTTATCCCTTGCTGCTTTTAATATTTATTCTTTGTATTTAATTTTTGATAGTTTGATTAATATGTGTCTTGGCGTGTTTCTCCTTGGATTTATCCTGTATGGGACTCTCTGCCCTTCCTGTACTTGATTGACTATTTCCTTTCCCATGTTAGGGAAGTTTTCGATTATAATCTCTTCAAATATTTTCTTTTCTTTTTTGTTTTTTAAATATCTTTATTGGAGTATAATTGCTTTACAATGTTGTGTTAGTTTCTGCTGTATAAGAAAGTGAATCAGCTATAGGTATACATGTATCCCCACATCCCTCCATCTTGCATCTCCCTGGAACCCTCCCTATCTAGGTGGTCACACAGCACCAAGCTGATCTCCCCATGCTATGCAGCTGCTTCCAACTAGCTATCTATTTTACATTCTTCAAATATTTTCTCAGACCCTTTCTTTTTCTCTTCTTCTTCTGGGGCCCCTATAATTCAAATGTTGGTGCATTTAATGTTGTCCTAGAGGTCCCTGAGACTGTCTTCAATTCTTTTCATTCTTTTTTCTTTATTCTGCTCTGTGGCAGTTATTTCCACTATTTTATCTTCTAGGTCAGTTATCCGTTCTTCTGCCTCAGTTATTTTGCTATTGATTCCTTCTAGAGAATTCTTAATTTCTCTATCTTCTCATTTTAACTTACTGTGTTTGGGGTCTCCTTTTCGCAGGCTGCAGGTTCATACAGTTCCTGTTATCTTTGGTGTCTGCCCCCAGTGGGTAAGGTTGGTTCAGTCACTTGTGTAGGCTTCCTGGTGGAGGGAACTGGTGCCTGTGCTCTGGTGGGTGGGGCTGGATCTTGTCCTTCAGGTGGGCAGAGCCACATCTGGTGGAACACCTGTGTACCTTTTTTTCTTTTCCTTTGTGTTTGTCTAGTTTCACTTGAATTGCACCCTGCTCTTCAGATGAGAGTTCCTAGTGTGAAACGGCTGTGCCCATCACCTCAGCTTGGCAGGCCATCTACTGGAGCACTACGCTCCACACTGCAATTGATCTGGGAGGATTTGATCAGGGGGTTTATAACGGTGGTTCAAAGGTGGGGTCTCTGACAAGATTAGGGTGTGAGCCGGGCCTGCACTCCTTTAATCTCATCTCAGGTCTCCTAATCTTGATGATCTTCTCTGGCTCCTTCAATCCTGCCTCAGGTGGTTTGTGGGCTACTCCTCTCTTGATTAGCAACTGTTCGAATCTGCCCTTTGGAATTCAGGGAAGGTCATGGATGCTGGAGTCTTGCCTTGGTTTGTAGAAGCCAAACCTCTAGACGGACAGATTAAGGGAGTGAGCATGTTGGGAATATCCAGTCTCAGTCTTCTCACTTGCATATCCACATAAGAAAGACGAAGGATAAATAAAAGGAAGATCATTTAAAATCCAATTTAGTGTGAATTTTGTTTTAATCTTGTGTCTTGAAGAGATGCAAATTCAAAGGAAAAAAAAGATGGAATTCATAGGTAATTCAGGGTATGGAGAGCAGCTCACAATGAGGAATCCAGAGTGATTATTCCATTTGCATGTGAGGTTAGTGGCTGGACTTTTTTTTTTTAATGCTTCTTCTGGCAATTACGGTATTTGATTTTTGGAGCTTTAGTGGAGAGGGCTCTGTGTAGAGAAGCTGGGGGCCGGCTCTGTCCCTCCACGGAGCATGGTCATTCCCAAAAAGTGCCCTTCCGGCTTGGAGCACCTGGGCGATAGCAGGGCCTCCGGAGAGGGGTGGCCAGTGGCCGAGAATGGAGAGCTTTCCTTTCCTGCAAAGCAGGATTACTAATCCATCTTGGAGGGTTTTGAAGTGCACAACTCTTCATTGCAAAGGAAAATGCATCTGGACACCAGCACTTCTGGATAGTGGTGCCCCAAAATCACCCAGTCGAGCACTTTCGATAGAGCAAAGCCCCAAGATTTCCTAGAGGTATATATTCTTCTTTATAACTTAGCCACACTCTGATGATTGGCAGCAAAAGATGTATTAACAATGAATAAATGGCAAAATAAAAAATTCCCAGAGAGACTAGAATTTATGAAAGAAAAGTCACAATACAGGTCTCATCTTATTCAGAAAGGGTTTGCAGGTACTGACAAACTCTTGGTATGGGTAAAAAAAAAACGTTTTTAAGGGTAATCATTAAAAGAATAGAAAATAATTAAGATGATGATTGTCCTACCTCCTTGAAGAGAAAAAAAGAGCAAAGGAATCTCCACCTAGCAAATGTCAGGAAAGAAAAGAATGGAACAAGAAACCATGTAAATAGAAAACAGAAAGTAAGATATCAGGAATAAAAGCAGATATATAAGTTGGTCTCAGTGTCTATGAATGGTTTAATTCCCCTGATAAAAGAACAAACCCTCTCAAAGTAAATCTAAGAAACAAAATGAAATTTAGTTATATAGTGGATACAAGAGAGTTATCTAAAACAAAACAGTTTTCACAAAGGTGCCTGAACATAAAGTCAACACAGAGATATACAAAGAACCAGCAACAATCAATTAGAAAATGTAATGGAAAAAGGATCCCATTCATAATAGCAATAAAAGTTACAAGATAACTAGATAACCTAGGAAATAAACAGAACAAAAAATATGCAAAAGCTAAATTTAAAAATATATAAAACTTTATTGAAAGCTAGAAAGGAAGACCCAAAGAAAATTAGAGACATATTTCTGAGTGAGATGATTCAAAACTGTAAATGTGGTGACTTCCCTGGTGGTCCAGTGGCTAAGACTCCACACTCCCAATGCATGGGCCCAGGTTCGATCCCTGTTCAGGGAACTAGATCCCACATGCCGCAACTAAGAGTTCTCATGCCGCAATAAAGATCCCACATGCCGCAACTAAAGATCCCGCATGCCACAACTAAAGATCCCACATGCTGCAACTAAGACCTGGCACAGCCAAACAAATAAATAAAGTTTTTAAAAAAACTGTAAATGTATTATTTTTCCAAATATTAATCTAAAACATTAACTCAATTTCAGCTCATCTCAATGGGATCTATTTTTGAATTTGACAAATTATTCATACAGGAAAATAAATGTGCTAAAAATATATCCAAGGAAAAAATTTAAAAGAACAATAACAAGACACTTACCTTAAAAGGTATCAAAACCTACTATAAAGCTACAGAAATTAGTATAGAAATGGAAGAGACTAGAGAGTCTAGAAACAAACCTATGCATCTAAGGGCATATGGTATATGATATACGTTTCAATTCAGTAAAGTAGAGAAAGAATAGTCAACTAGAAGCTGCAAACTCAAATGCCTATAGAAGCCAGGTAAGAGCATAAATGAGTGAAGCAAGGACGGGGTGGGACTGTGACTAACTGAAGAGCACATGCCCATATGTGACAGGGGAAAGGCCTAATTCTGTGCTGATAACGACTATCCAAGAATTTGCTGCCAGATTCTTTGGTTTTTTAAGAGAAACTAGAAATAAGGACTTAAATAAAAATCTCTTAATTAAAAAAAAATTAGTAATTAATTCAAAGTTTAAAAAAACCTGTATGGGCCCAATAAAATATGAGTGCAGGCCCAGTTCAGTCAGTAAACTACCAGGCTTACTTGCTCATTTATTCAATAATAAATGGTCTATAAATCAAGTAAAGTTAGATCTTTACATCATACCACATAGAACATTAAATTTCAGATGGACTAAATATCTAAATTAAAAAAAAGCATACAAGGACCTTAAGAAATAGATTTACTTATGTAATAATATCAACAACAGCAAAAACAAAAACAATAAAAAGGGAAATGGTTTAAGTAGGTAGAGAAAAGGATTATAAAATCTGTTAAAATCTTATCAGCTTTTCACTACCCTACTCTGAACAGGCCAAAGTCTCTTTTCAAGGGTAAGACAAATTCTCAGTCAAGTTACCAACTTTTAGCCAAGTAGCATGTCATGGCAAGACAAGACAGGCTAAGCAACACAAATAAAGGATACAAGTATTCCTTACCAATTGATAATTTGTTATACTGTGATTGTAACCAAGGTTCACTGTAAACCCCAGTCTTTCTGTCAACTGTTCAATACCTGAAAGTATCTCTGGTCAGTTAGGGTCTGCTGCTGGTTATCTTTGCTGGGCTCGTCTTTTCCGTCTTTGTCCTCAGCCTTTTTTTGACTGATAAGATCCTGTAATCTAAAGGGGAAAAAACCCAAGATAATACAAAATGCTTTACTAGACACTGGATTAAGATGACAAAAATAAGCCAATGATCCAGCTACCCTCCCAAAAGCTTTGTCATTTTCCATATATATGCGTGTTTATGTGCATGCACATACATGCATACATAAATTTTTTTTAATTTTAAGCCATGTTGTCACTGGAAAACAAGAAGACCCTCTTAACAGACACAATATAGAAGGAATCCCTGAAAACTAAAGGGATCAGACTGATGAAGAAAGTTCTAACCAGTCCCCAGCACTTATAAAAAACAGAATAGGAAAGAACTACAGTAAAGGATGAAAGCAACTTCCAAGGTACTCCAAGCTTGATGCTGTAGGTAAGGGAATCAACAAACAATGGGTAGGGAAAACAGTTTGGGCACTGCAGCAGCAAGAGCTAGGCAGTTTGGTCCTTCCTTCTTCATAGTCCTCTTGTGCCGAAGAGAAGACAACAGTGACACCTGCCAGTCAAGAGGTCATGAAAACCCAAGAGACCATTGTCCCACGTGGCTACCAGAACTCTGGGAGAAAGTCTCTTTGTCCAGAAACCTAAAAACACGAGTGTATCCACCTAGTAGCCCTTCTCCAAATATCTCTGAAGTCAAGGCTGTAGTAAATATTTCTCCCCCACCCACCATGCCTTAGAAAAAAGTCTCTTATTAAACCCACTTCAAATTAACCAGTATGCCTATCAGTTTCCTGTGGAACCCTGACCCATTAAAACTGATTCCATGACTTGTTAGTAAGCTTTACTTGCTGTTTGTAACAGAATAGCGACATTCTATCGTGTCATTTGCCTACTAAAAAACAGTGGCTTCCCACTACTTTTAGAACTAAATCCAATCTCCTTGGGTTAGGTTTGAACTTCTCCATGCTGGTAGTCCTAACCCAATATTCCTCTGGACTCCTTTCTTACCTCATCTCTTACTACCACCTTACAATTTTCTCCTTCACTCACATGTATTCCCCTTGATCTTCACTCAATTGCTTTTCTCTGCTCTCTGGTGAGCATATGCCAGAAACAAAATAAACAGAATTAGCTCTAGATAAAAAGTCAACCTCCTTCCTCTAATAGACACAGAGACCTCACAATCTATTTTCCACCTGACTTCCCATCTATTTACCATATTCACATATTTGACAGTTTTGCCTAAAGGCAGTGCCAGGAGCATACTGTCTAGAATACAAAAGTGACACAGAAAAGCCAACAGCTCTATAGTGGGACTACAAGTCAACTGACATATCTGAATTTAAATGTTAGTTAACCTTTCATTCAGGTGGAAAAGTTTAATTTATCAATGAACTGTTTGCAAGTATGATTAATAAATATTATACTATGGATATATAATATTTTAACTGTCAGTATAGTAACCTGAATATATATATCATTGCATGTACTAGCTTACAGTCACTCTGGGAAATGAAATGTGATTCAATTAATTAGGTGAATAAAGAGATACCCTCAATGTAATAACGATAATAACTAACATATATTGGGAGCCTGGTGATGACAATAATTAGTATTTATTGAGAAACTTCTCTATGCAGGAACTCTTCTAAGCACTCACATGTATTAATTTATTTAATCCCATTGTTTTTCTAAATTTACAGAAGGTAAGGATTAGTAAAAGCTAGGGATTCATGGGGAATGGACCTTTGGTTCACCTAGTCTCACAGTAAATATTTGCCACAGCATAATACTCCTGAAAACTTTTGTATTCTGCAAAACCACACGTGAAAATAACAGGGTTCAGGAGAAAAGGAAGTGTTAGCAACCAGACTATTTAAAACTGAGGCAGCTTTATAACTAGACAGCTAACAAAAACAATAATTGGTGCCTCAGGAGATAAGTTAGACAGCTCAAGTATGTCTGGAGGTTGCCTCAGGCGATATTACAAATGCACAGCCAACAGAGCAGAAACGTTGGCTTGAGGATGCCAAAACTATGAAGATGGAAGTGGAGCTCCTGGCCAAAGAAGCCGACGTTATAATAGGTGAGGAAAGAAGGGCAACCTGCTCCTGGCCAAAGAAGCTGAGGTTAAAATAGGTGAGGAAAGAAGCGCAACCTGCCTCCAGCCTATAGTCTGTCTAATGCTGAGGGTCAGGGAGGGAGCCCTGGGTGCAGTTTCTCATTTTAAATTTTCTTAAGATAGATCTGAAAGGGCAGGTGCCTATGTACTAGCAAAGCTTTCCCCTTTCTGAAGTCTATACTATACTGCTATTCTAACTCCTTGTATCTAGGAAAAAAGTGCATGTAAACAATTCAACTTCTATGTTATACTATTAATCATTCTCTTATTTTCCAATTGCATATGACTTAATTGGTGTTTTAGAAACCCGTGTTTGAACAGAATATGCTGTACTCAGAAATATTCCAGGGTTGTTTTATAGTCTCCAGAGTAGTGAGCAGAGCCTGAAGGCCATAAAAGTCTCCTAAAATGGCTAAGAATTCTTTACATACTTAGCAGACACCCATTCCACATAGCTAGCAGCAACAGCTATGTTTCTTTGTGGAGTCTGGAAATCCAGAAAACTGTACTCCCAACTTAAAAACTATGTTGATAAGTTTCTATGTGCAGACACTTCATAGCTTTTAACTGTGTCTGTTGAAGCCTTTCCATAATCTCATGGTGACTCCTGTTCTGGAGTTCTCTTTGGGGGATGGATGCGGGAGCCTTAACTAAAACACTTTTTCCACTCTGACTCAGTATTTTTCCACTTCCTGCCCTTCCCCTAGGCCCATGAAAAAACAGGAGTCATCTGTGCAGCATGTCATTTATTGACCCTTACCTGATGCCATTCTATGGGGAAAAACGGAACACCAAGGAGCCAGTCCTGTTTTGGCCTCTTTCTTATATTACTGCAGTAAGTCAGTAAAGCCTTGATTGTTAATTTCAGTTTGGCTCATTTTCCTAACTGACCACCTCAACTCCTGTCAGCTCAACACTAGGGTGATGAAATTCTGATTTTATTTTCTTCTAGCAAAATATAAATACCACTGAAAAATTAAATGGAATTAGTGTAGTACCTTTGGTTATCTTGCACTGGCAGACCTATTTGATCACTTCCCAGCAACAGAATTTTATAACCAACTTGTTTGTAATATTAACTCAAACAAGAAGCTTTCCCATGTTAAATTAATTTGATATTTGAAGACTGGTTAGTTGAAAGGTAACTACAGACTAAAGAAAAAAATTAATTTTCTCTAGTTATAAAAGGGAAAGAGGGACGTCCCTGGTGGCGCCATGGTTAAGAATCCGCCCGCCAATACAGGGGACACAGGTTCAAGGCCTGGTCCGGAAAGATCCCACATGCTGCGGAGCAACTAAGCCTGTACGCCACAACTACTGAGCCTGCGTTCTAGAGCCCGGATGCCACAACTCCTGAAGCCCATGCGCCTAGCCTAGAGCCTGTGCTCCGCAACAAGAGAAGCCAGTGCAATGAGAAGCCCGCGCACCGCAACGAAGAGTAGCTCCCACTCGCCGCAACTAGAAAAAGCCTGTGCACAGCAACGAAGATCCAATGCAGCCATAAATAAATAAATAAATTTCTAAAAATAAGGGTGGGGGGAGAGACTTTCCTCTCCTTTTCTTGTAGCATTTCCTTTGGAAAACCTGTAGTTATAAATCCTAAGAAGTATGTAGATCTTGTTAAAATTTACGTAAGCCTCCTGCCAATTTTATACCTAGCAATGTCTTTCTTGGGAACCTTAGAACCATCTCTTCAAAGGTGGACATCAGGGAAGAGGGTGCCTTGTCTCCTTTTCCCTGTTGGAGCTTAGCCTATGCTCCTGGCTCTAACTTGTAACTTCCTCCTTGTCATGAAGATACAATACGTTTCATTTTTCCTTTGGCTAAAGACAATTCCATGTATGTAATGGACTGCATATCTGCCTGGCTATATTAAAGGGTGAGATTTCTTTCGGTCTTTGAAATCTCTTTAGCAGATTGCCTCTAATGCACACTGCAGTCTGGCTGGATATTTATTCCAACTGTTATATAAAACTGTTTCTTTTTTTTCCTACATATGTGGAGAGGATTCACTGGGTTGACAGGAGATTTTTTTAAATTTTTTGAGTAAGTCATACTTTTATTTTTCAGAAGCGAAAAGGACAAGTGGCAACTTGCCTTTGGAAAATACATTAATATCAGAGTAATAAGCTATCTATCTCATAGAGACAGTAGTCTAAGAAAGACTGTATTATCATATAAATCTCAAAGTTCTATTAAATAAATCGCAGAATAATATGTTTTTAACTGACACAACAAAACAAAAACATCAGCAACAAAAAATTAAACAGAATCCATAATGTGGTATGTGAAGACGGAAAAAGGAAAATCTGGAAATCTACACACAGAGAGCTCTCTATTAAAATCAAGGAGGCCCAAATCTGTTTCTTTTAAACAATATTCATGGATCTAACTGCATTTTTCTAAATGTCTCATTGGTAATACTCAGTCTCGTAAGTCTGGTTCCATAATAATCTATAATGTAACTATTTCCATTTGAAGGTCCAACAATCTGCATTGAAATAAGAATGAAATCAATTAGGTTCCCAATTCCACAAAATCCTACAGTGTAAAACTTTAACAAACACATTTCGGTAATATATGGACTTGAGAAAACCAATTTCGTTTCCAGTAAAATGTGTTTCATTGCCACCAAAATCCTTACAAGTTATGTTGGGTGCTGGAAAACATGGAACATGAGCGGTGTAGTTTGTACAGTTAACTGGTTCTTGTGTAGCATCATTTATTTTTGGATCTTTATAAATATACTGTCCCACTTTGAGGTCCTCGCACTTAAGTGACTCCTTGCTGCCGCCGGCGGCAGCTCCCCAAGGTCCTATGGTTACTGACACAGCCCACAGGACAGCCAGGAGCCAAGCAGCAGCAGTCTTGGAAGCAACCAGCCCAGAGGGCCAAGCGGCCGCCATGCTGGGGACCCCTGGAGATTTTTATTTTTGATTATTTCCCTAACATCACAGTAGTTCTTTGAAAAAAATATTCTACCTCTGCCCCAGCAGAAAATAAAAATTTGAAAATTTTTTACATTGAAAAAGTTTTTTTCATTGGGTGTTCTGTTTGGTTTTAGTTATCAGTGTGGTGGTTAAGAGTGTGAGCTTGAGAGTCCAAATGCTTGGGTATGGACCTGATTTCTTTCCAAGTTCTTCCACATACCACCTCCTGTGCAATATGGGCAAGTTATCTAACATTCCTAATTCTGTTTCACATCTAGATACTACAAAAGTTCCAAACTTAAAAATAAATTAATGACAGATTTTTTTAAATTCCAAATGTAAATTTCTAAAAAAAAACACAAATCCTTTATTCAAAATGCAAATCATTTCTTCAAAATTCAACAGGAATACATAGCAGGGATTGGTTCTGAATCACAATTTTAAAGTCTAATAGTGAAGTCACTCTAAAAACCAGTTCCCAAATGAATAACAAAAAACATATACACAATCAAATCTCATTATTCATGGTAGTTATACTCTATAAAGTCACCATGTACACTGAATTAGTGAAGACTGAACCACTGCTGCTAGGGGAAATACAGGATCAGGTTCCTGCATGCCTCTGGTCACATTTTCCTCAACTGATCAATATATATAACCTTGTTTTATGTGTGTTAATGTTTATAAAGACATCTTTTTAAATACTGTTGTTTCATTAACATTGGACTCATGGCTAACAGCACTATAACTCATGCCTAAATGAAGTTTCTCTAACACATGTATATTCTCTGCAAGGTACATCACAGCCTTCTTGTGTGTAGAACACTACACAGCACTTCAGTACCATGCTTGGGACCATCTTGGAGAAATCACCAACAAAAAGCAAAAAATGAAAAAATAAAAGTGGCATATGACAGCAAAAAGAATGACTGTTTACATTATGAAAGCTGAAACAAAAGGGCAGAGCATCACGTTGTTCCGCAGCTGAAAATGTGTATACTGGGCACATCCATGAATGATTGTGCAAGTGCCACCACTACTGATTTGGGGATTAAAAACAAATTTTAGCAGATAGGCAAATTCACAAATATGCAATCTGTGAATAATGAGGAAACGACTAGATATCTCTATGAATATATGTGCATGCCTTTGTGTGTGTGAGTATCTTCACTGATACATTTACATTGAAGTCCTAAGATTCCTTTGAAGGGGATCAGGATATGCCACTCCAAAATATGCCACTTTGAGGGATGGCCTAGTGCTTAGGATTCCGGGCTTCACTGCCGTGGCCCAGGTTCAATCCCTGGTTGGGGAACTAAGAGCCCACAATCCCCATGGTGTGGCCAAAAACAAAAACAAACAAAAAACCCAAAATATGCCACTTTGACATAAGAAATTTTAAGCTAAAGGAATTTGAGAAATGGCAGGAGCAGGAAGGACTCTGACCTCCCCCTTCTCCCCTGAAGCAGACCATAAGACCCTCACGCAACAGGTGCCCTCCCTGTACCCAGAGGAAAGGAGCATCTTTATCTCTGAAGACGAGGAATCTGAATTTCCCCCAGTTTATTACCCTTAGCTCATACCCTTTTGTACTATCACATTTTCCCACAACTTTCCCTCTTCATCAAACCTAGTAAATGCTCAAGCTTAACAATTTCTTCAAGTCTTCATTTCTTCTCAGGTCAGGTAAAACTTACATTAAATAAATTTACATACTTTTCTCATGTTAATCTGTCTTTGTCAGTTTAATTTTCAGGCCCAGCCAGAGACCCTAAGAAGGCTGAGAAGTTTTCCTCCCTTACACCTTCTCTGACTTTTTATCTCCCTTACATCCTCCTTTTCCCAGCTGCTCCTTGACCAATTTTCCTATCTCAGCTAATGCCCCAACAACTACCTAGTTATTCAGGACTAAAACTTAGTCTTGATGAGTGGATTTTTGGATTTTTTGACTCTTGATTTTTCTCCCCCCGTCAGCTGCCTATATCCCCAATCCATCACCAAGTCCTATCAGTTCTATCTCCACTACTGCCACCTTTGACCATGTCACTACCACTTCTTGTCCAAACTCATACAATAGCAACTCTCACACTATTTCACCTTTAGTACTTATACTATATCTAAATTGTCATTTATTTTTTCATTGCCCTTCCCCCTTCACATAACCTTCATGAGAGCAAGAACCTTTTCTACTTGATTTACCACTGTAATTTCAGTATGCAGAATGCCAAGCATATAGGAAGAGGTACTACAGGTACCTAAAATATCAAGCAATCGTAGGAAGGGAAAAAATATTAATTGAATGAATGAAGGCAACCTTTCCAAACCTTTCACTTCTCTTTTCTTTTTTAGTTTTCCTTCCTTAATTTAACTTAATATGTAATTCCTGGATGGCCAGAATACTATACTTCCCTTTCACTGTGGCATGTGCTGCCACAAGGAGGAAACAGCTGTCACTGAAAATTGGATCCACATATGCTAATACAACTGACTTAATACACCTAAAGCATATTTTAACTCATGTCATTTTTAAAATATTTCATCTCAGTGCTCACTGCACTACTTCAAGTCCCATTCCCTTGAATCAAAGAGTACACGTAGCTAATCTTCAGAAAATACTATCACTATTTGAAGACCAACTTTTTGAAACTCCTCTGAGTACATGCTTTTCAAAGTCATAAAAGAGAGGTGGTGGATATGAATGACACACTGCATTCATTCTGGGACCTTTAGTTGTTTTTTTTTTTTGCCGTCGCAGACCTCTCACTGTTGTGGCCTCTCCCGTTGCGGAGCACAGGCTCCGGACGCGCAGGCTCAGCGGCCATTGCTCATGGGCCTAGCCGCTCCGCGGCATGTGGGATCTTCCCACACCGGGGCACGAACCCGTGTTCCCTGCATCGGCAGGCAGACGCTCAATCACTGCACCACCAGGGAAGCCCCAACCTTTAGTTTTAAAATACAATGAGGCTATATATTATTCATGTCATAACTACCACCAACAAAAATTTGGGCCTTGTCACCTCTAATTTCAATGATTCTCTTGCAATTCCTCCATGACTTTCAAAGACAACTTTCTAATTAAAATCTTTGCCTTTTATTATATCAGACAATTACCTTTTCCTTGTTCTTATTTAAGATGCATATACAGCCAAATGCAATACAGTAGAAACCTTTAAAACTGTGGAACCAGAAATACCCATTTTTAATGTCATTTCCCCCCATCAGCCTGGTAATTTTGAGCCACGGTCACTATGGGGTAAGCTGACAGATAATAAAAATAAATAATAAGATACAAAATCTTAATAAATTTTTAACTTTGGTAAAATATAATTACTTGATGCTTTTCTTAAGGGCTTTCTCCAGCTTCTTCACCTGTTGTTGATAAAGTCTTAATTCATGCTGTGTGGGCCTGTAGAAGATAAATCATGTTGAACGCACTTATTTTTATTTAATAAAACTATACCGTAAAGATATTTAATAATAAACAATAGTGTATACCCTGTTACTTGTCACAAATATGCTTAAAAATTCTTAAAATATTTCATGATTGCTGGGCTTCCCTGGTGGCACAGTGGTTAAGAATCCGCCTGCCACTGCAGGGGACACGGGTTCCAGCCCTGGTCCAGGAAGATCCCACATGCCACGGAGCAACTAAGCCCGTGCACCACAACTACTGAGTCTGTGCTCTAGAGCCCGCAAGCCACAACTATTGAGCCCGCGTGCCACAACTACTTAAGTCCACATGCAGCAACTAAGACCCAACACAACCAAAATAAATTAATTAGTTAATTAAAAAAAAATTTCATGATTGCTAATGAGGTATTTATTGGCCATTGGGTTTCTTCTTCTGTGTATTCCCTGTTCAAAACTTTCTACCCATTTTTATTGTTATTAATCTATTACTTGTTTCTATAGTAAATTATTTCAAATGCACGGACAAGAATAGAGAATAGTAAGACAAATAGTACTGTGTCCACCCCTCAAGCTTTATCAAAGTTGAATAGTAATTTGTTTCAAATATTTTAACTAAAACATTATACATGTACTTAAAACTCCATGTGTGACCCTGATTACTGTCATTGCTCTCCTTCCCATACCACAGGTGACCACTATCTGAAATTCATTCTTCATTCTTCCCATGCATGTTTTATAAATTTTTACCTCATATTCAAATAACCATAAATTTACACATTATTATGTGGCAGGCTTTTAAACTTTATAGAAATGGTTTTTACTGTAGGTATCAGTCTCCTCTCCATTAAAGTATAAGATTTACAAGAACAAGGTATTTGTTTTGCTTATTATATATTATCCCAGAACTTAAGGCCATGTCTAACTTACAATAGGTATTCAACAAATATTTGTTGAATAAAAAACTCTCAGCAGTGTGCATTCCTTATTACTCTCTGTTAACAGGTAGAGTGCCATCCTTTTGTGGTTGTATGATGTACATAAATAAACCTTTCTGTTGTATGCCATTTAAACTTTTTAATTCCCCCCCTTCCCACAACACGGGCATATGATGAGGTAATAAGACATTCTAAAGTAATTTGGAAAAAACAATTGAAATAAAAAATGAAGTTATTTGGGAAAGGGAAACCTGCTGGCATAAGACTGAATATATTCTGAGTTCCTACCCAGTTTTATCTTCTTCCTATTTTCTCACTTTCCTTGCCTATGTATGTATTTTTGCTCTTTCCATGATATGAGAGACAAATGACTAAAATAAGTATGAGTATGAGGTCCCCAACATTAGTTTTAGAGTAAAGGGGACAGAATGATTTATTTAATATTCAAAATTCCAGTTTATGCTTAAATGGAAGTTAAATAAAAATGACAAGTTTCTCTCACCTGCTTTCCAAATCTTTTTGGAGATTCAGCTTTTCAATTAAAAGTGCATCTATCTTAGATTTCGATTCCTTGAGTTGATTCTGTAATGACTGCAACACATTTCATAAAAATATGGTTAACTTTCCTGGGAGATTATTTAGATTATCATTTTGCTTTATAAAAAAAGTATTTATCAGTCATATAGTCCCCATACCATTAGAAGGCCTTTATAAGTGGGTGAAGCACTCAGACTCCTGTAGTCTTCTTCTGACTCACTTTCATCTTCTTCATATTGCCTATGAAAAGATACATGCAGTGTATTTATGAAAAAAAAATCTAGCTAACAAAAATCAAATCAACACAATAAGCATTTGATAACCTAAACATGAACTAAAATTTAAGCTAAATTTCCTACTTATTCTCACAGAAAATGGTATTAGAACATACTACTTACTACCTAGTGCTATAGTGTATATTTGTTCACTAATGCCTTAATTGGAAGGTAAGATCCATGAAGACCAGAACTTTGTCTTGTTCACCATTGTATCTCACTGCCCAGAAGAATATGGGGCATAAGAGGTGGTGAAAAAACACTTCTTGAATGAATAAACAAAGCATATTGTTTTTTCCTTCTAGTACTTTTAGGTCACAAAAATATCTATATCAAAAAATGCAGGGACTTCCCTGGTGGCACAGTGGTTGAGAATCTGCCTGCCAATGCAGGGGACACGGGTTTGAGCTCTGACCTGGGAAGATCCCACATGCTGCAGAGCAACTAAGCCTGTGTGCCACAACTATTGAGCCTGCGCTCTAGAGCCCACAAGCCAAAACTACTGAGCCCACGAGCCACAACTACTGAGCCCGCGTGCCACAACTACTGAAGCCTGTGCACCTAGAGCCCAAGCTCTACAACAAGAGAAGCCACCGCAATGAGAAGCCCACACACCGCAATGAAGACTAGCCCCTGCTTGCCGCAACTAGAGAAAGCCCGCGTGCAGCAACTAAGACCCAGCAACGAAGACCCAATGCAGCCAAAAATAAATAAATAAATTTATTTTTTAAGAAAATGCAGAGTATAAGTGGACAAGGCCACAGACTTAGTGTCCCTGATTCAAGTCTTGACATCACCATTAACCAGTTGTGTTATTTGGGTAGGTCAGTCTCTCAAAATTTGTTTTCTCATCTATAAAATAATTTTATCTATTAATTAATTTTATCTATTAATTAATTGATTTTATCTATCAATTAATTAATAATCTGATAATTATCTGATAATTTCTGTCACATCTACCTCACAGAATTGGTGTTAAAAGTTAAAAAGATATCAAAGCATTCTGTGAGCTATAAAGTACTAGAAAATCAGTATTAATGTTTTTTAAAATCCTGATACACTTAACACAGGGCTGTCTGATACGGTAAACTCTAGGTACACATGGGCAATGAGCACTTGAAATATAGCTAATGCAACTGAAGAGCTAGACTTTTGATTCTATTTCATTTTTTCTTTTTTAATAAATTTATTTATTTATTTTTGGCTGTGTTGGGTCTTCGTTTCTGTGCGAGGGCTTTCTCTAGTTGCGGTGAGTGGGGGCCACTCTTCATCGCGGTGCGCGGGCGTCTCACTGTCGTGGCCTCTCTTGTTGCGAAGCACAGGCTCCAGACACACAGGCTCAGTAGTTGTGGCTCACGGGCCCAGTCGCTCCGCGGCATGTGGGATCTTCCCAGACCAGGGCTCGAACCCGTGTCCCCTGAATTGGCAGGCAGATTCTCAACTACTGCGCCACCAGGGAAGCCCAATTCTATTTCATTTTAATTAAAATTTAAAAACTGAAGCCGTGTGAAATATTCTTCTGTTAAACACGACTTTATTGTTTAGGACTACATACCACTACCATGCATCATGTTAAGGTATTAATGTTGTGGCCTAGCTGTGCACTGGGTGCGTGGGTAGTTTGTAGTACTATATACAAACACACCACCAGTCTAGTCAGTATCAAAGGACTGATTCAGTTAGAATGTTTTTTTTCCTATATACCAATATAACATTGTAAGGTGTTTGTTATGATACTATATTTATGGTGATGCCTATATAAATCATAATTGATAATTAATATAGTTATTATTTTAATTATAAGAACTAAACTTTTTTAGTTTAAAAAATAATTATGGACAGATTTTTAACAGAATCAAGTGGAGATGATAACATCTGAGTACAATAATTGGAACAGTAAAGAAAAGAGACTGAAAGAACGTATGCCACAAATTTCCTAATGAATGCTACTATAATTTGCTATAAAGAACTCTTACAATTCAACAATAAAAGACAAAAAAGTCAATTTAAAAATGGGCAAAGGATGTGAGTAGGCATTTCTCCAAAACAGATATGCAAATGGACAATAAGCCTATAAAAAGACACTCATCATTAGTCCTTAGGGGAACACAAATCAAAACCACAATGAGATATCCCTTTAGGATATTCACAAAGTTGTGTCACCATCTCGACAATCAATTTTAGAACATGTTCATCACCCCACTGAGAAATACCATACCCATTATCAATCACTCCCCATATCTCCTCTCTGCCCTGAGTCCCTACTCCACTACAATCCAATTCCTAGGCAACCACTCATCTACTTTCTGTCTTTATGGACTTGCAGATTCTGGACATTCCATGTAAATGGAATTGTATATTTTGTGATGTTGTGTTGCAGCAGAGTAGGGGCTCAGGGCGGGGAGTGATTGCCAACGGGGTTTCTCAATGGGGTGATGAACATGTTCTAAAATTGACTGTGGAGATGATGACACACTCTGTGAATATCCTAAAAATCATTGAATTGTATGCTTTAAAATGGTGAATTTTATGGCATGTGAATTATATCTCAATAAAGCTGTTATTTTAAAAAGTTGTTATATAAAAAATCTTTTAGGATAATAAAGTAGATGACGATAGGACGCATTTTCAGCAAATACATAATGAACATATTAAGAAGTTTCCTTTCAACAGTCAAAAAAGAATTAAAGTCACCGAAACCAAAATTAACCATACAACAAAAACTTTTAAAATAATTTTTTAGCAAAATCTGAGCTTATAATTTTGGCCACCTATAAAACATTTTGAAGTGTTGCACAAAAACAGAAACTGTCCTTACATGAAATAAATTATTTGTTATGGAAATTTTGTTGGAAAATTATGAGAAAACAAAAGTTACTTTTATAAAAAAGTGAAAGATCTTCAATTAAGCCCATGAACAACTGCCTGGAGAATACAAGACCTTTCTTATAACATCAAAGATGAACTGATTTAATTTTAAAAACTGCAAATACGTTTCTTTATCTTTAGATGAATCATATCTCAATTAACACTTTGGGAATGTTCTGTCTCAGAGGACTTCCAGATTTACCAAGAAATGTTGACAATTTGAGGTCTTAAAATAAAAATATCACACTTATGGTGTGTCTTTGAATTTTACATATCTATCAAAGAAGAATTTCAGCTAGATATGAAAAAATCATTTTTTTCCACAATGGAAGGTGCTCTAGCTTTGTAACGTCAAAAATCCAGATTTACTGGAATGTTCAAAAGACTGATGTTTCTCATTGCTTTGTTATACTGTATAATACATATTAGAAATGTGCTCAGTTTTCTGAAGCAGACTATGACAGTGTCATGAATATAGTTGTTAAAATTATACAGCACCTGTGTAAATACTATACCAGTTTGCAGAACCACTGAAACAAAATGACTTTAACAATCTTGTGTTTTTTGCCAATGCTTATTGGTTGAGCCATGGAAGGGTTACAAAGACTAACTGTACTGTTAACCTGGATATTAAATAAAATATATTAAAATGTATTTCATTGGTTTCTTTTTACTTTTCAACTTGGCTACATGAAAATGCGAAATTATATATGTGGCTTGCATTACATTTCTATTCGAGACAGCTGTACTAATGTATCCCTCAGACCTTCTTCTAAAACACATGCTAGCCTTGAACAAATGACCATTTTAGGAAAGGTGACTAAAATAAGGATGACTGAGTAGCCTCTATATAACAAGTACTAAAATAGATGTTTTATACAAACTATTTCACATTTAACAGGTGAGGAGTTTGAGTAGTTATTTAACTTGCTCAAAGTCACGCAAATAGTAGTAGTAGTGAGATTCAAATTGAAATCTCTCTGGTTCCAAAGCCTATGCACTCGCATCATTCCCTATATATACTCTAAAATACCTGCCACTATGGCTATACTTGTTCTCAAGAGCAACCTAATATATGAATATAGTAGAGGAGACCAATTTTAAATGTATGCAGACCTAAAGGGAAATGAGTTTCAGTAAAGAATCCTCACTTTCTTTTCCTGTAGTTCTTTATTTAGCATTGACAGATTTTGTGGTCTTCTTGAAGTAAAAACATAATTCTAAGCATCCACAAACTCTCATTTGGACATGGGATCCCCACAGCCAAATTCCTCCCACCCTTTCTCCAATGGCCTCCAGAAGCCTCAGGAGGGGCCCAGTGTTGAAGATCGTGCTCCTTAGGGGTAGAGAGAAAGAGCAAAACTAGAGAAATCCTGTGTTTTATTCTCTTCCCTAATCCAAACCATGTTCAGTCAGAGGTTAATCTCAAATCCACCTGCCTCCATTTCCCAAGACCAATTTAAAAATTTCTATCTAAAAAGAAGGATGGAATTAGACAAGGGGACTTCACTTTACTAATTCATTATAGAACTATTTTCCTTGGGGTAACTTTCCAAATGTCTCTGACATCTCAGAAGAAATTCAATCTGAGGCCTGTAGGTTTTATTCCTGCGTTACTTTCCTTGGCTCTTTAATCTATCTACCAAGCCAGGGAAATACTAATAGAAAAAGCCAGCAATATATTCCATGTAATCTACAGTGATATATTAATCTATATTACCATATAGTGATATAGTAATCTACAGTGATATATATTTCTGGGTAAAGAAAAGTAGGTAGGGGCGTCCCTGGTGGTGCAGTGGTTAAGAATCCACCTGCCAATGCAGGGGACACGGGTTCGAGCCCTGGTCCGGGAAGATCCCACATGCTGCGGAGCAGCTAAGCCCGTGAGCCACAACTATTGAGCCTGCGCTCTAGAGCCCGCAAGCCACAACTACTGAAGCCCACATGCCTAGAGCTTGTGCTCCGCAACAAGAGAAGCCACCACAATGAGAAGTCTGCACACTGCAACGAAGAGTAGCCTCTGCTCACCACAACTAGAGAAAGCCCGTGTGCAGCAATGAAGACCCAATGCAGCCAAAAATAAATTCAATAAATTTTTTTTAAAAAAGTAGGTAAAGTAACAACATAGCTGAGAGCCTATCGTTTTAAAATTTACTTTTCCTCTATTTCAGAGGTTACACCATGTTTGCAGTCTTCTAAGATTTCCAACTGCTTAACACTTGTATTCAAATATCTGCTGCCTTGATTGCAGCTTCCTTTGCTTTTCCTGAGTTTTCTCATGTATGGAGGCAGAAAGGAATACCAGTCCACAGTATTCAGAAACTGCCTTTCATGAGCTCTCTGGAGGCCTTCTCAAGCCTGCGCCCTAAAATGAGGGTCCAGATGGTGTGCCATAGGTGTGCTGTGCAAAGGGATTACAAAGGTGCCAAGATATTCATCTCTCTCAGCCCTCAGGACAACTGGACAGACCCCAGTGTGGTACACAAACATCACTTTCTGTGTTTCATGATGAGAAAAACTTTGGACAACACTGCCTTTAAAAAGTGGGTGTTTGGGCTTCCCTGGTGTCGCAGTGGTTGAGAGTCCGCCTGCCGATGCAGGGGACACGGGTTCATGCCCTGGTATGTGAAGATCCCACATGCCACAGAGAGGCTAGGCCCGTGAGCCATGGCCGCTGAACCTGCGCTCTGCAACGGGAGAGGCCACAACAGTGAGAGGCCCACGTACCGAAAAAAAAAAAAAAAAAAAAGTGAGTGTTAAACAGAGGGCTTCTACCTCTGCAAGAGGCCCATGTCCCATCTGTCTTCCTCCTTTGGTCTTGCTCCCCTAGCTCTACAGGTGTATACGTCCTCCTCCTGTGCTTCCTGTTTATCCCACTTAGGCCTCCAAATCACAGCCCATCTTCCTTCATTTTCCCTTCTCTTTCGCCTTCTTTTTTTAGTAATATAATACTTGTCAGTTAATTCTACACCCTCCTTTTAGAGTACTCCTGCTTCTTCAGGTGATACTAATATCCTATTTGCAGATCTCAAAATCCACCTTGAAGTTCCTACAATCTACCAAGTTAGTATTTACTCTTAGAAAAAAGACTGATAAGCTTTGTTCAGTCAATGAACTATGAAAAACTCTCCTCAGGGCAGACTCTTCATCACTGCAAAGTATAAGTGACTTCTAATTTTCCACCTGTGAGAACATTATGTATAATGCAGCCCCTATTTTCTTCCTATATCCTTCTCCCTTAATGAGACATTCAGTCCAAGTATCTGACCTGAGCGTAGTTTGCACCGGCCAAAGTATTATATTTCACTTCAGCTAGACCAATGATGATAGGATTGCTAAGCAAAAAAGTAATTCCTTTCCTCCAAGGTCCTCATTCCTCAATCCCAGATTTTCACTACAAATTCATGACAACCAGATTCAACACCACCCCCCACCAATGGCCTCAATCCTTTTATTATTTTTAGTCAGAGAATGCCAGTTTGCACAACTTCAGAGGCAACCTCTCACACCACATTCTACACAAGACATTTCAATGATGGCTATACTAAATCTTCTCTACTCTTACTACAAATCCCAAATGTTCTCTCTTCATCATCTAGATTGGTGGTCAGCAAACTGTTGCCTGTGGGCTACATCTAGCAGGCGTTTTTAAATTAATGTTTTATGGAACACAGCCATGCCAATTCATTTACTTATTGTCTATGGCTCATTTCATGCTACAACAGCAGAGTTGAGCAGCGGTGAGAGACTATACAGACTAAAATGCCTAAATACATACAGTCTGGCCCTTTACAGAAAAAAAGTCAACCAAGTCCTGAATCCAGATTACAATTTATTAAAGATATAGAGCAAAGGTTTCAAATAATATCAGCCTGGACTGTATAATATGTTGTAGAGCACTGAGTTTTAGTTGCAAACATTAAAAGTCTGATTTCATTTATAAACCTAACATTCTAACTTCTCAAAAAAGCAGATTTAGCTACAGTGGGCTCACATTCCTCACAGAGTGTACAGTTTAACTGCCCCCTTGAGACTGATGGTACACAGCTCTCCAATTTGCCACAGTTCCCACCTAACCTGCTTTACTCATTTTCATTATTTTCCTGATTCTGCAAGCTTAACAGTTTACAACCTCTCAAATGAAATTATTCATTTGCCTTCTCTTTACTCTTACATACTATGACTGTTCATTTTAGGCTAGGCTATGGTACCCTGCTACTTGGTCAAACACCAGTTTAGATATGGCCATAAGGTATTCTTTAGATGTGATATTTAAATCAAGAGACTTTGAATAAAACAGATTACCCTTCATAATGTGGGTGGGCCTTGTGCAATTAGTTAAAGACCTTAAGAGCAGAGACTGAAATCTTCAAGAAGGGAGGTATTCTGCCTTCAGGTTGCCTTCACCCTCAACAGTGCAACATCAACTCTTCCCTGGGTCTCTGGCCTGCATGCCAGCCTCACAGATTTCAGACTTGCCAGCTTCACAATCGCATGAACCAACTCCTTTAAAATAAATATCTCTCTGCATATAAATGTACATTCTATTGCTTCTGTTTCTCTCTAGAACCCCACCTAATACACATACCTACAACCTCATCACCAGCTTTTCTGTATCAAAGGAAAAAGCGCCTTCCTTCTTTCCAAGGCAAATGATGTCTTTTTGTTCATTTATAGCTCACTCTTGGTCCTGTATGAAGCCCAGCCAAACTGGCTTATAGTACCATAAAAAAGTCTACTCTCTTACATCTATGAACTTTTGCTCAAAGCATACAAGCAGTGGGGTTTTTTTGCCTTTCTGCTTTCCCAAATTTTACTTATTCTTCAACCTCAAGCACAACCCCCATCTGCTTTGTAATGGCTTTCCTGGTTACTCCATCTAAAACAAATTTGCTCCCGTTATCGACTCCTGTATTACTTACTGTCTGTACAGTTTTTAGTAATTACTCTATTGTGACATTATGCCTTAGTGTCTTTTAAGTCTCATATTATTTTTAACTATTAATGTGTTTACATTTAATTTCCCTTACTAGATTGCAAACTCCTGGAAGCTAAGAATTGTGTTCAAAACGTTGTCCTAGGGACTTCCCTGGTGGTCCAGTGGTAAAGAATCCAATCAGCCTTCCAATGCAGGGGACGCAGGTTCGATCCCTAGTGGGGGAACTAAGATCCCACATGCCGCAGGGCAGCTAAGTCTGCGTGCCTCAACTAGAGAGCCCATGTACTCTGAAGCCCACGCGATACAACTGAAGAGAGAAAAAAACCCAGCACGCCACAACTAAAGAGAAGCCCACGCACCTCAACGAAGAGCCTGTGTGCCGCAAAAAAAAAAAAAAAAAAAAAAAAAAATCCCGTATGCTGCAAGGAAGAGCTGATGCAGCCAAGATAAACAAAGAAACAAAACTTTGTCCTGTCTCTAGAATCTATCTAACACCATGCCTACCATCTAAAAGACATAGTTTTGAAAATCAGAAGGTCCCTGAAGTTAATTGGTATAATACTACTTTCTGAATAGAACAAAGCAAGGAGTTGCTCTATCATTAGTTGTTCTCTTCTCATCTTCCCTTCCTTCCTTTTTCACTTCTTTCTTCCCTTCTTCCCTCCATCCCGCTCTTTTTTAAGAGTCCCCAAGGTGCTAGAAGGAATCAGCAACCAGCACAGCTCTGCCATCAGTCCTACTGAGTTTCTGGAGTCAGTACTCTTGGGGCAAGAATACTAGACAATGTACGCTTAATGAAAGCAGATATGCTTAATGAAAGCAGAGAACTTATCTGCTTTATTCTAGTTTATCTATTTTATCTGTTCAGTAACAAAAACAGAACTTGGCAGAAAGTAGGTGCTCAAATATTTGTTAAAAGAACTGTTCCATTTATAAACAATGAAACAGAATAGCCACTGTTTTAATGACTATATTAAAGCACTTTAGATTATTTGGCCTTAGATATCTTTCAGCTATTTTTGGTTAGTCAAAGACCATTATTTTTAAACTTTACCATTATTTCTTTAATCAGAGGCGACAACTGTGTTTTACTCTATATACTTGATTTTTCACTATGACATTTAATCTTTATCTCATATAAATCTGCATACTAATTAGGCTGTACTTTGGCAGGCAGCTAATCCAACCCTACACACTTTGTGGATATACTCAGTAACTATCTAGTGGTTAGATGACATCAGTAGAACAAATTATAATACTTCAACAAAAGAAAAATACTATTTCTTCTGTGACCGATACTTTGGTGATTATTAAATATACATATTTTAATATAAATGCAACAATATACTTTAACATAAGTGGTAAAGTACAGTCTTGAAAATCTTTATAAAAAAAGAAATTTGTAGTTAAACATATTAGGTAAATTACACATATATCAGGTAGATTTCCAAAGTATATTTGTTTCAAAAGCCCATAGAAACTTTTGTTGTAATTCATGACTCGATAATAACTTTAAAAATTGTAATACAGGACTAGTCGTACCTTTGTTTATGAAATTTTCTAATTTTAGATTCATAGTAATCAATTAGGCAAAGCAACCTAGAAAACAGATAAGTTGAATTATTTTCAAAATGTGGTATTGGAACATTTACTATCTCTCTATACAATTTCAAATTACAGTGATAAACATACATGTTATCTGCAAATTTATAAAAAATTTAAGTGATTTTTGCCAGAAGCAAGTATCACACTATGCCATATATTTTAATTTTAATGTATATATTTTTAAATAACCACAGACATTAAATCTCAACATATTAAATGCATATTGTCCAAACAGTTCTACCTCTAGCAATCACTCCCACAGAAATATGTGCCTAAGGCTGTAACTCAAGATGAACGAAGTTGCTTGATGCACCATTATTTATGAGTGAAAACTCAGATACAATCTAAATATTTGTCAACAAGGGAAAAGTTAAATAAATAATGGCACATCCATATTATAGAAAATGAAGAGGCATGAGAAGAGACAATGTAAATTTCTACATCCTAATGCGAACTGATAAGGTTTAAAAATGTTGCATAGCAAAATGTATATTACTCTATTTTTTTAGGAAAATAGTTATAAATGAATCTGTATATGTATTGAAAATGAACTCTATGGGTTCTTAGCTGAGGGATAATACCACAGCTAGGGGACAGTGTTGGTTGTCACACTGAATAGTTGGGGAGGGGGCGATGATGCTTAAAAGTTCATCAATGAACATGATGAATGCTCATCATGCCCTACACAGTGAAGAATGGTCCCACCCAAAAGCCAACAGCACTATTGCTGTGAAACACTAGGAAGGACAAAAACCAAACTGTTAAAAGTGGTTATCTCTGGGATGTGGAAATTAGGAGGGGTAAGCAGGTCTATAACATTTTACTTTACATACTTTTATATTGTTTGAATTTCTAAAAGCACATATTGCTTTTGTAATTCAAAAAATCCTCAAAGAAAAATAAAATAACACTATACTTTCACATATTATTCTTTTTAAAGCAAGAATGTATAGTATTTCACTCCTATCTTGGGAAACTTTTTTTTTCAGCGCTAATTCAACCAACTGTGCTTTTGATATCATAACTTTCCGGATTATCCTTCCTCTTCAACTTTCCCCATCCCAACACGTACCAGCTTTCATATTATCCTGCAAATGTGCTTTAATTTCCTTTATATACTTCACAAGCCCTCTCACCCCTTCCTTCCCCCATGCTACCATTCCATTTCTACCTTCTTCCTTCATAGCAAACTTCATTCATCCTGAATGACTGTTACCTCTACCTTCAATAAACTTTTAAAGAGGACTTACCAGGAATTCTGAGCAAATAAGACAGTGGGAAGGCAAACACAAACCAATGAGGTGGCATGTAACACTTCTTACCACCCTCTCCTTCTTCAAACACTCTTGTTCCTTGGTTAGCCTGACACTCAAACGTAACTCCTCTTCTGTCTCTTCTTTCTCTCTCTAAATTTTAAAGTTCTCTGGAGTTCAGCCTTTCTAACTGTAGGCCTGATATCTCTCTGTGGCTGACATAAAGTACCTAATGTTCGTAAATGAACCCATTATCCTCCTTCCCCATTCCCCAAACCTAGCTTGAAATCTGGCTATCTTTGACTGCCCTCCTTCTTTCAACATCTACAGTCAGTCAGTCTAGACAATTCCTGTCCATCTCTGCAGTATCTCTCTCCTTTCTTTTTCTTTATAGACCTCTGTTATCTACCAACTAGACTATTAAAACCGATCACTAATTTTGTCTGTCTCTGGGTTTAATTTCTTTGCTCATAAATCCTGGGCTTTTTTAATCCTGCTACACAGAAAGTAGAACCTAAACTCTTCAGCCTGGAGTTGAAGCCCCTCCAAGTTTCAGCACACCTTTCCTTCCATACTGTCTCCTAAGATACCATCACCTTGTGTACCCTACGCTCCAGACCTCTAGGACTACCTGGACTACTTGCCACTCCCAAATACGTTTTGTTTCCCAGACACCATATTTCTCTAACTAGAATACCTTTTCCTCATTAACGTCTATTAAAACTCTACAATTCCTCTTGGACATGCACTAGAACACAGCAGGGAATGACACGGAGTCTTTGGCTTCATTGAGCTTACAGCATCATGGGGAATACAGATGCCAGAACAAATTAATACAAATGTAATGAGAATTACAACACACAAAATTCAAACTACCATCAACTGCTCCCTTTAAGGAACATGATATGTCTTCCCATCTGCAAATAAATTTTAAAGCATTCATCTAGGACTTCAACACACCTCAGGAGAATTGTTCCTGGGTATTGCATATTTACTGTTATGACTGTGTATGGAATTTTCCTCCCATTACATTTTCTGCTAGGTTATTATTGGTGTAAAACAAAAGCTATTGATTTTTATAGATTTATTTTGTAAACTGGACACCTTATTAAACTCTTCTATTGTGTTTTAAAAAAATTCTACAGTTCCTAACAATCTAGTTTACAAGTTACCTCCTTCATGAAGTCTTTCTGGTCATCCCCATCTTTCTCAGTGGAAACTAAGCTCTCCTTATGCCACGCCCAGTTAGTATCCTGTCTGCCTTACCATTACAGCACATACCAATGTGCCTTTTATTTTACTTACCTGAGTATGTGTCTATCTACCCAACAAGCTATCAGGTCCATAAATGCAGCAAACATCGCTTTACTCATCTGTGTATGTCCTATACTGTTTTGTCCCAATGCCTTTGTAACTTTTGACAATAGCTGTAGTGGCTACAACTGATGCATTTTTATATAAGCGTTAATTCACAATTTTTAAGTTCTGTGCTCAAACTGAAAATTTGTTTTATTAAAAACCAAATAAAGTGGAGAATCTCTAGGCCATCAGACAAATTCACACCTGAATTAGCTTGACTTCATCTGGTACTTGGTAAGTTTTCTCAATGCTTCTCTCCCTTTTTCTTGCCCTCTCACTCATTCAAAGTGCCTGTTATTTTGTTTTTGTTTTCATTCCTCTTCCTCCATCTCTCTTCTTACCTTATTCTCCCACTGTAATTATCTCTCTCCTTCTTTTTGTTCTTCCTTACTCCTATTTTCCTTTCTTTGCTTTTCTATTTATTCACACCTAGCTCCAACTACATTTTGTTATTTAAATTATTTATTATTTATATTTTTATCCTAGTTTGTCCTTCAAAAGGATAAAAATTGTATATATATATTTGTGTACATGTATATGTGTGCATTATCTCTCAAATAATTATTGAAACAATCTATAGTTTCAACTTGTTTTTAACTTATATGTGACTTCATTTATTTTTATAGTATAAAACAGACATACCTAATTAGTAAAACTCCCCAATCCTACTATGTAAACACATAAGACTAGTTAAAATGTAACTAGTTTATACTATTAAGTGAAAAGAACAAGGTGCTATCTTTTATACAAAGAAATATAATATCCATACTGTTTGTATTTGCTAAAAATAACACTAAAAAAATTATCTATAGGGAGAAGTAAGGAATAGGTTAAGGGGACGGGAATGAAAACAAAACCTCTCCAAATATAAATAATTACAGTTTTGACTTTATAATTGTATAAACGTCTTACATATTCAAAAGTAAATAAATTTTAAAAGCCAGCCCTAAAAACTGAAGACAAACTGAAACAAGTAAACCTAACTGTATATTAATTTGGTGCCACAAACACACAGAAAAGAAATATTTCAAGATATTTTAGAACACTATATTTTGACTGTACCCATAGTGGAATATATTATTAATGTCAAAGATAATTGCAAAGAAATTTAAATTTCATTCAGTTGGCTTACTGTTAGTAGCAATACTGGTATTATTATTTTGAAACTTTTTCTATATTATAGGATAAAGCAAATAAATAATTATGATATTATTCTTAGGAATAAGGAATTTCAGTGTAAAAGAAAACCGTTACAAATGTAAAATCAGAGTTTAAATAAAAACCCAGTAGTGTTAACTTCAGTTAGAAATTTTTCTCAGAAATATATATAGTTCCTGGTACTTGCCACTAAAAAGCCCTAAAATCAATGACAACGTAAGATAAGCAACCTAAACACTCAAACTGTGGTCTCTAAAATCCATTCCTGACTAAAAGGAACGAGAGCTCTTTTGAGAAATGTCTAATTAATTCATTTTAAATGAGTTAATTTTAAATGTTCAGTGTTAGTTTTAACAAATACCTAACTCCATTCCTCAAAAGAGCTCCTAGGGCAAAACAATGTACAGGATGTATCTTCTGCCTAAAAGTAAGAAATCTAACAAAGATTAATGGAGTTGGGTCTAAGGGATATAATACCAACATGATAAAGATCCCACCCGCCAAAGACAAGATAATTTGATCATTAAAAGCCCACGAGTTAATAACAACCTTTGAAAAAAAGAGAGATAGGCACAAACAAAAAATCTTATCGCTTATCATTGGAGATCATTAGGGCAACCACTGCTTACTCTAAAAAATTAAAATTAAAATGAAAGAACTGAGCATTGCACTTCCCTGTAACAAACCAAATAGGGTAACCAAATAGCCCCTATTCAAAAGGAAAGGTTCTTTTTTTTAATGGAAGACTTCTGGGAAAAAAAGAAAAAGAAAAAAAAGGGGTAGCAGAATTGAAAATAAGATCATCAATGGGGGAAACCATTAGATGAAAGGATGATGAGAAATTTTATAGTGGAAGGATCAGATTGTTATTATTTAAACCCCTGAACAATCTCATCATCCCTGAGAGTAGGTCAACTAGACATTATGTGCCTCCTGATATGTTATAATTAGAAGCATAAATTACCACCTATGAAGTATTTCGCCAAAAATACTTGCATCGGACTTTAGCTCTAACTTCCAGTTTAGAGGGAACATAGGAGATAGAAGAATAAATTAAATGACATAGTAAGGAAGCAAACAGACAAATCTAGCATGTACTTCTCCAGGACAACTGACCATTTTCTTCAAAAAGTTAATGACATTTAAAACAAACAAACAAACAGCAGAGAAGAGGGAGAGGAATACTTCACCAGTTTAAAAGAGATATAACCACACCCAAGATGAAATCTGTCTTTAAAAAAGTGATGACTCTAGCTACATATCAATTTACGTAGCAAATATTACTGTCTATCCAAGATGGTATGAGGAACTCTCTTGCAGAGATAGGAGAACACTCTGTTTTGAGTGATGATGCGCTCTTCGTCCTCCTTTGTTAATCTACAGATATCCTTCTGCAAAGAAGCAATAGTCTCTTGCTGCTCCATTCGTTTTTTCTTATAATGCTCACATTTTGCCTGTAAGAAATTTTTCAAAAAATATAATTATGATATATACATCAAGAACATGCTGTCCTAACAATATTGTACACAAAGCTATCCTCACAATTTCTATCAGGCTGCTTCATTCAAGAACCTCAGTACTGAGCCTGTCTTTAAATGGGTGCAAGCTCCAGGAACACTGATATGTCAGAAATGCAAAAACTATAACAAGTAAAATCAGTGTAAAATGGGGAAAATATAGCTTATAATTGCATGCATTCAAGGTTTCATAATAAGTAAAAGAACTCAATCTCCATAAAACTGATATAATTTTATATATATGTTTAGATGAAAATAATAATCAGAAAGAGACCAATATTAAGGATGTCAAAAAGAACCAAGAATTAAAATTAATATTCTTAAGTGATCAACGATAATTCAGGATTTCAGATGGTTTAATCACCTTAGGCATTCATGTAATGTGGTAGACCGCAAACTCAGAGAAACCAGGAATTTGTTCAGAAATAATATGTACCCCAAGATTTATACAAGGGAATGTAAATCTTGAATACTCTCTTGCCTTCAGTGAAATATCACCAGCCTGGTTTTCCTTTATTCGATAGTTTCCATTCCTCAGTGTCCTTAGAAAGCTCATAATCAACAGTACCATCATTGTTATTATTAATACACTTTTTATAAAGCTCAGTGAGAAACCCTATCCCCATCTGGCCTGCACAATACTAAGACACACCACTTTCAGAAGACAATGCCATATCTAAGCACATGTTCACCTGCTGATAGGGTCAAGTTTGCACAGACTTAAGAGACCCTCAGGGGAAAAAGGAGACTCAGCTCCTGGTACCATACCATCTGTCAGTAACCACCAGCTATACCCAGAACTTATCCTCTGCCTCAGCCCCACCTTGGAAGCCAGGCAGGAGCTCTACAGCCAAGTGACTTGGGTCCCAATTCCATCTCTATAAATTAGCCATGAAACTAGAATGATTGAATTTTTCAAGGTTGCAGGGTGTAAAAGCAAGATACAAGAATCAACTGTATCTCTCCTAAGACATTCTATGAGGTTAGTGTTACCCTAATACCAAAACCAGACAACACACAAAAAAGAGAACCACAAACCAATATCCCTTAAACAATGATGCAAAAACTCAACAAAATACTAGCAAACCAAACTCAGCAGCATATTAAAAGGATGATACACCATGACCAAATGGGATTTATTCCTGGAATGCAAGAAAGGGTTTTTCATACGTTGAACCAATGTAATAGACTACATTAACAGAATAAAAGGAAAAAAAACATGATCATCTCAATTGATGGGGTCTGTGTGCTGCAACTACTGAGCCTGTGTGCTGCAACAACTGAAGCCCATGTGCCTAGAGCCCGTGCTCCACAACAAGAGAAGCCACTGCAATGAGAAGCCATGCACCGCAACGAAGAGTAGCCCCTGCTCGTCACAACTAGAGAAAGCCCAGGCACAGCCACAAAGACCCAACGCAGCTAATAAATAAATAAATAACAAAACAACAAAAAAACAAAAAAAAACAAATTGCCTAAAGGCTTGGGCCTCTGAGATAATACCCAAAGACCCACAGGAATAAAAGATTATCTCTGTTCCACTGATGTTATGTACATAGTTTCCAAAAGACAAAAGTGGGACTATAAATCTGCCACACAGCAGAGTCACTGAACTCCCAGTTCCCTGACAGATACAGATAAAGGCCTGACACACATTCCTAAGTTATTTTTGCAGGAAGCAGACCCCCGCCAGAGGAAAACTGCTGACTGCAAGCATGTAGACACCAGACTGGTTGAAACTAGAAGGTTGATGATACTTGAAACCTCACCTTGATGCCAACCAGTGCAAGAATTGAGCACAAGCTGATCAGGCACTGTGCGGCCCCCTCCCTCACCCAGCCTTGAAAACCCTTTCCCTGAAAGTCCTCAAGGAGTTGGCACTCTTTTCCACCTTCTCCCTTGTACTCAAGCTATCCTTTCAATAAAAAGCTTTGCTTGCCTAAGAATCTTGAGGGAGCAATATTCATTTCTATGGTATTACTGTCCAAGAATCTGGAGAGGGCACAGTAACAATTTTAACAGCCCATGCCATCCTTCCTATATCTCTTTCCTCCCTACCTAGATATCAGTTACTTATAAGGCAGTCATGTATTAGGAATATCTTGCTGACTTTAATATACATTAGATCTATTTTTTCATTTGGCCCTAAAAAACACTCAATTTCATGGCTCCCTGTGTATTTTAGAAAGCTAAAGTCAATAGAGGAATCCAACACAAAGTAAAAAAAAAAAAATTGAAGCTAAAGAACTTGTGGAGAAGTGTAAAAAAGAGCTTGGTGGCTTTACACCAGATAGTTTGGATAATACATAATAATTAGGGCACAGAATATAGAGCTAAATTTTTTTCCTACTTTTTAAAAGTTTCAATAATAACAGGAGGGAAGTATTTTGTGCTATTTCAATTGTCAGCAGTAAATACATGTATGGAGAGAAAATAAAAATAAATATGGAATTGAAATATACACTAATAATATAAGTTGGAGAATGTCAAAAATTGTTTTATGATTGTTACAATGTCATGGAATAAGGTAAAAAATACAAAGTAAAATTACATTTTGAGAAGTCAAGAGTGCATATTTTAATCTTTGGGGTAACCACTAAAAGAATAGTAAAAATCAGTTTCCTGATCCATATACTCTCTATGAAGAAAGAAGAGGGAGAACTACCTGATACTGTTCACATTGACTTAAAGCTGAAATTATCTGCTTAGATCTTTAGAGGACCCAAACGTTTATCAAACTTTATCCACAGAAGCTAAGTACAGAAAAAGGGAAACTGTACTGAAGAACAAAGAAACTGCAAATACAATGTTGTCTTTTAGTTTCTGCATTTCCCCAGCAATCTCTCAACAGCAATCTCTCAAGAGCAATCTTTCAAAATATTATTGTCAAACATCTGTTAATTTCCTAGATGTCTTTGCCACATACACACAAAATCAATGTTTCCTTTCTCTCAACTGCAAAATATGCAGCACTAAACCATTCTAAAATTGGAAACAAGCATATGCCAAAAAAAGAAAAATGTGCCTCAAACTGTGAAATAATTGTTCTCCAGGAGCACTTCCATCTTCCCCAAGAAAGCACAGATTAACTAGTACAGTACAGAATATATGACTAGTCTGTAATAGAACTGGACAATCAGGCAACATTGAGGGGCAGCAGTTCCTTGGGTTTGCCAATTTCTGTTACATTCTATAAAAAGTACCCTTTAGAGGCTTCCCTGATGGCTCAGTGGTTGAGAGTCCGCCTGCCGATGCAGGGGACATGGGTTCGTGCCCCGGTCTGGGAAGATCCTACATGCCGCGGAGCGGCTGGGCCCGTGAGCCATGGCCGCTGAGCCTGTGCGTCCGGAGCTTGTGCTCCGCGACGGGAGAGGCCACAGCGGTGAGAGGCCCGTGTACCGCAAAAAAAAAAAAAAAAAAAAAGTACCCTTTAGGTACTTAAAAAACAAACAAACAAGCAACTAATTTCAGTTGAGCAAAATAGCATAGACACCCTACCCCAACACCAGGTTTTAACACCCCAATCCTAATTCTGTCTGTCCCCCACGGCAGACTGGAACATGAGACCTCCTCTGTACCAATTTATAAGCTACATAACAAATCTCTGGGACTTGAAACAAAAAGTTAATGGCCCATAATTCATTTAAAACAGATGAACTACTTGACAGAAAATACATGCCACTCCAAGTCACTTCTTACCAATGAATCCTCAAGCATCTATTCTTTCAACTGCCTAAAACCCTAGTACATTCATAAGTCTTATATTTTAATAATTTGACTTCATGATTTTTTATAGATCAACCTTTCTGAAAAAAAAATAGGCATTGTCCTTAAAAAAAAAACAACACTGCTCTCCCCTGCCCTCATCTCCCTCTCTCAGTACCACCTGATGGCTGCTTTCTCACATCAGTAAGTTGATGAGTTAAAGAGCTTCAGGTTTCCGCATGGTCCTATATCTGAGAGCAAGGTCAAAATCAAATGCATACAGAAATATTTCCAAAATCCCCCTCCCTGTAGAGAGAGTTTGAATGTACCGTTGATGAGGAAAGCAACCTAACAAAGCAAACCTAAAAATGTAAAGTTCTGGGCTTCCTTGGTGGAGCAGCGGTTAAGAATCTGCCTGCCAATGCAGGGGACACGGGTTCGAGCCCTGGTCCAGGAAGATCCCACATGCCGCGGAGCAACTAAGCCCATGCGCCACAACTAATGAGCCTGCACTCTAGAGCCCGTGAGCCACAACTACTGAGCCCACGTGCCACAACTACTGAAGCCCGCATGCCTAGAGCCCGTGCTCCACAACAGAAGCCACCGCAATGAGAAGCCCGTGCACCGCAATGGAGAGTAGCCCCCGTTCGCCGCAACTAGAGAAAGCCCGCGCCCAGCAACAAAGACCCAACACAGCCAAAAATAAATAAATAAAATAAATAAATTTATTAAAAAAAAAAAAGTAAAGTTCTAACAGTAAAAGATTTTGTTGACTGATGAATAACAGAAACAGACTTGGCCATCAAAGAATGACAGTGTCTTCTCCAGAACGACGATCAATACCAGCAGGTAGAGTACTGTCCACCCCAAGCTGGCAGCCTAAATGAGGGCAGAACACCAACTGTCTGAGGCCTCATACCAGAACTTCTTAGTATCTCTGGCTGATTCTCTCTGGCTCCTGAAATTTATATTAACTCATCAGATCCTTTCAATGCTGCCAGTATAAACTGAGGGGACATCCAGACGCTGCCTTGAGGAGTAGTGGTCCCTTTTAGGCAGCCTGAACTCTCTGTGTGCAATAGTGTTGTGCCGACAAAAAGCATCTATAATGATATAATGTTTCTAAGTATCTGTAGTGTCTCATAAAACTAAATACTGGTTATCACTACAAAAAATTTATTTCGTTTAATCATAATAAACACCAGAGGTTTGAAATAAGAGGTTTTTTACATTAGGAAATTAAGTATTCAATGTTATAACATTGTTATTTCAATAAAAAGTAATAAAACAACTTAAAATCACAAAGTATATTCCATATAAATATTATGTAAATTTAACTCAATAATTCAAGTATTTACTGAGCATCTACAACTAATAATAAAGAAGACACTTTCTTAGCCCTAACCAAAATAGACAAAAATATTTGCCCTCATGGAGCTTACATTCTAACACAGAGATATATAAACAAAACAAAGTGTATATAGTATATTAGCATGTTAGATGGTGCTAAGAACTATGGATAAAACAAAGCACAGAAGGCAATATGATATGTGGGGGATAGGACTGCCAACTGTAAGCAAAGTAGTCAAAAAAGGAATCCCTGAGAGATTGTGATGTGACACTTGAGTAAGGAGACAGAAAACAAACCATGCAGCTATCTCTAAAAAAGCATGCATGGCAGAGGGAAAAAGAAGAACAAAATGTACAAAATCCCTGAGGTGAGAATGGTCAAGGAAAATTTCAAAGAAAAGCAAGAATGTCATCGTGGCTGGAGGAGAATATGCAAGAGGTATAGTAGATGAAGTCAGAAGGTAACACGGGGCCAGATCATGTAAGGCCATGGTAAGAGTTTTGGATTTTCCTCTTAAAAAACAAAAAGGAAAGTCATTGGAGTGTTTTGAGCTACTATGTTGAGAGCACATTGAAAAAGGCAAGGGTGGGAGTAGGGAAACCAAGAGAGAAGCAGGAAAGAAATGAAGGTGACTTGGACCAGAATGGAGACTAAAAGAAGAAAGTTTGGGAAGGAAATTCAGGAACTCAGTTTTAGACATGTAAAAAAGTTCTAGATGTCTATTAGACATCCAGTAGAGATATCAAGTAGGGTGCAGGATGTGAGTCTGAAATTAAGGGAAGAGGTGTGTGCTATGGATTTAAAAGTGCTGTGAATTGGACTGAGCATCACCAAGGGAGTTAGAATTTACAGGAAAGAGAAAGGTCTGGGGAATCCAACACTAAGAGGTTAGGAAGATGAGAAGAATCAGCAAAGGAGCTGAAAAATAACCAGTGGCGTTGAGGAAAACCAGAAGAGAGGATGTTCTGGAAACGAAACAAAGTATTTCAAGGCAACAACGATAGGTCAAGTAAGATAAGGACCACTGAATTAAGCAACATGAAGTCACCTGTAACCCTGACAAGCTGTCTTAATACCACCGTGTAAGAAAATGTTTAGCTCAGTACCTGTAAAGCCTTATGCTCCTTTTGAAGTTCTTTTATTTTATTCTGTTGCTGGCAAACCCTATTTAGGGATTCATCCTCCATTTCACCAATTTTGGATTTCACACTCTCCATAATTTGTTCCAAGTCATTAGCTCGTTGTTCCTGATCTGCTGCTCGGCTGTGTTGTAGCTGAAGTTCATTTCTAATAACACATACACAATTCCTCCCTTAGTAATAAAAATAAAACATATCAACAAACATATCCATCTAACAACACAATGAGTTTCTAAAATTTCTTTGCATTCTTAAAATTTCTATCCTATAACACAAACCAACTGAAGAAATATAGGATACCATTACATATCTAAGCTAAGCTATTACCAAAAGATTTACCTACTAAAAACATTTTTAATTTAATATTTAATCACAATGGAAAATTAAATTTTAAGATTTTTTTCAAGGGAGTTATTTTTAGAATGCATACCACTTGTACACAAACAATTGAAAAGAGATCTTTTTTTTCCATTTTCTTACTTAAGCTGCTTATTAGTTTCTATGAGCTCCCGGATCATGTTCTGTTGACGTGATGTTTCTTCCATCAAAGTTTTTAAATTCTCCCTCATCCTTTGTGATGACTGTTTGTCAAAAATGATGAGATCTACATTTTTTGAAATGTAATACACATAGTAAAAATAAAGATAAGGAAAAAAATTTAACATCAAAAATTTTTTAACAGAAAAAGAACATTTTTATCTTAAGAAGCAAGAATAGGACCTGATTACCTTTCGTATCTGTTCTTTTGTCTAGAGATAAAGGTTTTAAGCCATGCATCAGCAACAGCACGTTTATGCTTTCCCATTCTGCTTCTTCCCGCTACAATTACAAGGGAGAAAAGGATCAACTTTAAGATATAAGGTGAAGAAATACCCTTGTATATAATTTCCTTTGTTTCCAAAATAACAGACTTTCTCCAAAAGCTTTAATAGGAATTTTTATACACATATAATGATTAAAATTAAAACAAATTTGTTTCTAACAAAATTAAGAGACTAAAAAGGATGCAAAGAAGCACAGATAATTACATTATATAATTCCAGAATACTCATATATAGGCCTTCATGGATAAATTAAATAGAAACAAAAAACCTTGCAATTTCAGTGAAACAAACAGAATTTAGGTTTTTTGTTTTTTTAAAGTCTTTATTGAATTTGTTACAATATTGTTTCTGTTTTATGTTTTGGTTTTTTGGCCGCGAGGCATGTGGGTTCTTAGCTCCCCAACCAGGGATCGAACCCACACCCCCTGCATTGGAAGGCCAAGTCTTAACCACTGGACCACCAGGGAAGTCCCACCCTTAGGTTTTTTATTTAACTGAACCAGACCAGGCCCCAATCAAAATAAAAAGCTGCAAATTAGGTTATATTAATTGAAGAGTAAAGGAAGGTTGAGTCACTAAGAAACAAGTGTCACTTTAATCCTGACTAGGATCACAACAAAATCAAAACATATCTGACTTGACAGAGCCAGTAATTTAGATAGAACTTGTCCATCATACAAGGAACTAACTATGAAAAGGAGTCTGCCCATCCAGGGAACTGATTCTAGTAGAATCATTCTGAAAGACACTCAAGTTTTGTATTGCTGATTCTAAATATGTATTTACACCATAAACCTGAGAGGGTAAGTAACTCTCACTCTCTAGATTAAAAAAGAATAAAAACTAAAATAAATAAAAACCTAAAAATGGGAAGAAAAATAAGAACATAAAATATAGATAAGAACAGAAATGGAGATTTTTTTTAAATGACACATTTAAATCCATGATCTTAACAGTTTTATAACAGGCTCTTAATTTAAGTACAATGATCAATTTTGAAATCACTGTGTGAGTACTTTGTGTTCTTTTTAAAAATACCTTAAGTATCTTATTTATTTGTGAAAACATAATTTGAGTGAATTTTCAATCTATTTAAATGCTTGAAAAAATATATTTTATACATTTTCATTAGTGTAGAGTATGTAAATATCATAATAACTTCAAGATTAATAATTTAGACAACTTCTCCCCTCCCACCCACCTAGGCAATTTTTAAAAGTATTCTCCACATCCAAATGCCCCTCAGACATTAAAATATCTACCAAGACAGATAAGCAACAAGGATACACCATATAGCTAGAGAATTATAACCATTATCTTATAATATATATATATATATATATATATATATTTTTTTTTTTTTTTTTTTTTTTTTTTTGCGGTACACGGGCCTCTCACTGTTGTGGCCTCTCCCGTTGCGGAGCACAGGCTCCGGACGCGCAGGCTCAGCGGCCATGGCTCACGGGCCCAGCCGCTCCGCGGCATGTGGGATCTTCCCAGACCGGGGCACGAACCCGTGTCCCCTGCATCAGCAGGCGGACTCCCAACCACTGTGCCACCAGGGAAGCCCTTATAATATTTTTTAATGGAGTAAAATTTGTAAAAATACTGATTCACTGTGTTGTACTGTGTTGTACACCTGAAGCTAATATAGTACTGTAAATCAACTATACTTCAACTATACTTCAATTTTAAAAAATCTATCAAGACAAAAAACAAATTATTATGATGACTCTCTGATAGCACTATGACTCACAGTGCCAAACAAATCTTTCCTTTTGACTGCTGACTTTCTTCCCTTTCTTTATCCTTTCTATAATCCTCCTCCCTCCCACAACCTTTTCCCTTATTTATGTCTTCTGGTCACAAAGATTAATGACACAGAACTAAAATTATGCTGATAAGCCAAAAGCTCTGTGTGGGTATATAAGTGGATGCCTACTATGACTCATAAAAACAAAATGCTCTATAAATAACAATGTCACACATTTTGAATGACCCAATTACACATATCGTTCTTTGATAGCTCTTTTAAGAGAAAGAAAAACATAACTGTTCGCAAATTCTGAAAATAGTTGAGAATGGTATTTTCCAAAGTATGTGCTGCAGAACACCAGTCTAATGAAATATTCATCAGATTAGTGTTAAATAAGTAGGAAATACTGTATACTAAAGCCTCTTTTTGGAGACTGATAGTACAGTAAGTCCCCTACATACAAACGAGTTCTGTTCCGAGAGCGTGTTCATAAGTCCAATTTGTTCTTAAGTCCAACAAAGTTAGCCTAGGTACCCAACTAACACAATCGGCTATACAGCACTGTACTGTAATAAGTTTCTAATACTTTTCACACAAATAATACATAAAAAACAAACAAACACAAAAAATAAACATTTTTAATCTTACAGTACAGTACCTTGAAAAGTACACTAGTACAGTACAACAGCTGGCATACAGGAGCTGGCATCGAGTGAACAGGCAGGAAGAGTTACTGACTGGAGGAGGGAGAGGAGGTGGGAGATGGTAGAGCTGAACAATCAGCAGCAGGAGACGGAGGGTGAGATGCAATTTCACTCACGCCTGACGTTGATGGCACAGGTTCTGGTTCCTTGCTGGCACCAGATGCACGTTCGCATCTTTGAAAGTTCGCAACTTGAAGGTTTGTATGTAGGGGACTTACTGTATTGTGAAGTCTTAGAATAATGGTATCACTTAATAGTCTTTAACTCATCATTTCCCAAAATGATTTTACTAAAGCAGCCTTTGAAAGTAAGATTTTTCACATTTGTAGATGTGGTATCCTTTGACATATATTTTGACAAACACTGGCTTCAAATATTTTAGGTTTACCTGTTTTTCAGTCATGAGTCCGTCTGATGATTTGCTGGACTCCTGGGCTTCAGGGGCTGCTGTAGATACAATTTTCTTTGTAGAGTCAAAGGAAGTAGAGGTTGGCAATAAAAATTTGTGAGTTGCCTAAATTAAGAAAAAAGTGCAGCAGTTGTTAAAGGAAATTACATCTAAAAGAACCTACTACTCTTAGGCAATTTAAGTATTCCTGTGTCAAAACTTTTGTGACCTCTAAGAAAACTGATTTCAGGAATTTTATAATGTTCTCCTCCAGAAATAAAGCATTATGGGGTTTTACATACATACACACAAAGAAAACTATTTGTTTTAACTAGATAATATGAAAAGCAAGTGATGCTAATAAATAAATTGATGTTTTTTGGAAGCTGCTTCCCCAAAAAACTAAAAGAACTGTGTCTGACCCAAAGTTACAGGCCAGTCTAACAATTCACTGGACTAATTCGAAGGGTAAATGACGTGCCCCATTCTTAGGTGGTCTTTATTTATTAAGTAGCTAAGAAGCTAGCAACAAAGGATTCTGTATGGCACACACAAAGGTTTATATTAAGTTTACCCTCCCATCACTTGCTCTTGTTGTCTAAGACTGTGCCACTCTGTAGGAAAATATTTCTTTGGATTTTTTGATATCTAACTGCTCCTTTGCAGAGGCACAATCACACACACACATTCATTAGCATCATGGAATCTCAGAGCTTGAGAGAACCTCGGAAATTGTTTAATCCAAAATCTATAGCTGCCCAGAGCTGGCAAGAGAGAGTGCTGGGAGAATTGTACCAGTATATCAGATGCTAAAACCATCTGAGACCCAGAGAGGTAAAATGATCTTCCCAAGATTCCTTAGAAGTAGGTCTCCCAGCTGCTAGTTCAGTATTTCTTGCAAAGCACTATTCTGTCCTTTTATATCTGCTTCAGGTAGTGAAATCCAACTAAACAATTTACTAGCCACCAATAATTCATTTTCAGCTAAACCTAGTAACATATTACAAATTCTCAAATTCTGCCATTTTTGCTGCTTGACATCACAGAGTACTCTCTCCCCTTTAAATTCTGGTCTCCAACAACTAAGTCACCCACTATGTTACCCCTCCCACCTTTATTTTAAATAAAGATACTTCTCAAAAATATCAGCCAACTTCAACGGCTATCACCTTTCAGCTAGTTTTTAAACTTTTCATTAGAGAAATTTTCAAAAATACATAAAAGTAGAGAAAGAGTACAATGAACCCAAGTATCCATTAATTCAGGTTCAATGATAACCAACATTCTTCCATACTTGTTTCATTTCTTCCTTACCCAATTATATTTCAGTATTCATCTCTAATAAATACAGATCCTTTTTAAACATAACTTCAATACCACTGTCACACCCAATTATAGTAATAATTCCTTACTATAACTTAATATCTAGCCCATGTTCAATTCTCCCCCAAATGTCTTAAAAATGTCTTTTGGGGTTTTTATTCAAGGAATGCATATAGCATTCCTAAATTTCTTTTAATCTGTAACAATCTCACTCATCTCCCCCACCCTCTTTTTTTTTAACCTGACATTTATTTGTTGAAGAAATAGGCCATTTGTCTTATAGAATTACTCACATTTCAGATTTGGCTTATTGTATTCTTATCATTTAACATATTTCTTCATCCCCTGTATTTCTTGTAAACTAGTTACATCTAAATTCAGGTTCAGTATTTTTTGGCAAGAATACTTCAGAGGGGATGCTGTGTTCTTCCTACTGCATCACCAACAGGAGTCAGCCAGTTTTAAAGTGGGAAGAATACGTCTGTAGCAGACATAAGGGGAGTAAATATCAATGTAAGAGAATCCCCCAAGAGTGTGGAGCCACATAGTCTAACAATCTCCCTAACAGCCACACCAGACTTCTTTCAGATCTTCAAAGTGTCATCTCCCTCCAGGTTCTAGGCCTAGGCACTCTTATCCTCTTCACTTAGTTAACTCATACTTGACCTCCAGCTCTCGACTCATATTTCCTTCTTCAGGGAAATCTCCCCTGATCCCATGACTAGATCAGGTCCTCTTTTTATATGCTCTTCTAGCACTACAAAGAGTAAAGTATAAAGGTTTAGAGGTTCAGAGTCAGGTGGCCTGAGTGACTAGCAGCTTAACCATTTATTAAACTGTGTGACATGGACAAACTCAACATCTTTGAGCCTTGATTTCTTCATCTGTAAAAGAGAAAACACAGTAATACCTGTATCTCATAGGTTGAATTAAGTCAGACAACATATAGAAAGTATGTAGAACCTGAAACATAGAAACTTATAGATAATTGGTCTCATTGCCATATATTAGTATGCTGAATGAAACAGATCTTACCTAATCATACCACTGTATATTATCTTAGACTTTTTCTACAAATTACACAGCTTAATTACCTGTGTAATTTGTTTTATATGAACACGTCTACATAAAACTAAATTCCATGAGGTGAGTAGCCTCCTTTTTGGTAATAGTACAGCAGAAAACTCTGCCTCCAAAGACAATGAAAAAAGTTGAATAAACTATGTTAAAGAAATGTCTTCTTCTTAAAAGCATTAAAGAACTAATAAGATAATGACGAATTATCAAGGGAAAAAAATCAAGAAGATTAAAATTCACTTTTTCCCTGAAGGCATTTGCCAAATCCAAAGAAAAATCTGTGAAAATGAATGCTAAAATCAAAGTCACTCCCCCATTTAAAATTGTTACCTAGATGGGCTATAACTCTCAGAGTAAGGGTGAACCAGACGCAAACCAGCTCTGAAACCTAGCTTCCTCTCCTCTGGGTCGTTCTTATATGTCAAGAAGGTCCCACATTAATAGTGCTTCCATTGATTTACCAATTTTCAAGAAAATGAATTGGTTCCTTATCTTCTGAAGATAATCCTGTTTTAAAAATCTAATATTAGTATGAGGTTGTGAATTTAAACATAGTTTATACATTTCAGTTCACTGCAATTATTATTATTAATAATAATATTAAAATGGATTATAGACCTAAATGTAAGACCAGATACCATAAAATTCTTAGAGGAAAACATAGGCATAACACTCTGACATAAATTACAGCAATATCTTTTTCGATCCATCTCCTAGAGTAATGGAAATAAAAATAAAAATAAACAAATGGGACCTAATTAAACTCAAAACCTTTTGCACAGCAAAGGAAGCCACAGACAAAATGAAAAGACAACCCACAGAATGGGAGAAAATATTCACAAACAATGCGACCGACAAGGAATTAGTCTCAAAAATTTACAAACAGCTCATGCGGCTCAACATCCAAAAAACAAACAACCCAGTAAAAAAATAGGCAGAAGACCTAAACAGACATTTCTCCAAAGAAGACATACAGGGACTTCCCTGATGATGCAGTGGTTGAGAGTCCGCCTGCCAACGCATGGGACACGGGTTCAAGCCTGGTCTGGGAAGATCCCACATGCCACGGAGCAACTAAGCCCGTGTGCCACCACTACTGAGCCTGCACGTCACAAATGCTGAGCCAACATGCCACAGCTACTGAAGCCTGCATACCTGGAGCCCGTGCTTCTGCAACAAGAGAGGCCACTGCAATGAGAAGTCCGCACACAGCAACAAAGACTAGCCCCAGCTTGCTGCGACTAGAGAAAGCCCACACGCAGCAACGAAGACCCAACGAAGCCAAAGATAGATAAATTTTTTTTTACAAAAAGAAGACATACAGATGGGCAAGAGGTACCTGAAAAGATGTCCACCATTGCTAACTATTAGAGAAATGCAAATCAAAACTACGAGATATCGCCTCACACCAGTCAGAATGGCCATCATCAAAAAATCTACAAACAATAAATGCTGGAGAGGGTGTGGAGAAAAGGGAACCCTCCTACACTGTTGGTGGGAATGTAAATTGATACAGCCACTGTGGAGAACAGTATGGAGGTTCCTTAAAAAATTAAAATATAAAGCTATCATATGATCCAGCATTTCCACTCCTGGGCATATATCTGCAGAAAAACAGTTCGAAAAGATACATACACCCCAGTGTTCACTGCAGCACTGTTTACAATGGCCAAGGCATGGAAGAAAATCTAAATGTCCATCAATAAAGAAGATGTGGTATATATAAAATGGAATATTACTCAGCCATTAAAAAGAATGAAATAATGCCACTTGCAGCAACCTGGATGGACGTGGAGATTATCATACTAAGTGAAGTTAAGTCCAACAGAGAAAGACAAATATCATATGATAACACTTATATGTGGAATCTAAAAAAAATGATACAAATGAACTCATTTGCAAAACAGAAAGAGACTCATGGACTTAGAGAATGAACTTATGGTTGGGGGAGCAGGGATAGATTGGGAGTTTGGGACTGACATAAACACACTGCTATATATATATATTTATTTCTTTTTTTTTTTTTTTTTTTTGCAGTACGCGGGCCTCTCACTGTTGTGGCCTCTCCCGTTGCGGAGCACAGGCTCCGGACGCGCAGGCTCAGCGGCCATGGCTCACGGGCCCAGCCGCTCCGCGGCATGTGGGATCTTCCCAGACCGGGGCATGAACCCATATCCCCTGCATTGGCAGGCGGACTCTCAACCACTGCGCCACCAGGGAAGCCCCACACTGCTATATTTAAAATAGATAACCAACAAGGACCTACTGTAAAAAAAAATTTTTAATCTAATATCAGTATGAGGTCATTAATTTAAACATATTTTATGGATTTCAGTTCACTATTATTATTATTATTATTATTATTGAAGCTTATGTGATCTCATCTTTGGCTGGGGGAAGGCTATTCAAGCCTATCCTTTTGATATGACTCCACTAGTAGCTTCCTTGTTGTCTGATATCTTGAACCAGTTCTGCTCCAAATCTGAAATCATCCACTTTTTCAAGATCAGGAAGAGATGATTCTGGGAAGATGGCAGCATAGGAAGCATAAGGAATGAGTCTCCCCAACTAGAAAAAAACTTCACTGGCAGAATCTGTCTCATGTTAACTATTTTGGAACTCTGAGTCTATTGAGGCTTGCAAATTCCACTGAAGTATTAAATGATGATTTGTGGTTAATTTCACTCTATTTCACCTCTCAGCAGGGTAAAAGTTACCTATTCCCCACCCTCAGCTTTAAGGCAGGCAGCTGTGCACAATGTACCAGGAGCAGGTTATACCCAGTTTGTGTGAGTCAGGGTGGGCAAAAAGGACCTTGTCCTCCAAATTCCGGGGTTCTGTGATCTGACTGATTGCTGCTTCTGATCTCAGAGGAGCAGAAAAAGAAGCAGGGGTCTTATTGTACTTCCTCCCATTGTTATAAGCTTCTCTCACGCTGGTTAAAGTGACGTACAGGGGATTTAAAGGACCATTGTCCTTTTCTTCTCTTCATTCTTCTCTTTTCCCCTTTTGGAAACCGTACATTTAAAAACTAGGACATTTAAAAACAAATGCAGGGACTTCCCTGGTGGCACAGTGGTTAAGAATCCGCCTGCCAATGCAGGGGACACGGGTTTGATCCCTGGCCTGGGGAGATCCCACATGCCGTGGAGCAACTAAGCCCATGCACCACAACTACTGAGCCTGCACTCTAGAGCCCATGAGCCACAACTACTGAGCCCATGCACCACAACAGAAGCCACCACAAATGAGAAGCCCGTGCACCACAATGAAGAGTAGGCCCCACTTGCCGCAACTAGAGAAACCACACATGCAGCAACAAAGACCCAATGCAGACAAAATTTTAAAAATAATAATTTAAAAAAATAAAAGTAAATGCACATATGGGAAATTAGAAAGTCACTGCACATGACCAAGAAAGGTGTAGGCTAAAAAAAGACCTTAAGTTTATACCTCAGGCTGATCCTCAGCACAGAGACAGCCATGACAATTTAAAACAAACAAAAACAAAACCCAGAAAACCTTGGTGAAGGAAGAGAATCTTACTTCCAGACATACCCAATTATTAGATTGAAATGTTCAGTTTTCAACAAAAAATAAGGGATACAAAGAATCGGGAAAGTATGGCCCATTCAAAGGAAAAATAACAAATCTACAAAAACTGTCCCTGAAAAAGAAGACCTGATGGCAGAACTACTAGACAAAGATTTTAAAACAACCATCTTAAAAATATTCAAAGAACTGGGCTTCCCTGGTGGCACAGTGGTTGAGAGTCCGCCTGCCGATTCAGGAGATACAGGTTCGTGCCCCAGTCCGGGAAGATCCCACATGCTGCGGAGCAGCTAGGCCTGTGAGCCATGGCTGCTGAGCCTGCGTGTCCGGAGCCTGTGCTCCGCGACGGGAGAGGCCACAACAGTGAGAGGCCCGCGTACTGCAAAAAAAAAAAAAAAAAATTCAAAGAACTAAAGGAAGATGTGGAGAAAAATTAAGAGAAAATATATGAACAGAATGGAAATATCAATAAAGAGATGGGAAACCTGAAAAGAAATCAAAAAAATTCTGGAGTTGAAAAGTACAATAACTGAAATGAAAAATTCACTAGAGGCATTCAAAGGCAATTTGAACAAGCAAAAGAAAGAATGAGTAAAAGTGACAGTAAGACAATATAAAATATCGACTCTAAGGAACAGAAAAAAAAGACTGAATAAAAGTGAACAGTGTGGGACCTCCCTGATGGTCCAGTGGCTAAGAACCCATCTTTCAGGGACTTCCCTGGTGGTACAGTGGTTAAGAATCCACCTGCTAATGCAGGGGACACAGGTTCAATCCCTGGTCTGGGAATATCCCACATACTACGGAGCAACTAAGCCTGTACACCACAGCTACTGAGCCCATGTGCTGCAACAACTGCAGCCCACAAGCCTAGAGCCTGTGCTCTGCAACAAGAGAAGTCACCACAATGAGAAGTCCGTGCACCACAACAAAGGGTAGCCAGCACTTGCCGGAACTAGAGAAAGCCCGCGTGCAGCAACAAAGACCCAATGCAGCCAAAATATAAATAAATTTTTTAATTAAAAAAAAAAAAAAGAACCCATCTTGCAATGCAGGGGATGCTGGTTCTATCACTGGTCAGGGAACTAAGATCCCACATGCCGCAGGGCAATTAAGCCTGCGTGCCGCAACTAGAGAGCCAAAGTGCTGCAACTACAGAGCCCACGGGCTTTGGTGCCCATGCACCACAACTAGAGAGAAGCCCAAATGTCGCAAGCCTGCATACTGCAAAGAAGAGCCCGCACACTGCAACAAAAGATCCCACATGCCAGGGCTTCCCTGGTGGCGCAGTGGCAGAGAATCTGCCTGCTAATGCAGGGGACACGGGTTCGAGCCCTGGTCTGGGAGGATCCCACATGCTGCGGAGCAACTAAGCCCGTGAGCCACAACTACTGAGACTGCATGTCTGGAGCCTGTGCTCCGCAACAAGAGAGGCCGCGATAGTGAGAGGTCCGCGCACCACGATGAAGAGTGGCCCCCGCTTGCCACAACTAGAGAAAGCCCTCGCACAGAAACGAAGACCCAGCACAGCCAAAATAAATTAAAAAATAATGATAATAAAATAAATAAATAAAATTTTTAAAAAAAGATCCCACATGCCGCAACTAAGACCCGACACAGCCAAATAAATAAATAAATAAATATTTCTTTTAAAAAGTGAACAGTGCCTAAAGGACTGTGAGACACCATCAAGCAGGCCAACATACAAACTGTGGGAGTCCTAGAAGGAGAAAAGGGAGAGAGAGTGGCAGAGAGAATATTTAAAGAAATGATGGCTGAAAACTTCCCTAATTTGTTGAAAGATACAAATATATATATTCAAGAAGCTCAACAAACTCCCAAGAAATGTAAACTCACAGAGACCTACACCAGGAAGTACTATAATCAAACTTCTGAAAGACACAAAGAGAGGATCTTGAAAGCAGCAAGGGAGAAGTGACATATCACATACAAGGAATCATCAATAAGATTACCAGCATGTTTCTCCACAGAAACTTTGGAGTCCAGAAGGTAGTGAGATGATGCATTCAAAGTGCTGAAAGAAAGAAACTGTCAATCAAAAATCCCATATCTGGCAAAACTGTCCTTCAAAAGAGAGAACATTTTGCTTGTTTGGGTATTATAGATCGATTGAAATTTTGGTAGAAAATAATCCAAAAGAGGTTTAACTTTTGAAATTCTGTCTGCAGGAAGTGGAGTTTCTGAGTTATCATTAAAGTGAAGAAATGTCATTATTTGTTCAAACCTTCTTCTCGTCATAATCTTTGGAAAGATAGGTGTTTCAAGTAAGGGATCAACCAACCAATATTCTTTCCAGTGTGACTTTCTTATTTGTCCCACCAAAATTATTAATCCAAGAAACTTCTTCATGTCACTATCAGTTACATCAGTCCATTTCGAAGACTTACACACTTTTTATATGATTTTTCATTCTGTTGGTGATACAAGTTTGTCTGAGAAGTGACCAACTCAAAAAAGTAGTTACCAAAAATTAATTGTTATTTCACTAACACTTTGTGGGTTATTACACTCAATAGTTACACCTGACACATCTGTAAGTCTTCTAATTTTCGTGAAATGTTGTCTTCAATCCACTCTTTTGTAGAAGCAAAGGAGCACTCTCCAGCACCATGAGCTTCATTTTCACTTTCTGTATCAGAATCAATCACTAAGGTTTTTTGTCTTTTTGTTGGCCTAATATTCACATCATCTAAATCAGAACTATATTCTGAAGAACTATCATCTTCTGAGACACTAGTATATACGTCACTTGGAAAATCAGAGAAAGTACCTGCATAAATTCATTCAAAAATTCTTCTTCACTCAAAATTTCACAATGCGTCATTTTTGAAAATTTTACCATAATAAAATTGCATTTATAATATACACAAGATTGGAACAAAAACTTAAAGGAGCAAAATGTGAATGATAATGACAATCATAAGTTGTATAAAGAACCTTTGATCAATTTTAAGTTCTAACAGCTTGGCACAGTGATGTTAATTGTATCACTCTCTAAAAACATATTGATACATCTCCAGTCAATAACATTTGGGTAATAAAAGACACATTAATAAGTCTCCAGTCAATAATGTGTTAAGAAATAGATAATTTTTTTAAAAAAATCACTAGTCTAAAAGCTAATATTATTGTAACTTTGGTATGTAATGTCATATCTCATTTTCCACCTAATTTAGGAGACTAGGGTCTTCCCTGGTGGTGCAGCGGTTAAGAATCTGCCTGCCAATGCAGGGGACATGGGTTCGAGCCCTGGTCTGGGAAGATTTCACATGCCGCAGAGCAACTAAGCTTGTGCACCACAAATACTGAGCCTGCGCTCTAGAGCCTGTGAGCCACAACTACTGAAGCCCACACACCTAAAGCCTGTGCTCCGCAACAAGAGAAGCCACTGCAAGGAGAAGCCTGCGCACTGCAATGATGAGTAGACCCTGCTCTTCGCAACTAGAGAAAGCCCACGCACAGCAACGAAGATCCAATGCAGCCAAAAATAAAAGTAAAAAATAAATAAGAGACTAAATTAATTTAAAATAATTATTAATTTATGTTTTGGGGCACACATGTATAAAGATGTAATTGTGCAACATCGACAACTAAAAGAGGTGGGGGAGTGTTATAATTTATAATGTTAAATGTAATCTCCATGGTAACTGCAAAGAAAACAGTGATAAAATATATAGAAAAGGAAATGAGAAAAATGAAGAGAAAAACATTTCACTACAAAAAAATCAACTAAACACCAAGACAGTAATACAGGAAATGAGAAAAAAAAAAAGGCCATAAGATATTACTAACAATAGCAAAATGAGAGAAATAATCCCTACCTATGAGTAATCACTTTAAATGTAAGTGGGTTAAACTCCTGACAGATTGGCAGAATGAATTTAAGAAATCCAACTACATGTATCTAAAACAGGACCCACTTTAGATCCAGCAACACAAAGACGTTGAAAGTGAAAGGATGGTAAAAGATATTCCATGAAAATAATAACCAAGAGAAAGCAAGGGTAGCTATATTAGTATCAGACAAAATAGACTTTAAATCAAAAAAGGTTACTAGAGACAAAGAAGGACATTACATATTAATAAAAGATTCAATACAGCAAGAATATATAACAGTTACAAACACTTATGCACTTAATAACAGATCACCAAAACATATGAAGTGAAAATTGACAGAATTGAAGGAAGAAATAGTTCTACAATAGTAGTTGGAGACTTTAACACCCCATTCTCAATAATAGATATAACAACCAGATAGAAGAAAAGTAATGAAACAGGAAGAAAAGTAATGAAACAGGATGTGACACAGTAAACCAACCAGATCTAACAGATTTATAAAGAACACTCTGGGAATTCCCTGGTGGTCCAGTGTTTAGGACTCTGAGCTTCCACTGCAGTGAGCACGGGTTTGATCCCTGGTCAGGGAACTAAGATCCCACAAGCTGTGTGGTGTGGCCAAAAAAAAAAAAAAAAACAACAAAAACACTCTACTGAACAACTACAGAATACACAGTCTTCCAAGTGCACATGGAACATTTTCCAGGATACACTATAAGTTAGGCCACAAATTAAGTCACCACAAATGGACGAAGTTAGAAATCAATAACATAAATAAAAAATTCATAAATTTATGGAAACTAAATACAACACATTTGTAAATAACCAATGGATGAAAGAAGAAATCACAAGAGAAATTAGAAAATACTTAAGATATTAATGAAAATGAAAACACAAAACTTACGGGACACAGTGAAAGCAGTGCTAAGGGGGAAATTTATAGCTATAAAAGTTTACATTAAAAAATGTGAAAGGTCTCAAATTAACAACCTAACTTTACAACTTAAGAAACTAGAAAAAGAATAACAAACTAAACCTAAAGCTAGCAAAGGAAAGAAAATAATACAGATTAATTAGAGCAGAAACAAAGGAAATAGAGAATAGGAAAGCAATAGAGGAAGTCAATGAAAGACAGCTGAAAAGATCAACAAAAATGACAAATGTTTAGCTAGATGAACAGAAAAAAAGAGAAGATTCAAATTATTAAAATCAGAAATGAAAGTGGGGACATTACTATCAATTATACAGAAATATAAACTATAAAACAATACTATGAACAATGGTATGCCAACAAATTAGAAAACCAAAATGAAATGGATAAATTCCTAGAAATACAAAACTTACCAAGACTGAATCACAAAGAAATAGAAAATCTCAGTACACCTATAACTAGTAAGGAGATTGAATCAGTAACCAAAAAACTCCAAACAAAGAAAAGCCTTGGACATGGTGGCTTCACTGAGGAATTCTACCAAAACATCTCAAACTTTTCCAAAACATTAAAGAGGAGGGAACACTTCCTAACTCACTCCTGGAGGTTAGCATTACCCTAATATCAAAACCAGACAAAGACAATACAAGAAAAGAAAAATAAAGACTAATATTCCTTATAAGCATCAATGCAAAAATCCTCAACAAAATAACTAGTAAACCAAATTCAGCAGCATATTAAAAGGATTACACACCATTTCCAAGTGGGAGTTATAGCTGGAATGTAGGAACAGTTCAACATATGAAAAGAAATCAACGTATTACACTACATTAATGGAATGAAGGAAAAAAAATATCATCTCAACTGATGCAGAAAAAGCATTTGACAAAACCCAACACCCTTTCATGATAAAAACACTCAACAAACTAGGAATAGAAGGAAACTAACTCAACAAAAGCCATATATAAAAAAAGCTACAGTAAACATCATACTCAATGGTGAAAGACTGAAAGCTTTCCAAGATGAGGAACAAGGCAAGGATGTCCACATTCACCACTTCTTTTTTTTTTTTTTGGAGTATAATTGCTTTACAATGTTGTGTTAGTTTCTGGTGTACAACATAGTGAATCAGCTATATGTATACATATATCCCCTCCCTCTTGGACCTCCCTCCCACTCCACCCCATTCTCACCCATCCAGGTCATCACAGAGCATGGAGCTGAGCTCCCTGGGCTATACAGCAGGTTCCCACTAGCTATTTTACACATGGTAGTGTATTTATGTCAATCCTAATCTCCCAATTCGTCCCACCCTGCCCTTCCCCCCACCATGTCCACATATCCATTCTCTACAACTACATCTCTATTTCTGCCCTGGAAATAGGTTCATTTGTACCATTTTTCTGGATTCCATATATGAGTTAATATACAATATTTGTTTTTCTCTTTCTGACTTACTTCACTCTGTATGACACACTCTAGGTCCACCCACATCTCCAAAAATGACCCAATTTTGTTCCTTTTTATGGCTGAGTAATATTCCATTGTACATAAGTACTACATCTTCTATATCCATTCATCTGTCATTGGACACTTAGGTTGTTTCCATGTCCTGGCTATTGTAAGTAGTGCTGCAATGAACATTGGGGTACATGTGTCATTTTGAATTATGGTTTTCTCAGGCTGTATGCCCAGTAGTGGGATTGCTAGATCATATGGTAGTCCTATATTTAGTTTTCTAAGGAACCTCCATACTGTTCTCCATGGTGGCTGTATCAATTTACATTCCCTCCAACAGTGCAAGAGGGTTCCCTTTTCTCCACACCCTCTCCAGCATTTATTGTTTTTAGATTTTTTGATGATGGCCATTCTGACCAGTGTGAGGTGATACCTCATTGTAGTTTTGATTTGCATTTCTCTAATAATTTAGTGACGCTGACCATCTTTTCATGTGCCTCTTGGCCATCTGTATGTTTCCTTTGGAGAAATGTCTATTTAGGTCTTCTGCCCAATTTTTGATTGGGTTGTTTGGTTTTTTGATATTGAGCTCCATGAGCTGTTTGTATATTTCGGAGATTAATCCTTTGTCCATTGCTTCGTTTGCAAATATTTTTTCCCATTCTGAGGGTTGTCTTTTCATCTTGTTTATGGTTTCCTTTGCTGTGTAAAAGCTTTTTAAGTTTAATTAGGTCACATTTGTTTATTTTTGTTTTTATATTCATTACTCTAGGACGTGGGTCAAAAAAGATCTTGCTGTGGTTTATGTCAGAGTGTTTTTCCTATGTTTTCCTCTAAGAGTTTTATAGTGTCTGGTCTATTTAGGTCTTTAATCCATTTTGAAAACTTTTGTGTATGGCATTAGGTATGGTGTTCTAATTTCATTCTTTTACATGTAGCTGTCCAGTTTTCCCAGCACCAATTATTGAAGAGGCTGTCTTTTCTCCATTGTATATTCTTGCCTCCTCTGTCATAGATTAGGTGACCATAGGTGCATGGGTTTATCTCTGGGCTTTCTATCCTGTACCATTGATCTATAGTTCTGTTTTTGTGCCACTACCATACTGTCTTGATTACTGTAGCTTTGTAGTATAGTCTGAAGTTGGAGAGCCTGCTCCTCCAGCTCTGTTTTTCTTTCTCAAGATTGCTTTGGCTATTCAGGGTCTTTTGTGTTTCCATACAAATTGTAAAATTTTTTGATCTAATTCTGTGAAGAAGGTCATTGGTAATGTGATAGGGATTGCACTGAATCTGTAGATTGCTTTGGGTAGTACAGTCATTTTCACAATATTGATTATTCCAATCCAAGAACATAGTATATTTCTCCATCTGTCTGTGTCATCTTTCATTTCTTTCATCAGTGTTTTATAGTTTTCTGTGTAAAGGCCTTTTTATTCCATGTAGAATTGGAAGTTCTCACCAAGCAATTAAGCAAGAAATAGAAATAAAAGGCATCCAAATTGGAAAGGAAGAAGTAAAATTACCTCTATGTGCAGATGATATTATATGCAGAAAACCCTAAAGAATACACACACACACACACACACACACACACACACACAGAAAACTGTTAGAATAAATGAATTCAGCAAAGTAGCAGGATACAAAAATCAACATATAAAAATTGGTACATTTCTACACACTAACAATGAATAACCCAAAAAGGAAATTAACAACTCCATTTACAACAGCATAAAAATGAATAAAAACGGCAGTAAACTTAACCAAGGAAGTGAAAGCCTTGTATGATGAAAACTACAAAACATTGCTCAAAGAAATTAAACAGACATAAATAAATGGGACTATATCCTATGTTCATGGATCATAAGACTTAATATTAAGACATCAATACTAACTAAAGCAATCTACAGATTCAGTGTAATCCCCATCAAAATCCCAATGACACTTTTTGCAGAAATAGAGAACCCATCCTAAAATACATAGGGAATCTCAAGGGACCCTGAATAGCCAATACAATCTTGAAAAAGAAGAAAGAAGCTGGAGAAGTCACACTTCCTGATTTTAAAACTCACTGCAAAGCTATAAAAATCAAAACATAGCGGTATTGGCATATAGACAAATGGAGGAGAATAAAAAGCCCAGATATAATTCCCCACATTTATTGTCAAATGATTTTCAACAAGAGTGCCAAAAATCCAAAGGGGAATGGTCAGCCTCTTCCTCTTCTGGGAAAACTGTAAAAAGAATGAAGTTGGAGCCTTACTTAAGACCACACACAAAAATTAACTCAAAATGGGGCTTCCCTGGTGGCTCAGTGGTTGAGAGTCCGCCTGCCTATGCGGGGGACACGGGTTCGTGCCCCGGTCCGGGAAGATCCCACATGCTGTGGAGCGGCTGGGCCCGTGAGCCATGGCCACTGAGCCTGCACGTCTGGAGCCTGTGCTCCACAGCGGGAGAGGCCAGAACAGTGAGAGGCCCGTGCACCACAAAAAAAAAAAAAAATTAACTCAAAATGGATCAAAGATCTAAATGTAAGAGCCAAAACTATCAAACTCTTAGAAGAAAACATAGGGTAAAAGCTTCACAATCCTGGATTTGGCAATGCTTTCATGGATATGACAGGAAAGGCGCAGGCAACAAATGTAAAAACAGACAAATTGGACTTCACAAAAATTTAAAACTTTTGTGCATCAAAACATATTGTCAACAGAGTAAACAGGCAATCCATGGAATGGGAGAAAATATTTGCAAATCATTTGTGATAAGGGATTAATACCCAGAATATATAGAGAATTCCTGAAACTCAACAACAGAAATTCTGATTAAAAAATGGGCAAGGAACTTGCACTTATCTAAAGAATATATAAAAATGCCCATAAACACATGAAAAGATTTCAATATCACTACCCATTAGGTAAATGCAAATCAAAACTACAACGAGATACCACCTCATACCCATTAGGATGGCTACTATCAAAAAAAACAGAGAGTGAGGATGTTGGTGAGCATGTGGAAAAATTGAAACCCTTGTGCACTGTTGGTAGGAATGTCAAATGGTACACCTGCTGTGAAAAATAGCATGGTGGTTCTTCAAAAATCTAAATGTAGAACTGCCCTTACGATTCAGCAATTCTACTTCTGGGTATATTCAAAAGAATTGAAAGCAGGGTCTTGAAGAGATATTTGTACATCCATGTTCACAGCAGCACTATTCACAATAGCTAAAATGTGGAAGCAACCCAAGTTCCAACAAGAGATGAATGGATAAGCAATATATGGTATATCCATACAGTGGAATATTATTCATCCTTAAACAGGAAGGAAATGTTTACATATGCTACAACATGGATGAACTTTAAGGACATTAGCTAATCTCAAAAAAACAAATGCTGTATGATTCCACTTATACAGAAAGTAGAATGGTGGTTGCCAGGGTCTTGGGGGGATGGTGAGTTATTGTTTAACGGGTATAACGTTTCAGCTTTACAAGATGAAAAGAGTTCTGTGTGCGTCTACAGATAGAGCTAGGATACTTATATCTGCCTGTCTACTGAAAGCCCTCAAACAGTGACTGACTCAGTATCCCTAGAATACAGATTATGATCTTGAAATGCTATTTCCTTCTTTAAAAAAACAGAGTTTCTTGAAGAAATGATGATTTCAGATTTGGGACAGAATTGATTTAAGATATCAGACAACAAGGAAGCTATTAAAGACTAGTAGGGTCATATCAAAAGGATAGGCTTGAATAGGCTCCCCCCAGCCAAAGATGAGACCACATGAGCTTTGATAATAATAATTGCAATGAACTGAAACACGTAAAATGTTTAAATTCATGACCACATACTGATATTAGATTTTTAAAAAGAATTGTCTCAAAAACAAAACAAAAAAGAATTGTCTTCAGAAGATAAAAAATCGATTCACTTTCTCAAAAATTGGTAAATAAATGGAAAGAATCAAACACTTATGCTGCCTTTCCTAAAGGAATTGTACTGCTGCATATTCAAATGATAGATAAAGGACTAATATTCCAACTAATAAGTAAAAAAGCCACGATAGAATACCACTATTTTGCAACCTTCAATGAACAGATATAGGCATCAAGTACAGACAGGTGCTGAAAACACAAAGAGAAACAATGCGACATTCCATACCTCCTATGGTCTTGGCAAACACCACCTAGAGAATTACCAAAGGGATTGAATCTGAGTCTGATCCAGTCTTGGATCCAGCTACTAATATACAAGAATTACCCAGGGCAGAGAAACATAATTAACTGTACATGAGTGTGCAATCTGCAAAATCCAGACTGTAGGGTATACACGTCAAATGACCCAAGTTCTTCATCAGAGAAATTGTAAGAAAAGAAAGGAATAGGGAGAAAACCTACAGATTAAAAGAGATTTTTTTAAAAATGTAATGACAAGACTACATTATAGTGCTGAAGAATACAGATTTATGAAAAAACTTTTTTTAACACAAGGAAGCAATTACTATAAAAGTCAGAAGAATGGCTACTAATGGGAGTACACGAGTAGTTGTAATTGGGATGGAGCGAAGTTTTAACACAGCTAGCATGGTTCTTCACCCTGACCTAGGTGGTATCGTCTTTCAGTAATTCATTAAGCTACACATTTTTACGTATGTTCTTTTGTTTGACTTCATAATAAAAATTCATTTTTTAATAAAAAATTTTGTTAAATAACAATAAAAGCAAAAGGAAAGGAAATACTAACTAAAAGAAGGCTGGTATAGCCAGAATGCCTAGGTTCGAATCATGGATTCTGCCACACAACCAAGAAAGTACTAATCTCTGTGCCTCAATTTCCTTATCATAAAATGAAGATAATAAAAGTACTTAGCTCATAGGTTCTTGTGAAGATTAGGAAAGTTAATATAGAAAGGACAAATAGAACAGTGCCTGGCACACAGAAGTGGTGATCAGAGTTGGTGACCAGCTATCTGTGTTATCTTAAAAAGTTATTTAACCATTCTGGGCTTCAGTTTCCTTAATTGAGTTTAAAAAATCTGATAGGAGGGACTTCCCTGACAGTCCAGTGGTTAAGCCTCTGAACTTCCAATGCAGGGGCATAGGTTCGATCCCTGGTTGGGGAACTAAGATTCCCACATGCTGTGGTGGGGTGTGGCCAAAAAAAAAAAAAAATACAGTATCTGATAGGATTATGAGGAGGTCAAAATATACATATAGTATTCCACAATTAGCAGATCCTTTCCAGTCTCTCAACATCCAGAGAGAGTTATCTGTCACATCAGACATACCTCAGTCATAGCACAGTCCTCTTGCACTTTTCACCTGGTCATTCAAGTTGATCTCAATGAAATGATCACTCAGTGACTCTCATATCTGAAACTGGATCTTCATCTAAGTTTCAAAAAGATAAAGAGACCCAAATCTTAAAAAGTTCATCTCCTAGTAAGAATGGTCATGTGTTATTCCCAGAACAGGCATCTGTCTTACTGGTGGTAACCACTAAACAGAAGCTGGAACAACTGAATTAGCTAATGGACTCCGATGCTCACCACCACATGCCTTCACCATTGTCTTCTTTCCCCTTATCTTTCCTGTCCCCGCTCTGTTGAAACATTTACCTGGGAGTCCAATTCTATCATCATCTAGCATCAATTCTGATTCTGGCTTCAAAGGTAGAATGTGGGAAGCAGTCAGCCTTGAGAGCAAGCTGCAGACATACCATGCATGCCGCCGCTGCTCGAAGGGACTGTGCCTACTTGTTCCCCTCCTTGTTCCATTCTATGGGAGATAAATCACCAAGGCCCAGAGATCAGAAAGAATGTAAAATGAGACAAGCAAAGCTGTCTCCCCCCTGCACGTGCAGGTTATTTTTGATGATTCTGGGTTTATGGGTTTTCTCCCAGGGAAGTTAACCTTGAGCCGGACAGTCTGTAGATAATGTAAACCACCATCTGGCAACCTTCCTTTTTCTATTCTATATAATCTGCCACTGTAGCATAATAAAATTTGCCTTGCAACTATCAGTTGTCTTGGTCCTTCTGACCCCATTCGTCGGTGCTACTTCAGTTCCTTACCCCTTCCCTTCTGACCGTGGGTGGTGAAATCCTCTTTCTCTGGCTGGTCTGCGGCAGTAGAATAATTCTCACAGGCAGGCGTACTCTCAGACGATACCACTGAACACAAAAAGCAAAGGCAGGGAGAACAACTTTCACAATTTCACCTGTGACCAAGCCCTCCTTTTCAGAAGTCCATACTGTGAAATTAATGTGCCAATAGTTTGCAGCTGCCTTTACCCCACTACAAGCTGTAACAGGACATAGGTCTGGAACTCTGAGTCAGAAGAGACCCAATGCTTCCCAAAGCCAAAGCAGAAGGTGCAGCTTGCTTTAATCAGTGTCATAACACACCTAAAGTAAGACTGTGAGAATAGGAGTTGCAGGGTTGGAGTTCATTTGTACACAGCATAGAAAGCCAAGTGCATAGAAGCAAAACACATTTCTATCTCCTTGCACTGAGATCTCCCAAGAGTCCTTTGGTAACTTGCCCTTTATAGGTCTGAAGCCCCTGTAACATGCACCATAAATTAAAATGTAATTATTTTTCACTACTTTGGGGGGGGGGAACTGTAAATAAAGCATGGCCAGTAGCTGTTCTTTCTCAAGTGAGTCACATCAAAATGTGCAATTAGCTTTCTCAAAAGTACGTATTTCACTTTACTGCAATAAATGGAACATCCAATGCTTTCAAAGTCTCTATTGTCTATTAAATGCAAAAGCTCTATTCCAAAAATATGCCAACATGCTGTTTAACGTTCCTAAAAAGAACTGAATCTACCGCAAATAAGGAAACGGAATTAGTACTGGATCTCATCTCAACCAAATCATTCTGCCCCGCGAGAGGTTACATAAAGGGTCAGAACACGCCTCCAAGCAGAAGCTGCGGGCAAAACCCTAGTCACCCACCTCTTCCCCAAAGTGGGGCGGGGAAGGCCCGGGTCTACTTGGCAATACCAAAAGTAAAACAACACAACAAAACAAAACCTCATACAGAGGACTGAAACCAACAGAGGTAATGCGTGCCCAGTGTTTAACATTATCACGGTTAGAAAATAAAGTGGTACAAAAACCTGTTTGGTCTGCGTGTTACGGGTCTCTTAGCCTTGCAATATTTTCACCTCATTGATTTTCTTAATAAAATCAAATTAGGCTCCGCATAAAGAGGCCCCTCCGATTCTGAAATGGTCCTAATAAACCGGAGAAGGAGATACCTACTCTACCCGTCCGCGGAGCCCCCACCTTTTGCTACGGGCCTTCACTAGCCAAGCGACCTTCTCAGACACCTTGACAACTGCAAAGCGGAGCGGGTCGGCCCTAGTGGACGCTTGGGAACGGAGTAACTACAACCTATCCAGAATCCAGGCTGCGCCGGCAATCATTCCACGCTTCACACTCACTGCCTCATCTAACCTTCTCAACCACCATATAAGGCAAGAACTACCAGCTGTGTCCTACAAATGAAGAAACTGAGGCGCCGAGACGTTAAATGGGAAGCCAAAGATCACAAAGGGCGGGAAGCCAGACTTGAACCAGGTTTCTCAGGTCACCCCGCTCCCCCCGGCCTTTACACTGGGATTTTCATTGCTCCTCTCTGGGAACCCCAGCAAGGGTCAGTCTGACCACTCGCAGGGCGCAGGTGTGGTCAGTTCCCGGGATTCCTCAGGCAGGGGCTCCAGCCGCCGCTTCTGTAAACCCCAAGAGCCGCTCACCTTACTCAGTCGCCGCCGCTCAGCAGCAGCGCGCCCAGCCCCGCCGGCTCAGCGGCCTCCGGCCCCGCCTCTGCGACCGTTACCACGCCGTGGGAGGCCGGCCAATCGAGCCCGAGCGCGTCGAGAGGCCTACCTCTGCTCTGGCTTAAACGCCGGAGCGATTTTCTCGGACCGCCCGGGAAGGCTGGGCCTGCCCCGCGCCCTCTGGTTGGCTCCGCTTCTGCGGGTGGGGCCTAACTTTGACTTAGACCTGTGTGTGCCGGGCCGGCTTTGTCGTCTGCGCCTGCGCACTTCCATTGCAGCTGAAAATAGGCTCTGGCTCAAGTTGTCTCTCTCACTTACCTGGATCGCACGCGCACGCGCACGCGCACGCGCGCACGCACACACGCGCACACGCACACACACACGCGCGCGCGCGCGCGCACGCACACACACACACACACACACACACACACACACACACACACACACACACACACACACACACACACACACACACACACACACACACACACACACACACACACACACACACACACGTCGTGTCTGCTAGCTCCTGCGGGTCACGTCAGCGTGTTCTCTATGTTCAGGACCTGGCTGAGCGGTGCAGCGCCTGGCATTTGGAGGACGCAAATAAGTGTTTGTTGATGACGTTTTACCCTCCCATTAAACATTTTCCAAATCTCCACGAAGTGTCAGGCCATACATCGAGCTCCAAAAATGCAAAAGTGTCTGGCTGGAGATGTTCAAAATCTAGTTAGGGAGATAGGTATACACCCTGAAATTAAGGTGCAGTGTGATAGGCATGATCAGAGAAAGGTGTCTAGGGCACAGAAGGGAAAGAAAAGGAGGATTTACCTAGGTCCCTGAAGTCTTCCTCGACCAGTGCGTCTCAACCCTGGCTGCACATTAGAATCACCTGGGGAGCTTTGGAAACAATGTTCAGACCCCAAGTTAAGTATATCAGAATCTGCTGGGTAGGACCTAGGCATTGGTAGTTTGTAAAGCTCCCCAGGTGATTCCAATGTGCAGCCAAGGTAGAGAACTACAAACCTAGAGAGATGCATAAGAAGAATGATTCTGAACGGTGAAGAGTTCCCCAGCAATACAGATAGGAAAGGCAGAAATGCGTGGAGGGAGAGGGGGTTCAAGGACCTGCTGTTCTTTATGTCTCAGCACAGAAAGAATTCATTGAGAGGCAAAGTGATAGATCAGAAGTGTTTTATTAGAGTAGGACGCTTGCGAGGCTTACAAGCTGGTGGGCAAGGGAATGCCGCTCCGAGAACTTAGTGGGCTACAGTTTTATAATCAAAGAAAAAGAAGACCACCTTCTTCCTCATTCTTGAGTAGATATCAAGCTTCCATCATCAGTTCCACCTCCAAATCAGGTGGAGGAGTTTTCTTGTCCCCACATGGTTGAACTGGGACTGTCATGGTGCAATGGAAATGAGCAAAAAGGCAGTAACATATACTAAAATATGATAAATCATCTCGGGTTTCAGTATAATGTCACCTTTTCCTTATATTTTTGTTTTTAGTGTGCACAGAGACGCATGTCCTAGGAATCATTAATCTACTGACCTCACTGGGCAGGATGTGTGTCTCATGCCACCACTGTATTGTTTTGGGGCAAGTCATGCTTCTGTTGCATGCATGGTTTTGTTGCTAAGCAAGCCTGCTTTCTTGAGTGATCATTAACTTACAGGGGTCTCCCATACTTTTTCCTTACAATTCCCTAGTGGAGTTAACTATTTAATCACCTACTTTGGCCGTTTACTCTGTCCCTATCAGTATTTAGAGAAAACTTCATGTGCAAATTAAGATAATAACTCCAAAGCACGTTATTATAATGCCTAGTTCACAAGTTCTCAGTAAACCTTACTTTTTTTTTTATCTTTCTGTAATTAAACCTAGACTTCTTTGGTACAGCTCATATCTGCCCTCCCCAAAAACCTAACTCCCAAAGCATTGGCCAATATAATGGGCTTCCTGAGGAAGCTGAGGAGCATGTTGAATCATTGGAGAATCAGAGAAGGAAGGCCTTTAGCAGGTGTGCTAAGGAGCTGGGACTTTGTACTGGAGGCGATGGGGAACCATAGATGAGTTTTCAAAAGGAGTATAAAATGAAAAGGCTTTTGTTTGGGTCTTTTCAAGCCTAACTTTCTTGCATCCTGATATATAAGTAAAAACTGTAAAAAAAAAAACCAAAAAAAAGGCGGGGGGAGGGCTCCACAGTGTACAAATATGATCAGTGTTCTTTTTCTCCACAAAAGGAAATCATCTCAATCCTCTCTGTATCACCTTAATAAATTCAGAATCTACAAATAGGGCCCCTTCCCACCTTTTCCAAAAACTTATAGCAGGTTAAGCGATCCAAAAATTCCCAAAGGAAAATCCAGCTGTGACACACCTGAAGGGAAGGCCTGGTGGCCTTTGTCATTGCATCTGATAGCCACACGATGTCACTGTTCGCAACCTGTACTTTCCAATTGGTCAAATGATGCAAGTCTGTAGCACAGCAGGTCCCACAAAGGCCAACAGGGATCTCCCACGGAGGGCATGGTGTCTCTCACAAGGAGGTCTCAGGGTCACAGCTTTTAGGGTTCAACTTTCAGGCCCATACTCAGCCTTCTTCCAGGCAGCTGGAGCCACTATGAGTTTGATCTCTGTGTCTGTCTGCCCCATGCAAACATGTCCTCACCCCACCGCCACCCCCTGCCCTTTCCATACTTAGCTATTCACACTAGCCTGGTTGGCAGATTTTCATTTTTAACACTTGGAACACAAACAGTCTCACTGCTTGACTTTTCCAGGGTAATATGGTGACTTACCCACTTTTCTGAGTGTAGCTGCCCTAATTATAGCTAGGAGGCCAAACATCATTGGTCAATTAGGATTATTTGCCTGCAAATAGAATACAAAATCTGATTTTAAAAAAAAATCTGATTCAAACTGTCTTCTTAAGCAATAAGGAAATTGATTATCTCACATAACAGGAAGTCCAGGGGCAAGATAGACTTTGGACTTGTTTGATGCAGTGGTTCAACAAGTTACCAAGACAAGTTATTGGAAAGTACAGGATATCAAGTTTACCAAGTTACCAAGGAAAAGTTTACCCTCTGGGGTGGGTGCTCCTTGAGTCACATGGATTACAAGAAGGAAACATGGCTACTTGGGTAAAATTGGAGTTCTGTAAGTATCAAGAGGAAAATGGACGCTAGACGGATGATCACCAGTATCCTTCACAATCTTCAAAGCAAAAAAGGCTGTTTATTCTCTAATTCCTAACAATAGAACCTCTCTCCCATCACTCCTGGATTTTGTATGTAGCAAGGGGAGGGGAGGAAGCTCTAGAGCACTGTCCTCCAAAGGAATCCCTTCTTCTGAACCCCTAAGGCTTTTCTAGCATCTCTCTGCCAGAAAAGGAAAGGGCCCTGCACACAAGTTCAGCCTTTAGGTCAGCATCCTGCTGCACTGGTCTCAAGAGTCTTCTGTGGACCTCATCTACCCACCAGGATTCTAATGGTTCTAACACTCATTTAACATTCGTTCATTTACAAAAACTTATTAAGCACCTGTTACGTACCACGGATTGAACTAGATACGTTCTACGGTGGTGAGTAAACCCACCCTCATGGAGCTTACAGTATAGTTGGCAAGAGAAATATGGAATACAAATAAGCATATAATTATAATAATTGTTATGAAGGAAGAGAATAGGGTTACATACAGGAGACCTCCCTGAGGAGGTGACATTTAAGCTGAGATCCAAAGCCTATCTTCATTTCGTCGTACTGCTTTCCTCTGTGTTTTGACTTCCCAGTATAATTTTTTTAAGGTTTTATGTATGTATGTATTTAATATGGCTGCATCGGGTCTTAGTTGCAACACGTGGGATCTTTGTTGCCGTGTGCATGATCTTTGTTGCAGCATGAGGGATATTTTAGTTGCGGCTTGTGAACTCTTAGTTGCGGCATGTGGGATCTAGTTCCCTGACCAGGGATCAAACCCGGGCTCCTTGATTGGGAGCGCAGAGTCTTAGCCACTGGACCATCAGGGAAGTCCCCCGCAGTGTAATTTATAGCCTACATTAGCAATTAAAATAGATCTATTTCTAAATTTCTAAACTGATTCTCAAATTTTCTCCTGAGTATAGAACTATCAGGTGCCTCCCCACAATAAGAAGTATAGCAAATATGAATGGCATTTGGTGAAGAATTCTTGCAGATTCTTCGACTCACAAGTCTTTTAGACTTAGAATCCTTTATTACACTAATACATTTGCTCTGCCTCCCCTGGGGAGGTATGATCTATGGGGACATGGATCATACCTCACTAATCTTTTTCCAGTACGTAGCTTAGTCCCTGGCACATAGTAGGTGCTCAATACAGTGTTGAACTATATTGTTAAATCTGAGTCAGATTTATACAGCAGCATTCACCTTCAGTAGCCATTTTCCAGTATGAAAGACAATAAGCAAACAGCTCAGGTAAATATATTAATAACAAATGCTTAAGAATCCATACAGCATAACAACAGTTAAATGAATTGAGCCCTTACAATGTGTCAGGCTCTGGGCTAAGCACTTTCATTTTCTAACTTGTTGACGCTTCACAACTTTAATGTAAGTACCGTTATTATCTTTGTTTTACAAATGATCAAATTAGAAAATAGAAGTTTAGAGAAATGACTTGCTAAGGTCACACTGCTAGTATGTGGCTGAGCCAGGATCCAGGATCTGAAACCAGCATTCAGGCTCCATGAACCAATGGGCATCTGCTCTACTGTAAGATTGGTGTAGGCACTTATTCCAACTTGCAATTATTTCACCTGTCTCTGTATTAGTTATCTATTGATGCATAACAAATTACCCCTACTCATAGCAGCTTAAGCCAAACATTTATTACCTGGAAGTTTCTGTGGGTCAGGAATACAGGAGTAGGCTAACTGCATGGTCTGGACAGACTCTTTCGTGATGGTGCACTCAACGGGTTGGCCCGGGGCTAGAGTCATCTCAAGGTTCAAGCGGACTGAAGGATCCATTTCCAAGCTCACTCACGTGGTTGCTGGCTGGCCTTAGTTCATTCCTTGTCAAGTGGACCTCTCCACAGGCTGCCCGAGTGTCCACATACATAGCAGCTTCCCACAGAGGAAGTGATGAAGAGAATGTGTGAGCACCTAAGACGGAAGCTGAAGTATTTTTTATAACCTGATCTTGGGTGTGATATAGCATCACTTCTGCTGTATGCTACTGATTGCACAAACCAACCTTGCTAACACTTGGACAAGGGCTATACAAGGATGTGGATACTAGGAAGTAGGGAGCTCTGGGAGCCATCGTGGAGGCAACCTACCTCGTTGCATCCGTTTGCTAATTTTTGTGACTGTCTTCTCCACTAGAATGTAAACTTCACGGGTGGGGAAAAGCCATCAGTGATTCTCGTTGTCATATCCCCTCACACGCTGCCTGCCATATAAGAGATTGTCAATGAATAGTGAATAAATGTGATGATGGTGATACTGTTACTGAATTAAGTTGTATGGACCCTACTCAGGCCATAGCCCGGCCAAGGCTCTCTGCCTTGTCAGGGGAGGGTTCTTTTTCCGTTTGGGTTCGAGTGAATAATGAAACAGAAGCTGAGATGAACACAGCACAGGCTTTATTCAGTGGCCAAAGAATAGAGAAGCGGGGAACTAAGTTCACAGATCATCTTCTCACCCACCTGGCAAGAGGGCTTTAATGTTAGAGTACTGTAGGGCTTCCCTGGTGGCACAGTGGTTGGGAGTCCGCCTGCCGATGCAGGGGACACGGGTTCGTGCCCCGGTCCGGGAAGATCCCACATGCCGCGGAGCGGCTGGGCCCGTGAGCCGTGGTGGCCGCTGAGCCTGCAGGTCCGGTGCTCCGCAACAGGAGAGGCCAAAAAAAAAAAAAAAAAGTACTGTAAAGACAAAGGGAGGAGGAGTGAGGCTAATGATAGGGGGGCATATGCGTAAGTCTACCAGGGAAGGGGCAGGGCTTTTTCCAAAGGAGTGGCATACCACCCGTTTCGATCCTTTTTGTTCTATAAAGTCCAGCCCTGGTGGCTGGTAGGGTGTATCATTTAATATGCTAAGGTAGTTAAATCAACATATAATGAGACTCAGGGTCTGTTGTAGGTCAGATTCATCACCATCTTGGTCCCAGCTGGTTCCCTCTGTTTTTTTTGTTTATAGATTCCTTTCTTATCTCTGGACCCTTTAACTTAAAGATTTAGGTAAACTCGTGCTAAAGGTGGGGGGTTGAAGGGTTGTGAGCAGAGACCAGGATCAGCTCTGGCAACAACAGGAATTCCAAAGGGTGGCTTCCTATAATCCCGTCCCGCTCTCACACAAATTCCCAGTTGCCATGCATGGTACCATGTAAATACTTTTTTAAGGCAGAACTATATCATGCCCTAAAACATGTACTCATGTATATAATTTCTATATAACTATAGAAGGTGGACTTGAAAGCAAACACACCAAATCCATGAGAACGTTGGCCTTTGGGGAGGAGAAGAAAGTAATGGTGCTGTGGGTGAAAGTCAGGTAGGGCTTTATCTTCTACTGGGATTTTTTTTATTGAGCCAATATTTAACGATGGTCAATTCTGGGTGGTGGGAATATGGGTATTTTTCTCTGTACTTTTCCATATTTTTAAAATTTCTCAAAATAAACTAGATATAGATTTCTAGTCTTAAGCAATTGGAACATGTGCCTTGGAATGATCCTTAGGCACTTAAAAAGTGCCTTCCTTTGGCTCTTTGCTCTAATTAAGGGTGTATCTACAAACCCCACTGTCCAGATGACTCAGACCAAAACCTATTTCCTCCTGAAATTGTCAAACTTTTCTGGTTTGAAGTTCTACAAAATCACCTTGGTTCGCTGCTTCTCCACTTTCTGTGTTTTGTGTAGATAGAGCCAGAGCCTCCATGGGCTGAAGGAGAGAGACCCAAGCAGCAGCAGCAGCCTGGCTGGCAACAGAAGGCTGTGGTTCCTGGCACTGGTGCTGACATACAATCCTCTGAGGCCAGAGTCCTGGACCCCGGGCCCGTTTGAAAAGCACTGGTGCCTCTTCCTTTTACACACAGACAACAGTCACGCTGGACCAACACTGGAAGGGTGCATGGAAAGTTTTAAACCTGTAGGTATCAGATTATGCAACTTTTCCCTTTTTTTGTTTTTGTTTTTTTGTGGTACACGGGCCTCTCACTGCTGTGGCCTCTCCTGTTGCGGAGCACAGGCTCCGGAGGCGCAGGCTCAGCGGCCATGGCTCACGGGCCCAGCTGCTCCGTGGCATGTGGGATCTTCCCGGACCGGGGCACGAACCCGTGTCCCAAACCCGTGTCCCCTGCATTGGCAGGCGGACTCTTAACCACTGCGCCACCAGGGAAGCCCTTTCCCTTTTATTTTGATGTCCATTCATGCTGTTTAAGTAGTAAGTTCAGAAAATCAGTCAATCCATTAACAATTTCCTTTTCCAATGGAGGCCCGACGAAAACATGGACTATTGTGAATGAAAGCACTTTTAGCTGCTGTCTTAACATAAATCACTGACGTCCATGGGCAGGTTGGTGAGAGGCAGCTTAAGAGGTTAGAGCAACATTTAGGTACTTCTTGGGTAACAAGAAGACACTCTGAGAGTGGAAATAAAGTCAAAAGCAGGATCAGCCAGATGAGTACGTTTCACACTCAGTTCAATACCTTTCACAGTATTTTGTTCAGACTTTATTTCTTTCCATGACAATCCTGTTTGATAACAAGCGACTATTCCTATCTCCAGTGTCCTGGACCCAGGGAATGAGTAGGTAGAAAATGCAGCCCAAACTGGTGTGTTCCTTAATTCCAGGTATCCCAGAACCTATACCCAAGGAAGAAACAGTGGCACAGAAGAAGCCAGTGGAGAAATCTGACTGCCTCGCCTATTCTGGGGACAGACTTGGGTACACTTCACGAGTGGGCTGACCCCCACTACATTCTGGGGCCCCTGGGAAGAGGGGCTCCCCAGGCCTCTAAGACAGGACCTATATTTCTGTTCATGCACAATTAATACTTTTCTAATAACAGGCCTTGTTAATATGAACTTTGCAAATCCCACAGGCCTGGCTCCACAACTTCTGAAGGGCTTTGGGTCTCTCTACAAAATGGGTGTAAGTATAATCACTGGACTGTTGTGAGAACGACAGGCAATGATACACAAGGCACAAAGCAAGCATTCGATAAATTACACATCATTGGTCTTGTAAAAGATATTCTGATTCCCAAAGTTTTACAAGAAAATATGATTCTTCATTAAACAATACTTTTGAGCTGCTGCCCAACCAGGGTTTCCTGGTCCTAGCCCAACAACTCACAGCTGTTTCTCAGAAGAACTAAGGATTGGGAGAAAGGAATTAGGGAGGTATCTTCAGCTAGCCTTGTCTCATCTCTGGAAATCACCACTCTGAGGCCTTTTACCTTTGCCCCCTAATTTATTCTTTTAACAATAATTTATTGAAAACTCTCTTTTCAGGACACTAGTGCAGAAAAAAACACAAATATGAAAAGTCTTTGTCTTCAGGGAGCTTTCAATACAGGGTGGCAAACAAGAAATCAGTGCTCTCTGAGATCCAGTCTACTACTCTGCAGACAGGTTGACCTAATCAATAGATTGTTCTTTATTGTTTCCCAACTCCCCTTCTCTCACATACTTGCTCAGCACCCTCACTACCAATCCCAGAGGTGAAACTATCCTTTTTAACGTTAACATCAAGCTGCAGGAAGAAATTACACAATGGGGCCTAGATGTCCCTGTTCCTCCAAATCTTCAGAGCCCCAGGACCCCCGGAGAATCCCTTCACATGTCTCTATTTTGTTGCTGGGGCCCACTCTCCACAGGGACCACTCACTGCTCTTCTCAGATGGCCCACTCACCCACGGTCCTCCCTCCCTGCAGTGATGCTGTCTCTTCCTTAATGTGAAAAAAATCGAGGCCACCTAAAACATTACTCAGGCCTGCTCTTCATTCATTCATTTAACAAATATTTATCAGAGCCTAATACAAGCCTGCACTGTGCAGACGTGGGAGATGCTAGAGTGAGGACCCATCAGCCACCGTCCCGCCTTCTCGGACCTCGGTGTACAATTACACTGCACATTCAGCAAAGATTACAAAGAATACTTGCACACCCTGAATGGAGCTGAGAAGGAGAATTTCAGGTGTTGCAAGCCTTAGGGGCCAGCGTAGTTTTCCTTAAGAAATGATATTTGAAGAACAATCTCAACAGCAAAATGGAGGTTAACTAAGGGAAGAGGCAGGGAGGAGCGTCCAGGCAGAGGGAAGAGCACGTGCAGAGGCCCTGGGTGAGAAGGACTTTGCAACATTTGAGGATCTAAATGAAGCCAGAGGAGGCAGGGGCAACATCAAACACAGGGCCTTGCGCCAACCCTAAGGAGTTTTGATGTTTAAAGAAATAGCCAGCAGCCTTACAGGGTTTCAAGGAGCGAATGCCACGATCGGATTTACCTGCCCCGCGGCTACAGAGCAGGTAGGGGGGTTTGGCCCACCTGGTTTTCCCCGGCGTCCGACCAACGCCGGCTATCCGCTGTTTCTTACCGAGGAGCCTAGGGAGGGGGTGAGAACGCAAAGCTGGCGGCGGGAGAAGCGGGCGGGGTTGGGTCGCCGCGGGCGGGGTTGGGTCGCCGCGCGGGGAGGAGGAAGGCGGCCTGCGCGGGGCACCCCTGGGGACCTGAAGCGCGACAGAGAGTCGGCGCGCTCGGGACTTGCGCCTGCCGAGCTCTCGCTTCCGCGGAGGCTGCGTCTGGTTCTCGGCGACGGGACGAGGCCACGCTGCCTAAGTGGCCGAGTCGGCGGAACCCACCGGTCTCTGGGCCCAGAGCCCCGCCGCGGCCCACAGCGCTCAGGTGAGCCCCACACTTCAGGTGGGGAGGCCCGGCCGCCCCGGAAGCCCCTGCCGGCAGCCCCAGGCGACCCCGCCGCGGCGCTGGCGGCCGCCATCTCCGGGCGGCGGCGGTGGCGGCGGGCGCGCCGAGCGGTGGGCGGTGTCTCCGTGGCCTGGCGACCCTGCGGTGAGGCCCGGGCCCGCACGGGGGGCGGGGAGGGGGCTCCTGGTGTCTCCCGGCGGCCGGGCCGCGGGCGGGGCAGGGACCGGGGTGGGCGGCGGGGCCCCCCTACCCGGCCAGACCCCGCGACCCACGGCTCCGGCCTCTCCCCGAGTATAAATTCATACTTGTCGCCGTCGGAAAAGTGGAGCAGAAAAGCACAAGCAAGGAAGCGCAGGAGCCGATCCCCCTCTCCCGGGAGACACTCGGGTTAACATTAAGGTGTATTTCCTTCCAGTCCCCTCTTCCCTGCAAGCATGAGCGAGCTGCAGTTTCGCTGAACATGGATCGTAAAGTGCCGCAGCTCGGCTTCTGTGTCTTACTAATACATCCCACGCGTCTGCGCGCGGCTTTCGATGTTTTTCTCCATCCTTTTCATTGGCCGCGCTAGTCTGTGTTGGGGCCAGGTTGACCGCGCCTGGCCGGGGCTTGACGCTCGCTGAGTGACAGGACTGTGATTTACATAATGGATTATCTCTCTGATGGTGAGCATACAGGTGGTTTTCAGTTCTTAGCTATTACAAAAAGCAATTTGTTGAGCACTGTTCCGTCTGGTTTTTTGAGCACGATTATTTGTGTAGAGAGAATCCCTCGTAAGGCTTGTGGTATACGTTGCAAAAATGCACCTCGGAAAAGTTATTTCCGTTTTTGTGCCTCGCATTTGGGAACACCTGGCTTAGGGAGCTTTCTGACAGACTTTGCTGGAGATCCCAGTGCTTCACAAGGGACCCGCCGGACGGTGTCAACACCTCTTTAAGTTTGACCTGCCTTGTAGCTGGCCTTACCTAGAGCTTTGCTGAAAAGGAACTGTGAGTACCTTAGTAATTTTTAAAACTGACTTAGGTTTAGCTTGGATAAACCATTACAGTCTCCAATACGACTAAACCTAAGTTAAAGCAAAATTCAAGCTGGGGTTAGTTAGATGAACAGTGGAAACTGTTTATATTTGTCATACTTTCTGATACATGGATGCTGGGTTGCTAGGGGAGGGATTTTAAAGGATTATGCTGATGGGTATGTCACCAGATACTCAGAAAGCTTCCTTTGAAGACATGTAAAGTTTCAAGTGAGTGAGTGACATTGTCCTTATCAGTGAAAATAAATGGAATTTGTTTCTCCATCCTTTTTATTTACATCCTTAAAACTTTGTGTTGAAACACAGGGGATTTTTCTTTGTAATAATCATTTTCCAGTTTGGTCACATGGTCGTGATAATTAAATGTATGTATGGTGGATAAATTTAGAATATGACATGTGTTTATTAAGTCCAATTTGTAGCTTAGAGATCTGTGTGAGACAGATACATGGACAGCTGTGATCATCTCTTGGTTATAGGTGTAATCATATTCCAAGAAACACTACTGGCAGGGCACCTGGGGTTTTTTTTTTTATATAGTAATCTTTTATTTATTTATTTATTTTTATATTTATTTTTGGCTGTGTTGGGCCTTCATTTCTGTGCGAGGGCTTTCTCTAGTTGCGGCAAGCGGGGGCCACTCTTCATCGCGGTGCGCGGGCCTCTTCACTATTGCGGCCTCTCTTGTTGCGAAGCACAGGCTCCAGACGCGCAGGCTCAGTAGTTGTGGCTCACGGGCCTAGTTGCTCCACGGCATGTGGGATCTTCCCAGACCAGGGCTCGAACCCCTGTCCCCTGCATTAGCAGTCAGATTCTCAACCACTGCACCACCTGGGAAGCCCTGGGTGTTTTTTTTTAAAACAGTTTTGTTGAGATATAATTAATATAGCATACAATTCCCCCATTTAAAGGGTATAATTCAACGGGTTTTTTGTGTATTACAGTATTAATTTTTTAAGTTGTGGTAAAATATATATGACATAAAATTTGCCATTTTAAAATGTACAGTTCAGTGGCATAAAGTACATCCATGATGTTGTGCAACCGTCACCACTATTTCCAAAACTTCTTCAACACCTTAAACTGATACTCTATAAATAAATGTTGAATGTATAAGTGAATGCTGATAGTTGAGGGAAAAAGTTTTTTTCTGTGATCTTGATTTCTAACCTTTCTAATTTGCTGTGTTGTCTTTTATACTTTATATGAAATATAATTATAATTAATATGGTACGATGCCTTATGTTAGTGTGATAATATTTGAAGTTCCTTATAATGGAAAATTGGGCAGTTCTTTCAAGTTTGCTGAATTACTGAACTTTCTAGAGTCTCTAAAAGTTGTAGAGCAAATTTTGAATGATATCCCAAAATCTACTCTGATTTACAAAGGATGCTTATTTAAGTTTATATTATGCTGTTGGCTTACTCTATTGCTATGTATTCTCTTTGCTTTGATAGTTGCAGGATACCCTCCGCTTTCATAGGAGATATCCTAAGAATTTTTTTTAAAGATTTTTTTTGATGTGGACCATTTTTGAAGTCTTTACTGAATTTGTTACAGTATTGCTTCTGTTTCATGTTTTGGTTTTTTGGCCATGAGGCATGCGGGATCTTAGCTCCCCGATCAAGGATGGATCCCGCACCCCCTGCATTGGAAGGCAAAGCCTTAACCACTGGACCACCAGGGAAGTTCCCCTAAGAAATATTTTTAAGACTAGAAAAATCCACAAATATATAAGGTGCTAAAAAAACGAGGGATTTATTTTGGGTACAGTGTGTTTTGAATCTTTAGCTTTCATTCCAAAATGCTTAGCTTTTCTTTGCCTGCTGGATCGCTTTTATGGATGCTAAGGTCTTTAATATCTTTAAAATTTTTTAATTAATTAATTAATTTATGGCTACGTTGGGTCTTCGTTGCTGCGCGCGGGCTTTCTCTAGTTGCGGGGAGCGGGGGCTACTCTTCGTTGCGGTGCGCAGGCTTCTCATTGCGGTGGTTTCTCTTGTTGCGGAGCACGGGCTCTAGGCGCACGGGCTTCAGTAGTTGCAGCACTTGGGCTCAGTAGTTGTGGCTCACGGGCTCTAGAGCGCAGGCTCAGTAGTTGTGGCATACGGGCTTAGTTGCTCCGCGGCATGTGGGATCTTCCCGGACCAGGACTCGAACCCGTGTCCCCTGCATTGGCAGGCGGATTCTTAACCACTGCGCCACTAGGGAAGCCCTTAATATCTTTTAAAAAACAATTTGTGGCTTCTGGCTGTTTCCAGACCAAAACGATTGTCAATCTCCCGTTTTTTACAAGGAGTGAGCACCCTTGGACATCTATACAGAAAAGGCTAGACTGGAGTAGGTCTTGGGAGCAAAAAATAGTTGAAATTATTTTTCAGTAGGTTTGGCAGGGGTACAACTGTTAATCCCAAATATTCAAATGTGGGGGGTTTCCTATGTGTGTGAGTATTATGTGTGCTTCTGATTTTAGCATTACAGCCCAGATGCTGTTTAGTTAATTACACAGGAGTTCTGGACTTCAGTTTTGGCTTGGGCTCTTCTAGTGACCTGAGCAAACTACGTAACTTTTATGGATTCATTATTGGCACTAGTAAATTAAGTGGGCTTGAGTAAGTGCGCAAATTACGTTTGCTCTTAGAAAGCAAACTGGCATATCCCTGGATGCTTCTTGCAAGCTTAACACATATACCATACATTTCACCCATTTAAAGGGTATAATTCAATGGGCTTTTTATATATTACAGTATTAATTTTTTAAGTTGTGATAAAATATATATGACATAAAATTTGCCATTTTAAAATATACAGTTCAGGGGGCTTCCCTGGCTTCCCTAGTTCAGTGGCATAAACTAGAGTTTATTCTCTGGTTTTAGGAAATTATAAATCCATAACAGGTAAAAATATGATTGGCTAATTTGCGTGATTTAACTTCTTTCCCTGAAAATTAGATATTGCAATTCTATTGTATGTAAACGCTGTTTCATCAGAAACTGCGTGCAATTTAAGAAATGGATTGCAGGGTTAGAAAAACTCTTTGCAGATGTCATCTTTGTTGCTCTCTTTGCAGATGTCATCTTTGTTGCTCTCTTTGTCTTTCTTTGCTGCAATTCTCTTTGTCTTTCTTTGCTGCAATTCTCCTTTTCTCTTTCCTGGCTGCTAATTGGATTAAAGACTGTTTTGCCAACCATGGCATCTGGAGATGACAGTCCTATCTTTGAAGATGACGAAAGGTAAATGTCTTGCATTGCAATAAAACTAGCTTATGAAAATTTCAAGAAAGTTTTAATCATTCAGGAGAGGTATTTATGCAGGCTACTTTTTAAAGGACACATTTTGTAATATTGCAGAACACATAGTTTTGCTTTTCTGTGATTTCGAGCAAGGGTGGTAAACACCTGGCATGGAGGTAGCCAGCACTAATGTGGCATCCTTTCCCATAGGACCTGGAGGTAAGGTCTCCAAATCCATCCCAGCACAAAATTCTTGGCAGTCACTTCAAAATGATATAAAATCCATTTACTGTCTTTGATTTAGACCCTACAGAGGAGATTAGAGTGAATGAAGAGTAGGATGTAGTCAAGAGACAGACTCTGGAGCCAGAGTCCTAAGTTTACATCCCATCTGCCACTTACTGTCATTGTGACCTTAAACAAGCCCTTGGCCTCTCTGAGCCTCAGTTTCCTCATCTATAAATAGAGATAATGATAGTACCCACCTCATGGTGAGGATTCTTTGAGTTAATATATATAAAGCTCTTAGCACAGTGATTGACACACAGTAAGTACTAAATAACTGTTAGCTATGATCATTATTGCTGTAATAAATGTTACTTCTCTCAAAGCTAAAGATCTATATCAGTATCAAAATAGTACTTACATGTTACATATTCATTATACATAACAGGTTATTCACATAGGACACACATATAATATATATTTTATATTAAATTGTGCCAGAAACTTGACAAAACAGAATCCTTTATATTTTTAATAAGATTTCCCATAATAATGACAAGATTACTATCTTCCATAACATTTTTATATCTATTATAGAACATTTCTTCCATGACTTCTTTTTCCTCAGTCTTAGTATTATAAATTAGAACCTTTTTTGTTAAAATTAATCCCTAGTTATTGGTTTAAGTATAAAATGTTTTGAGAATTCTTGCTTTAGAGTGATTGGATCTGAAAAAGTAAAACCAAAATTAAATACTGTGCTTTTTAAGTGACGGGAGGGAGAAGTAGAAACTTTTTACTGACCTTTCCAAGCATTATTCTGTGGCCTAGCTTAGAATACTTTCGTGGATAAACTGACTGATTCTTAATCCTATTATATTAAGGTGACTTTGGAATTATCTGACTATATACCCATATATAGTAATTTCATCTTAAAAGAAGAATGCATAAGAGGGAGAAGATAGTTACATGTACTGTAAGTAGGCTTTCTTAGCTAATATCACTTTAATATTTTATAATTTCAGGGCTTTTTGAAATCTGATATTTTCACCTTGGAAGGATTAATTGGTTATTCTATTACTGTTTTGGCCTATTATAATTGCTTAATTTTATTCCCTTAGCCCTCCTTACAGCCTGGAAAAAATGACAGATCTCGTAGCTGTTTGGGATGTTGCTTTAAGTGATGGAGTCCATAAGATTGAATTCGAACATGGGACCACATCAGGCAAACGAGTGGTATATGTAGATGGGAAGGTAGGAAAAACTGTTACTTTGTAAATATGGTGTACAGGGAAGCTTGATTTTGCTAATGTAGATTCTTCATATGTGAATGCAAGGCTTTTCTCTTACAGTGGTTATCTTTATATATTGGCCTGTATCATTTTGCCATACAAAGTAAACTAATAATAGTTGTGCAATTCATAGACTATAACATCTAATATTTAAACTTAAAATGACTTTATTTTCTAAAACCTTTGTATCGTGAAAATATTAAATTTTCTTCCATTTATGTGTTTTCAACTTTTATATTTTATTACTTAGGAAGAGATAAGAAAAGAATGGATGTTCAAATTAGTGGGCAAAGAAACCTTCTGTGTTGGAGCTTCAAAGATGAAAGCAAGCATAAATATAGATGCTGTCAGTGGGTTTGCTTATGAATATACTCTGGAAATTAATGGGAAAAGTCTCAAGAAGTATATGGAGAACAGATCAAAAACCACCAATACTTGGGTATTACATTTGGATGGTGAGGACTTTAGAGTTGTGCTGGGTAAGTGAGAGCCGTTTCTGCAGAATTTGTTGGCTTTTTATGGTGGCCATTTAATTAGTTCCTCTAACTGTCCAGACCTTTTATGGGAGCTTTGAATAGGAGAGAATGTTAAGTGCAGTTATATTTCTCACGTGTCCTGTGGAAATGAAGTATTCATTGAATCGACTGATTTATATGGAAAATATGAGAGCCAGATTTTATAGTGATGGATTCGAGGATTATAAACTTGGGTTTAAAGAAAGAAATATTGATGTAGACATTTGTTATTATTTGATATTTCTCTTTAAAACCATGTCTAAAGGCAGTTGGAAATTAAAGATTCATCAGTAAAAAGGGAATTTTTCTCTAGATAGCAATAGGTTTAGGACTGCAGCAGATCAAAATCATCAGTCCAGATAAAGTAGATTAAAAAATAAAAAGTAAGCCATTGCTCTTTGAGCTAAGTTCTGCTATTATAGATTGCCATCTGTGTTCTCAGTTTCTATTGGGCCTACAAAACTTGCAAGACAAATATTTACTACCTTTTCACTCTTCTGGTTACTCTTATTATTTCCTGCTTCTCATATCACTAAGTTAAGACTATGTAGATCATCTCATTAATTCATTGATTCATTTATTAGGTAATATTGAGAACCTCTTAAAGGGCAGTTTGTGTACCAGGCCTTGAGGATCCATAAATGAAGAGACTTTGTCTGTGTCTTTTAAGAGTATATAGTCTAGGGCTTCCCTGGTGGCGCAGTGGTTAAGAGTCCGCCTGCCAAGGCAGGGGACACGGGTTTGAGCCCTGGTCTGGGAAGATCCCACATGCCACGGAGCAACTAAGCCCGTGCGCCACAACTACTGAGCCTGTGCTCTAGAGCCCGCGAGCCACAACTACTGAGCCCACGTGCCACAACTACTGAAGCCCTTGCACTTAGAGCCCGTGCTCCTCAACAAGAGAAGCCACCGCAATGAGAAGCCCACACACCGCAACAAAGAGTAGCCCCTGCTCGCCGCAGCTAGAGAAAGCCTGCATGCAGCAACGAAGACCCAACACGGCCAAAAATAAATAAATTTATCAAAAAACATAGTATATAGTCTAGTTGAATGCTAGAAAATACCTTAAAATTTTTTTTTAAGAATGAAAAATGTTTATCAGGTAATAAATGCACATAGTTGGAAAAAAAAAAGGAAACCAAAAAACTCCTGTATGGTTTATTTATTAAAGAAATTGGGTCCATTTTTCTTGAAGAGGATAGGAAACCACCAAATTGTCTTCCAAAATGGCTGTACCATTTTGTGTTCCTCCCAGCAATGAGTGAGAGTTCCTGTTACTACACATCTTTGCCAGCAGTGTTGCCAGTGTTTTGGATTTTGGTCATTCTAGTAAGTGTGTAATGATATCTCACTTTTAATTTGCAAGTCCCTAATAATATGTGGTGTTGAGCATCTTTTCATATGCTTATTTGCCATCTGTGTATCTTCTTTGGGGAGCTGTTTCTATAGAGCTTTTGCCCATTTTTCAATTGGGTGGTTTGTTTTCCTACTGTTGAGTTTTAAGAGTTCTTAGTATATTTTAGATAACGAGTTAGAAAAAATTGGAACCATAATCTTTAGTGCATTATGAGATTTACGTATCATGAGAAAAAAGCAGATTAATTTTTTCAACCATTTTGGCTTCAGTTATATTTAAAAGACAATGTCTAGGTTGCCATTTAAATACTTCCTGTCAGTCAATAATTCTAAAAATGTAACAAAGATATTTAGATACACATTCTTTATCGGATATGTTTTGCAGTTATTTTCTTCCAGCCTGTGACTTGTACTGTCATCTTTATTTCTTTTTGATTTAAAAAATTTTCCTCCTCTTCATTTTCTGTTTCTATTAAGGAGTTATTTATTGTGTTTGTTTTGTGTTCCTTTTAGTTGAGTCCTCATTTATGAAATTATTTTTATTTCTAATTTTTACTGAGTTCTGTATACTTCATTTCTCAGAGTTTCTCTAATCATTGTTTAGTCATTCTTTCATATCTTGTATGATTTTCTTAATTTCTTTCAGCTCGTTTTGAAGTAGTATTTTACAGCTTTACCTTTCATGTAAGCATGTCTTTCTGATACTTCTATTATCTATAATGATGGTAGTCTGTTCTTTTTTCTTACAATTTTGTGTGGATCTAGAGCTCAGTACCTCTCTTTGATAATTCTTATATGATCTTAGTTTTTCTGAATTTATAGAAGGGAGTGTGTAGCTTTTTAAACTTCAGGTTCTTGAGTTCCCTTTTCTGTCGTTTTTGGATGATGTTAAAAATCATTGGGGCACACTTTCTGAGATGGCTGCTGTTTCCTTACCCCGTTTTTTGTAGATTTTCTCTTTTACTCTCGTTTCCCTGGGTGCTCAGTTTGGGGTTTGTACTGGAAGGGAGCTTCGGCGGGTTGGTTTGAGGGTTCCTGGGGCCCAGACTGCTGTAGCCCTTTCAGACCCCTCCCGCTGCTCCCACACCCCGTCCACTGTCAGGATGTAAAACCCCTTATAGTTCAGCTGCTCTTCACACATCCCCACTCCGAACGCTCCAGTTAGAACCGGGACTGCTGTCTGGGGATTCTTAGGTCCACCAGAGGCTCTGCTGCTTCCCTCTGCTTCCTTCTGCATGGTTGCCGATACTACAGCTACGGTCTTGGAGTTGCCCGTGGTTCCCCCACCTATTGGTACTGTAGAGTTTGTGGTGTAGATACTGTCCATCGGGTCTTTGGTTCTGTTCTGTTGCCCTGTCTGTTTTAGCAGGGGAAATTTGGAGACAGTAAAAAACTCATGCCTCTGCTACCGCTACCACCATCTTCATCATCAGCTTTCAAATTTACTTCATCCCCTGTTGAGTTAGATGAGGCTGTGAACATATAGTTCCCCCGCCGCTCCTCTCCCACCTTTACCACCTTCAACTTCTGTCTTCTCTACCTTTTCTTTGACATCATCAGAGTAGTTAATATTTATATTCTGTTCTGTAGCCATAACTGTGTTCTCCTGTGTTTTTTCTATAGGTTGATTCTAAAATTAAAAACCAATAAATAACATTTATATTACTGTGATTTTGTAAATATTTTTGGAGTGGGCCACGGTTACATTCTTTCTCTGTATTATTGTCACACCCCCTGTGCCACTCAAAGGAAGTTGTTTTTAGTGTCAAGGTCAAGTGAGTTTTCTGTTCTATAATCTACCAGTTTCTCAAAATTATACCTCATTTTTTGTTTACTTCACAATTGGACCTTGATTTTTTTTTTTTTTTTTTTTTAGTCATTTGTTTTTCTGGGCTCTTCTGGTGGCTTTTCTCTTTTCTTGTTGGAAATGGAAATATATCTTCTTTGCTCATGTTCCTAATGTCTGTTTGCATTTTTTACTCATATTATCTATTGCTTTGAAAACTTCTCATTCTTAATGACAGTATTCTTGGGCGTCTGTTGACTTCCTGTTCAAAACTAGATAGCTGCTTCCCAGGCCTGCTGCCCAGTGGCTGTCCTGGGCTTGCTTTCATGGAACCCTGGCTTTAGTTCCATCAGTTATTGAATCCCACAGCTGCCAGTTTTACCTTTGTTTACTGGAAAATATCCTTAAGTGATTTCCTAATAAAGGGTGTCTAGGAGCTAAATATTATATGAACCTTATACGAAGTTGATACTTTTGTGGAGTATAGAGTTCTAGCTTTAAAATGTGGAGTTTTTTTCCCCTGAGAAATTTTGAAAGCCTTGTTCCATGTCTTCTATTCTCCCTTGTTTTGAATGAGAAGTTCCATGCCAGTCTGAATCTCATTAGTAGTTTCTTTCTGGAAGCTTTTGGGGGCTCATCTTTATGTTCCAGAATTTTACAGTGTTGTGTTTAGAAATGTAGTGGCTCACCAGCTACTTTACTTTTAGGTGAAAAATGGTATTTCAGCATGTTTTTTATTTGCCCCTTTCAGAATTGGGTGAGGTTGAGCCTCTTTTCATGTGTTTAAGGTCCTTTTGTGTTTCTTTTCTGATAATGCCTGTACGTGTCCTTTGACCTGTTTTCTCTTGGGTCGTTGGTCTTTTTCTCCTTGATTGCTAGGAGTCCTTCTGTTACTAAAATTAGCTCTTTGTATTGTGAGCTTCAAGTATTTTTCCCAGTCTGTCATTTATTGTATGACTTTGCTTATACGTATGCATGTGTTTTTTTAATCATGCAGAAATCTTTTTTACTTTCATGTAGTCAGATTTACTTACCCCTTTTCTTTTATGGCTTCTGGATTAGCAATGTTCTTCAGAGGCATGTTAATAACAGCTATTATAGAAAATCTGAGTACATGTACACATTCAGTTGGCCCACTAAATAAAATTCCGATTGTCACCACCGTCATGGTTTATTTGAGCACCCTGTGCTCTGATCCAGGTGGCTGAGCTGGGTTTCCCCACAACTGTGGCCGTAGATGCTCCCCACTCAGGCTGCCGTTGGGCTTCCCCTCCCGTACCTCCTGGGCCCCTCTGCTCTTCTCTTTCCCTCTAGCCCAGTTCAAAGTCCTTTCTCCACTCTCTAAGTGAGGCTCACATCTCGAGGTGCAGGGAGAAGAGACCGTGTTCCTGGAGTAGACGGCTTGTCAGTGTCAAGGCATCCAGCCTTGACACCCAGGCAGGTTTGTTTTTGTTTTTTTTTTAATATGAATAGTACTTTTTCTTTTTAAGAAGATGTTGGGGGTAGGAGTTTATTAATTTATTGTTTTTGCTGTGTTGGGTCTTCGTTTCTGTGCAAGAGCATTCTCTAGTTGTGGCAAGCGGGGGCCACTCTTCATGGCGGTGTGCGGGCCTCTCACTATCACGGCCTCTCCTGTTGCAGAGCACAGGCTCCAGACGCACAGGCTCAGTAGTTGTGGCTCACGGGCCTAGTTGCTCTGCAGCATGTGGGATCCTCCCAGACCAGGGCTCGAACCCATGTCCCCTGCATTAGGAGTCAGATTCTCAACCACTGCGCCACCAGGGAAGCCCGTGAATAGTACTTTTTAATGATTTGAAATTTAAATGCAAACAATTACCAGAAGAAAGCATGTAATTTTTTTTTGAATTGAATTTTTTAATTTATTTTTTATACAGCAGGTTCTTATTAGTTATCTATTTTATACATATTAGTGTATATGTGTCAATCCCAATCTCCCAATTCATCCCACCACCACCCCTCCTTTCTCCCCTTGGTGGCCATAAGTTTGTTCTCTACATCTGTGTCTCTATTTCTGCCTTGCAAACCGGTTCATCTGTACCATTTTTCTAGATTCCACATATATGCGTTAAAATACGATACTTGTTTTTCTCTTTCTGACTTACTTCACTCTGTATGACAGTCTCTAGGTTCATCCACGTCTCTTCAAATGACCCAATTTCGTTCCTTTTTATGGCTGAGTAATATTTCATTGTATATATGCACCACATCTTCTTTATCCATTCATCTGTTGATGGGCATTTAGGTTGCTTCCATGACCTGGCAATTGTAAATAGTGCTGCAGTGAACATTGGGGCCCTGGCAGGTTTTGACCCCTGGGCTCCGTATGCACACACAGGTCCCGCTTCTCTCTAGTCTTCGTTATAACACCCAAAGCTCGTCTTCTGGCTGCTTAATGAGTACAGTCCTCCCACCTGCCACTCCCTGGGACGCTGACATTCACAAGTGGCTCTAGGGATCCTTCCCCAAAATGCATATGCATTTGTGACACGCGCACACATGTACACACCTCCCTGGAGTGAGCTGCGGCCGCTTAGCTAATGCCCAAGTGTATCGTGGCAGCATTTTGCTCTATCATGTCAGCACTGTAATCTGAACAGTCTATCAAGTACTATGCCTGTGTTTTTTTCTTATGATCCAGTAATTTTCCTCAAAGTGAAACCATAACAAAATGAATAGAGATTACTGTGCTATCCAGTATGAAATTTAAGGCTAAATTGCTATCTATCCTGTATGAACAGCAGGGTAGCCTTTTCTGGCGGTCTCTTTGTGCCATCATCCAGTCGGGTTAGTGAGGAGGACATTCTAGGAGGGATAAATTAGGAGTCTGGGATTAGCAAATACACACTACTATATATGAAATAGATAAATGACAAGGTCCTACTGTATAGCACAGGGAACTCTACTCGATATTCTGTAATAACCTATAAGGGAAAAGAATCTGAAAAAGTGTGTGTGTGTGTGTGTGTGTGTGTGTAAATGAATCACTGTGCTGTACACCTGAAACTAACACAACATTGTAAATCAACTATACTCCAATAAAAAAAAGAAAAGCAATACTTGCTATAATCCAAAAAATAAAAATAAAAAAGGGATAAGGTCAAATATTGCATTACTTAAAGTACGTATGTTTTTAAAAGGCCAAAAACACTCTTTAATTTGCTAAAATATATTGGTATCCTAAATGGAAACACATTGTAATCCTGGGAGTGTGTAAACCCTTCTTTGATTCACAACGAGACCTTAAAATTTTATTAAAACATTTCAGATGATATGAAAAAAAAGACATTCTGTGTGGAAAGGTCCCTCTTCGCATTCATTTGTCTGCATCCTCCTTTAAAGATTTTCTTTAACAAGTCTTCATTAATTTGTATTGGGATCATGATTTTTTCTTAGAAGATTGCTTTCATTTTTATTTCGTCTGCGAACAAAAGATAAACATAATTTCTTCAAATTTGGAAGAATTTCAAAGCCATGAATGGAATTAATGGAGTTTTCAAAATCCAGTGTAACAGACTCTTCTTAAAATAATGAAGTGTTAACTTTAAATCACAGATTATAATTTTTTTTTCATCTGTTACTTTTACAGAAAAAGACACTATGGATGTATGGTGCAATGGTAAAAAAATGGAGACAGCAGTAAGTTGACCTTTTGATTACCCTCACCATGTGCGTGAGTGACCATTGAAATGTTGCTGTGTTTCCTAACTGGAGATTTTATAAGTAATGAAGGTCCTCTTGGTTAAAAACAAAAAAGAGATGAAGTAATACTGACTCCAAAATCTGAAGAACTTTCCTGGGCAGTGCCTGGGGCAGTGAGAGTTTGGTAACAACTTATGTGTGGCACCAAGCTCATACTCTACCTTTCCTCTCCTGGACCAGCCTCTACCCTGAAAAGAGTTCCCACATTTACAAAATCCTCCCCGGCGCGGTGCAGCACAGCGCAACCTGCTGCACGTCGGGACCGGGGTCCGGTGCGGAGAATCCTTCGTCCTGGGACACGGGCGCGCGGCTAGAAAGGTTGCCGCCCCCTCGCCCATCACGCCCGTTTCATGAGGACCCTGGTGCTAAACCATTTGTAGACGATCTCCTTTTGGGTCTGGGTTTCGTACCTAGCAGAGCAGCTCCCTTGCTGCAAACTTATTGAAAGTCAGTCCTCGACACAAGGGTTTGTAAAAAAAAAAAAAAAGAAAGAAAAAAAAGTCCTCCCCAAAGGTTGAGTCCTCCTGTGTTTATCCAGGTTAAAGAGGTGCTTTATACCACTGCTTCTCAAACTTGCATGCATAGAATCAGTTGGGATCTTGTTAAAGTGCATATTCTAACATGTCCTCAGGTGCTGCCAGAGCTGCTGGTCCACAGGTCACACTCTGAATAGGAAGGCTTTACACCATACACTCAAAAAGCAGATAGTACTTTTCTAAAAGCAAAGATTGTGAAAAAGAAATGATGCACACAATGTCAGGTGACACAAAGGCAGGTAGGAAAGGGCACTGTCACGAACCCCAGAAGACAAGTGGAATTTGTAGAGTAGCAGTGCTAAGAGGCTACCCCACCCATTGAAGCCAAGCACAATGAAATCCCCATCCAAACCCCAGTGTGTTGGGCTTTTGCTGCTTGCACTGTTAGGGCTGTGGTGGGATGAATATAGGAGTGCATCTCAAGTGGGAAGGAAGTAATGGTATGTACAGCAGGGGAGGAAGTGAAGCAGGGGAGGCGGTCCTGGACAGCTGGGAGTGTGGAAGCAGGAGCTGAAATCTTTGGGTGGAAATTCCCATGTGTTCTGGGGTCAGCTGGCAAGCAGGTGGTATACCAGCCCTGGTGTCCCCTTTCATGGCTTCAGACGTGAACACCAGGGCGAGAGATCGTGAGAAGGTCTCTTCCCCGGCACAGTTTAGCTAGTTGCAAGTTGTGGTTGCTGCTGTTATCTCCCTTCTCTATTGTGGGTCTGGGAAGGTAAGGAGATGTGCTTGGAGGGAAGGTCTGGGATGAATGTATTCAGCAGACTAGCTGGGTTTTATAGCCAATCTGCTTCTAAGGAAGTGCCCAAGCCAGAAATCAAAGGTTACAAAGATTAATGCTTTTCTCTTTATTAATCCTAGTTTTAATTCTTGAAGGGAAATGTAACCAGGGCTCACTCAAAATTGATCCTCCAGAGTTTGATCCACCCTCTGGGTTAAACCTACCCATCGAGACTTTTATGCAGAGAGGCTTGGAGAGCTCTTCAGTATTTTATGTCTCCTTTTGGACCAGCTTAAGTTTCCATGCCTACTGTGTGCCCGATGCCACATCTACTAGTCCTTCCTATTCTCCCTTTCCTACCCTGGAATTCCCTAGATGGAGTCTGCAGTTTGGGATCACATTCCTTCCACCCTCCAGGAATTCTCCAGTGCAAATGTAAAGAGAGATTTAAGAATGTGGTTGTAAATAAGTAGGGAGTTGAAAATAATGTCCATCCACAATGTCTTTGTTCCTCAGTAATTGACAAGAAACCACAAGTGTTTGGACAATAGCTCTGTCTCACCCAGTTGCCTCCTCATTGTAACTACGACCTAGTTTGCCGGGCAGTCTTCCCCAGCACTATGCACACCTGCTCTTGCTGCCTGTGAGTTACGGCTTATTTTCTCCATTTCCTTTTCATCTCAAAGCACCGTGACCAAGACCATGTATCTGTCAAATTACCAAGAAGCTACTGACAAGGATTGTATTACTCAACCCTTCCTCTGCCCTCTAAATTGATTTTTACAGAAGTATGACCTGAGGGATTTTTTCAAAGCTCAATGTGAAAAGGGGTAAAAAGAACACACTAGACTCCAGGGCCAGCACCCCCAGTCCTTGTGGTCAGTACACCTCCGTGTTGGCCAGATTCTTCCCAGAGCTAAGAAAAAGCTTCCCTCTCTGATGCCTCCTGTGCTTTCTTTGGTTAGATAATGTTAGCTACGGGGCCTTGCTCTGTCTGCTTTGGCTGCCAGGAAGCTCATAGCCAAGTTGTGAGTCTGATGGTGCTTGCTTGCATAATCCACTTTTATCCTCTAAGCCTCCTGTTCTTCATTCCTTCTCTGTACCACTTGGCCCCTATCTTTTTACTCTAGATCAGTGCTGTTCAATAGAAATATGAGCCACAGATATGAGCTTCATATATAACTTTTCTAGTAGCCAGATTTCAGAAGTTTTACAGTGAAGTTCATCTTAATAAAAATTTGATTTAAATCAGTATATCAAAAATATTATCATTTAACATGTAATAAATATAAAAAGTTTCTACTGAGTCATTTTACATTCTTTGTTTCATACTAAGTCTTCCAAATCCAGTGTATATTTTACCCTTAACATAGTATCTCATTTTAGACCCACCTCATTACATGCTCAGTTGCCACATGTGGCCAGTGGCTACTGTACTGGACAGAGCAAGTCTAGACTCAGTAGTGTTTGGTTTTATGTTATTTTTAATGTATTTATTGTAAGCCACCTTATACACTGGGGAATCAGATGTTCAGAGTGGTTAAGAACACTCCATCCCTTACTGACTGGGGCCTTCAGCAAGTAATTTAACTACTCTGTGCCTCAGTTTCCTCACATATCAAATGTGGATAGTAATCGTACTCCAGTCAGGTTATTGTGAGGATGCAATAAAATAATGCATGTAAACCATTCTTTGTATAGAATAAATCACTAATAAATGTTTGCTATCAGGTTTATTATTTTTACTTTTGAAAATGGTCTACATTGTCTACATAGTGTATGTTATAGACACATAGCCATTAGGTACACTTTTTTTTTTTCTCTGAAACTTAAGATTCTTAAAGATTGTAGGGGGTACAAATAAGAAACCTTCATAACAGAGACGTAACAGCATCTAAATACAAGCTTCTAACTTTAATCTTGCCAAGTTTAACATTGAACTAATATGTACTTCATTATACCTCCCTTTTTGGGTGATGTTAATGCTCTAGACAAAGACAAATGTTTCTGGAACACTAATTCCTCCTTCTTTTGTTTGCCCAGGGTGAGTTTGTAGATGACGGAACTGAAACTCACTTCAGTATTGGGAACCATGACTGTTACATAAAGGCTGTCAGTAGTGGGAAGCGGAAAGAAGGGATTATTCATACTCTCATTGTGGATAATAGAGAAATCCCAGAGATTCCTGAATGACTTCATGTTAATGAATTTTAATCTTAAGAAGTAAAGATCAGGACTTTTAAATTACTGTGGTGATTAAATATGTTCAGTATATACTTTTCAGTACATCTAGTCGCCATGTTTTTATTTTTTAGTTACTTGAAACTGTAATAATGTTCCAAAGGTCAGGAAAAAAAATTATGTATCATAAATATTGCAATTTATTTTGTAAATAATGTAAAATGTTTTAACATCAAATGGAAAATAAGATATGGACCAAAAATCACTAGTGTTTTACAAGAGCAACTTTTACTATAATAAATGCTATAAAATAAAATTGGTGCTGCTTGATTTGTGTTTCTTAAAATGGATGTCTTTGTATATTTTTAACCTGTGCAGATAGATTGTCTAGTTTAAAGCAATTGGTATACAATGATATTATTAGTTTAACTGAAATGAGAAACATTTTCTATCTGGAAACAATGTTGAGATGTCAAAGAGTGTCACGTAAGAATTTAATTAAAAATAGGCTTCTGAAAAAAAAAAGTTTTCTGAAAATCCAATTGTTTAATCAGCATGATCAGGACAAAAAAAAAAAAGGAAGAAGCAAACTTCTTTACACCAGATAGCATCAGTTGCATTGTCAGGCAGTGTTTAGAAAGTCAGAGTTGCACACCTGTGTGGAGGTAGCTAGCACCAGTGTTAGCGCTTTGTGACTAAAGCAGACCCACCCAGGCAGATTCACAGAGATGCCGCCTCAGTACGGGAAGTGGTCCAGATTGTGTCAGTACTCGTTTCTGAAGGTCTTTCAGGGCAGGACCTGGTTTAATAGTAGAGCCTTTTATCGGGGTATTTCATGTCCATTATCACATGGGGATCCTCCATAAGAGGGAGAATTCTCCATTTTCTAGACTTGCTCTGTCCACTAGGGTAGCCATTAGTCATGTAGCTATTTAAGTTAAATTAACTAAAATGAAACAATTAAAAATTCCTCTATCACACTAGCCACATTTCAGGTCCTCAGCAGTCACATGAGGCTAGCAGTCACCACATTGGACAGTGCAGATACAGAACATTTCTATCATCATACCAAGTCTGATTGGACAGCACTGGCCTGGAGACATTGTCTCAAGCTTAGTGAGCTGTTCTGTACTGGAACAGGCAGGATTTAGACCCAGGTTTTTCTGACGCTAAAACCTATGTGCTGTACTACCTTCTCCCTGCCGCTCACGTATTTCTAAGAGATTTGGGGCAGAACAGAGGCACAACCACGCTCTAACATCAGGCACGAGGAACTGAGGGGCAGGACAGCAGCGAGGGAACGTGGCTCAGACAGGCGGGGCCCCCGCAGGCAACATGCGTGGTGGCAGAGCATATTAAAATTAGCCTGTGAGTTACCTACTCTGACATTTGTTTTATTTGAAGTCTTACGACTGGAAGGTTAGCATACCACATGTATAGAAATCATCCCCCTGCTCTCCCCATGCCACCCCCCCAGCCTTCCTTCACTGCCACTGGAAGATTAGGACATGAATGAACTAAGAGGGACTCTTCTGAGGCTTAAACTCATTTTGGGGTTTGCTTTCAAGTGTTTGGGTGTGGTCGTTTTCACTTTCCTTGAATAAAGGACGTTATTTATTTATTTATTTATTTAATTTATTTAATGGCTGTGTTGGGTCTTCGTTGCTGTGAGCGGGCTTTCTCTAGTTGCAGCAAACAGGGGCTACTCTTCGTTGCGGTGCGCGGGCTTCTCATTGCAGTGGCTTCTCATTGTGGAGCACGGGCTCTAGGCATGTGGTCTTCAGCAGTTGAGGCATACGGGCTCAGTTGTGGCTCGCGGGCTCTAGAGCACAGGCTCAGTAGTTGTGGCGCATGGGCTTAGTTGCTCCACGGCATGTGGGATCTTCCCAGACCAGGGCTCGAACCCATATCTCCTGCATTGGCAGGCGGATTCTTAACCGCTGCACCACCAGGGAAGCCCCTAAAGGGCGACTTTTAATGGCCATATTTTATCTGGTACAAAAAATGTTTTGTGCCATGTCCAAAAGCAAAGCAATTATTTTTAGGCACTTTGTTTTGAACTCCAGCTATTAGCAGTCAGAACTGTACTTTGCAGTGTGTTATTATGTTCCTCAGCAAACACATGGGGATACAGTTTGATTCAGTCTTTTGGAGACCAAACCTTGAGAATGTAGTTTGCCTTTGACTTGGTGAACCCATGTTTTTTGTTTTGTTAATTTAAAGCAGCTTGGGGGAATTCCCTGGCAGTCCAGTGGTTAAGACTCAGCGCTTTCACTGCCGAGGGCCTGGGTTCAATCCCTGGTCGGGGAATTAAGATCCCACAAGCCTTGCGGTGCAGCCAAACAAACAAACAAACAAAAAACCCAGCAGGGTCACGAGGAAGGTGTACAGCCTGGGTTTGAAGTTCGGCACCAAAGGTTAAGTTCTTCAGCCTCTGTTTCTCCAACCTAAAAAATAAGGCTATTTGTTTTGTTGTTTTGCTTAATGAGATATTTTAAATGTAGAAAAAATAGAAAATAATAAAACAAACACTTGTATTATTTAACTGGGTTTACCTATCATCCAGTTTAATAAGTAAAGCATTAAAATACAACTGAAGAGCCATATACCCTTGCTATTCCCATACCCCTCCCTTGCCAAAGTAATCACTATCGTGAACTTGACGTTTACCATTCCCATGCAAGTCTATATTAACTGTGTAGGTATATATCCCTAAAAAAATACAGTATTACTTAAAATTTTAAATGTTATGTTCTATGAATCCTTCCTGCAACTTGCTTTTTTTCCATTCAGTACTGATTTTGAGATTGATCTAGGTTGGTACACGTAACTCCAGTTCCTTTTAACTCTTGCATTCAACCATATGAATTTAGCCATCCACTCGCCTCAGTAGTTTTCAGATGATCATTATACCATCAAAGCTCTAATGACCATCTTTGTGTCTCTGTGTGTCCCTTGAGAATATGCTCCAGTTTCTCTAGGGCTTTGCTGTTTAAAGTGTGTCCCTGGACCAGCAGCAATGACATCACCTAGGAGTTTGTTAGAAATTAAGAATCTCAGATCTTTCCAGCCTACCGAATCAGAATCTGGGTTTTAATAAGATCCCATGGTGATTTGTATGTACATCAAGGATTGAGAAGCACTGCTTTAGGTATGCTAAGTAGAATTGCTGAATGAAAGAGTAGTGTAAATCATATTAAAGATTTGCCAAATTGCTCTCAAAGGTGGTTGTACCATTATAAACTTTGACCAGCAGCTTTTTTTTTTTTTTTTTTTTTTTGCGGTACGCGGGCCTCTCACTGCTGTGGCCTCTCCCGTTGCCGGACGTGCAGGCTCAGCGGCCATGGCTCACGAGCCCAGCCGCTCCGCGGCATGTGGGATCTTCCCGGACCAGGGCACGAACCCACGTCCCCTGCATCGGCAGGCAGACTCTCAACCACTGCGCCACCAGGGAAGCCCTGACCAGCAGAATTCTTTACCTCGAATCTTCAAAGCTTGATACTGTCAGGATTTCAGAGTTTTGCCAATCCAATCGTTTTTTTAAAAATGGTGTCATGGGAATTCCCTGGTGGTCCAGTGGTTAGGACTCCACGCTTTCACTGCCAAGGGTGCGGGTTCAATCCCCGGTCAGGGAACTAAGATCCTGAAAGCTGTGGGATGCGGCCTAAATAAATAAATAAATAAAATGGTGTATCTTTTGAATTTTCTCTGACTACTAGTTGAGTGTCTTACATGTTTATTGGCCATTCAGGCTTCCTTTTCCAAGAATTACCTTTTCATTTCTTTTACCTATTTTTCTGTTGTCTTCATTCTCTAATAGATATGTAGTCCTTTGACTGTAGTCTTTCCCTCGAAGCAGTACAAAATGTGCAGTAGATCAGCAAGTATCCCAGTCATCCCTTCCATTTCACACAATACATCCTCTAACAAGCTCTGAGGGCAGGGACAGCATTCTGCTGTATCCCCCAGGACCTAACACGCCCCTCACAGATGGCGGGCAGGGAGATTTGTATTACTGCAGCTCAGAGGAGAGGTCTGGGATGGAGATAAACCTGTGAGCATCATTAACATATACAGGAGATTTCATGCAATGGAAATGAATAACATCAACTAGGAAGGTTGTAGAGAGAGAAAAAAAGAAGGGACGGTTAAACCCTGAAGGGCTACAGCATTTAGGCAAGGGAGATCTTCATTAGGTAAGAAAATCCTGAAGCTATCAAACAACAACCTATTTGATTATCTAGAAGTTTAAAAGTTGTATGGTAAAAGATACCATAAGCAAAGTCAATAAACAAACAATAGATATGGGGAAGACACTTATAATGTAGATGACAAGGTCCAACATATATGTAAAGAGCTTTTAAAAATTGATAAGAAAAGTCAGGCTAATTGTAAAATGGATAAAGGATGTTAATAGCCTATTTACAGAAAAGGAAATCCAAATAGCCAACAAATATATCTTTTAAATGCTCAAATTAATTTATAGCTGGGGTATTATTTTAACAATGAAAACAGCAAAAAATATTTAAAAGAGCAATGACATATTACTGACTGAGATATGGAAGAAAGGGTACCCCTTCACACTTTGGTGATGAAAATAAGTAAGTTCTTAGGAAAGCAATTTATTAAATTGAAAGTTCCATTTATATAAAACTCAAAAACAGGCAGAAACTAATATATAGTCTTAGAAGTCCACATAATGCTCACTTTAGGGTGTAGTTAGTAACTAGGAGCACGAGAGAAATTTCTGGGATAAAGGTAATTTTTGTTGTGAATGCCGTTTACAAAGATGTATTCACTTTGTGAAAATTAATGAAGATATATACCAATATGATTTTTACCTTTCTGTCTGTATGTTATGTTCTGTATGAATGCTTACATTTCAGTAAAGATTTTAAAGCGTACTTATAAAGTTTTTAAAAACACAACTCACACACACACACACCCCTCTCACACACCCTTCTCTTTGAGAATCTATCCCATAAAAACAAAGCCTTCAGTATCAGCATAAGGATATTTTTACAAGGATGTTTACTGCAGCATTGTGCATAGTGGGGGGAAAAAACTGGAAATTGTGAATGCTTATCTACAGAGAAATAATTGAATAAATTATTATACACCATTAACTACAATTCAGCCATTTAGAAGAATGAACTGGAGAGCTTTCCTTAAAGTATTTTTGAATAAAAACACAGTAGGGCTTCCCTTGTGGCGCAGTGGTTGAGAGTCCGCCTGCCGATGCAGGGGACGCGGGTTCATGCCCCGGTCTGGGAGGATCCCGCATGCTGCGGAGCGGCTGGGCCCGTGATCCATGGCCACTGGGCCTGCGCGTCCGGAGCCTGTGCTCCGCAACGGGAGAGGCCACAGCGGTGAGAGGCCCGCGTACCGCAAAAAAAAAAAAAAAAAAAAAAAATACAGTAAACCAAAATAAAAGCAAGTTGCAGAAAAGTGGGCATAATATAGTCCAATTGTGTAAAAAAAAAGAAAAAGAAAAATAGACACCTTGTATAATGTGTGTGTATATATCTTTTTCTGTATATGATTATACAAGCATGGAGAGAAATATGAAAGGTTAGAAACAGGTGACATGAGCTACCTAACGGGGATAGAGAATGAGGCTGACAGTGGGGTGGGGATAACCAAACAAAATTCAATAAAAAAAAATAAGATTTCAATTTTAAAAAAGAAAGCATTTATGATCACATTTATGCATCTGTTAAAAAATTTTTGTAAGAAATGTACAAAGGAAAAACAGATTGTATAGAAGAGAAAGTGTTAGAAAAACAGACTGAGGAATGTTTTGAGACAGTGGAAAATCTTAAGGTGTACAAAGTATTACAAAACAGGAATAGTTAACTATGTCAAATTGCTGCTGAGAAGATGAGAAGCATGAGAACTGAAAAGTGTCCATTTGATTTGGCAACATCAAGGATGCTGGTGAAAAAATTAATAAACTCGGTCTCAGTGAAACGAGGAAGAAGCCATATGAAAGTGGATGAAGAGTTAGTAGAGAAAGGAGTAAAGGTGGACAAGGTAATGCTGACAAATCTCTTGCCAACAACTGAAAAATTGGTCAAAATATAAAACATATCTTCTTGAAGGCACCAGAAAGCAAAAGAGGCAGTGATGAATTTCTATGCCAAGCTGCAGGAGGAAACAGAAACCAGAGTAGTAATCCAGGCGTTTGGATTACTAGCAATCCTGGGAATGTTTACTGATTCCGCAACAGGAGGTCAGGCATCTAAACAGCACTTTGGACAGCCTTGCAGGGTTAGGGAGATGAATGTGGGGTCCAGGAATGCCAATGTTGGGGGACTCTAGCAAAACTCCCACATTCTGGGCTGGGACCCAAAAGACCATAACTTAAGAAATAAGAGGAACTTCCCTGGTGGTCCTGTGGTTAAGAATCCACCTTCCAGTGTGGGGGACACGGGTTTGATCCCTGGTCGGGGAACTGAGATCCCACATGCCGTTGGGCAACTAAGCCCATGCGCTGCAACTACTGAGCACACAGGCCACAACTAGATAGCCTGCATGTCACAGCGGAGGATCCTGCATGCTGCAACAAAGATCCTAACGAAGATCCCGCGTGCTGCAACTAAGACCTGATGCAGCCATAAATAAATAAATAAATAAATATTTAAAAAAAAAGAATAAAGAGTTGATCTGTTCTTGAAATAAGAGTTACCTTGGATGTGAGTATACAGCATAAATAAATAAATGAGCAAACAAGGCAGGGCAACATGAATGGGCATCAACAGAAATAACCAACAATAGAAAGAGGCCCACAGGGTCTGCAGATTAAGAATTCATTAGATGTAAAGCTTAACATAATTATGTTTAAAATGTTCAGGGTAATGAAAAGACAACTCTGAGAATTTCACAGAGAACAGAAAAATATAAAAAGACACAGCAGAATTTAAAAAGAACCAAATAGAAACTGTAGAACTGAAAAACGCAATAATGAAATTAATAACTCAAAATCAGAGAAATAATAAACTGGGAAATAGGTGAAAAGAAAATAGGAGAAAAATACAAAGAGATTATAGAGAAAGGAGTAATTAAAGTATAGACTACATAATTAAAGGTCAAATACATGTAAATGGAGTTCCAAAAGGACAGAGAATTATGCAAAAGCAGATTTGAAGCGAATTTTCCAAATGATGAAAGGTAGCAAGCTATAGATTCAAGATCTGCAGACACCAAGCAGGAAGAATAGAAAGAAAACCAGCCCTCAGTATATCATAGGAAAACTGCTAATAACAAAAGACAAACAAAATCTTTAAAAGTGGCTAGTAGAAAATAAATACACATTAAAATACTGTTAACTTTTTTGTGTGTGAGTGTGGTACGCGGGCCTCTCACTGTTGTGGCCTCTCCCGTTGCGGAGCACAGGCTCCGGACGCGCAGGCTCAGCGGCCATGGCTCACGGGCCCAGCCGCTCCGCGGCATGTGGGATTTTCCCGGACCGGGGCACGAACCCGTGTCCCCTGCATCGGCAGGCGGACTCTCAACCACTGCGCCACCAGGGAAGCCCAATACTGTTAACTTTATAAAAGAAATGATATAAACAAGAGGACAATGGAAAAATCCCTTCAACGTGCTGAAATAAGCAACTGCCAACCTAAATTTCTGGGCCCAGACAAACAAAAGTTGAAGGAATTAACCAAGAGTAGAACAACTTAAAAAAATATGAAATGGTATTCCTTGGTCTAAGAAACAAATGATCCCAAATGAAAGCTTGAAAATGCAGGAAAAAAGATAAAAAGCAATGATAAGAGTAAAAATGTATATACATTTGACCCTTGAAAAACATGGATTGGAACTGCACAGGTCCACTTATAATAAACTTTTTTCCCAATAAATACGTACTAAACAATTCACAGTTGACTGAATCCGTGGATATGGAACCACATATAGGGAGGGGTGACTGTAAAGTTATATTCAGATTTCTGACTGTGCAGGAGGTTGGCCCCCTCAACCCCCATGTTGTTCAAGGGTTAACTGTATATTTAATGACAGTGGCTGTATAAAACAATACTTTCTTGTGGGATTTAACACTGATATATCATTAAAATCCAACAACGATAGCATATAGGTTGGGTGAGAAATAAACAGATTTAAAGAGTTCTAAGGTTCTTGCATTGTCTGGGAAGATGATAAAAGTACCAATAAACATTAGACTCAGATAAGTCTAATACGCAAGTTGTCATCTAGTGTAATCAATAAAAGAACGGTAAAAGAGTGTATGTTTTCCAAATTAATGGTAAAAGTTATTTCAGCATTCCATTAAAATGGGAAAGAAAATAACTCAAAAAAGAACACAAAGAAAGAAAATCTTGGAAAAATAAAACTACAGAGTAAGGTGGTTCACTTAACCCCAAATACATAGGCAATTACATTAAATATAAATAGACTAAATGTTTCAATTCACAGGTAAAGACTGTCAGAGTGGATTAAAACAAAACAAAACTACATCCTATTTACAAGAGAGACATTTATAATATAAGGATTCCAAAAGGTTGCAAGAACACACCATGCAAACACTAACCAAATGAAAGCTAATATAACTCTATTGATATCAGTTAAGCAGACATTGAGGCAAAACACATTATCAGAAACGGTTTAACACTTTAAAATAATTTTTTAAAATGGTTCAATTCACCAGGGATATAAATTATCTCTAAATTTGGATGCACCTAATTATATTGCTTCAACCTCTATAAGATAAAAATTGACATAACTAGAATAAGCAAATCCAAAATCATAGTAGGGTATTTTAACTTACCGCTTTCATAAATGCTAGGCAAAAATTCAGTAAAAATATATAAATTTAAACAACATAGCAGAATTGATCTAATGAACATATGTAAAACAGCTGATCAAAAGCTGCAAAATGTGGATTTTTTCATGTGCACACTGAACATTTATAAAACTTGACGATACTGTGAGTCATAAAAAAATAAGTCCCACAAATTTGAAAGAATTTAACTCATAGATAAGTTTTGTGAATGCCATCCAATCTAGAAATCAATTTAAAAAATAAGAAAATCCATCTGTATTGGGAAATTAATAAATACTTTGAAGTAACCAGCACGTCACAAAGAAACCAAAATGATAATCAGAAAATATTTTCTACTGAATGGTTTTGAAAAGACTTCGTATCAAAACTTACGGGATGCAGATAAAGACTGTTATTATAAAAGCTAAAATTGATCAGCTAAGCAACCATTTTATAAAGTTGTAGGAGAGGAATAACAGCAAAATAAACACAAATAAAGTAGAAGGAAGGAAATAATAAAGGTAAAAGCAGAGTAGAAAACAAACATACAACAGAGGATCAAAAAGGCCAAAAGCTTATTTTTGTAAAGACCAATACAATTAAAAAACCTCTAGTGAGACTAAAAAGAGAGAAGGCACTATCCAAAACCAAGAATGAAAAGAGGACATCACTATCAATCCTGCAACATTAATGAACTCTTAACACACGGATTACTTTATAAAAATAAATTTGAAAAGGTGTATGAAATGGACACATACCTAGAAAATCACAACTCTTCAAAACAAACACAGTAAGATATAAAAATCTGAATATTCCTCTAGCTATTAAAGAAATTAAATCCATACCTCAAAGAAACATCAGACATAAAGTCACTAGCAAAATTCTATCAAACTTTTAAGTAAGAAATAATGCCAATCTTACCTGGGTTATAAGGTCACCAAAACCTTGATAACAAAATCTGAAACAGACCTTAAAAGAAATTTATGGACCAATCCCACTGATGAAAATAGACATAAAAATCCCAAATGAATTATTGGCGAATCAAATCCAGCAATATATTTTTTAAAAGATAATACATCACAATCAAGTTGGGCTCATTCAAGGAATGTAAATATTTGGTTAAATATTTGAACATCAATCAATATAACTCACCAAATGAGTAAAACCATATGATCGTCTTTGTAAAATGCAGAAAATAACTTGATAAAATTCAGCATCACTTCATGATTTTTGAAACAAATTCAGTGGGAATTGAAACATGCTTCCTTAACCTAGTAAAAGATCCAGGTTCCAGAGCAAACACCATACCTAATATGGAAGACTTTCCCTTTGAGATCGGCAAAAGGTAGAATATTGCTTCTATTCAACCTTTTCTTGGAATTCCTAACCAGTGCAGAAGGTCAAGAAAAAGAAATAAAATGTTGAAGGGAATGGAAAGAAAGAAATAAAGCTACTAATCATTTGTAGATGATACAAGCAAAATCAAAATAATTTCTATAAATAGGATTAATTAGAATGTTTCATATGTCTGAGAAATAGAAACATTATTTGTATATCTATTGATTGCTCTGAAACTTTAGTTAAAACTATTAAAATACAGGTTGCTCTATTCCATCTCCCAAGTTTCTGATTTGGTAGGTCTGGGGTGGGGGTCAAGACTTTGCATTCTAATCAGTTCCCAGGTGATGCTAATACTCCTAAGTCAGAGGACCACACTTTGAGAACAATTGCTATATAACAGATCAACAACAAGGAAACTTAAAATCACTTACCCAGGCAGGACAGGAACAAAGACGCAGATGTAGAGAATGGACTTGAGGACACGGGGATGGGGAAGGGTAAGCTGGGAAGAAGTGAGAATGGCAAGGACATATATACACTACCAGATGTAAAATAGCTAGCTAGTGGGAAGCAGCCACATAGCACAGGGAGATCAGCTTGGTGCTTTGTGACCACCTAGAGGGGAGGGAGGGTGGGAGGGAGACACAAGAGGGAGGAGGGGGCTTCCCTGGTGGCGCAGTGGTTGAGAGTCCGCCTACCGATGCAGGCGACATGGGTTCATGCCCCGGTCCAGGAAGATCCCACATGCCGCGAAGCGGTTGGGCCCGTGAGCCATGGCCACTGAGCCTGCGCGTCCGGAGCCTGTGCTCCGCAACGGGAGAGGCCACAATGGTGAGAGGCCCGCGTACCGTAAAAAAAAAAAAAAAGGAGGGAGGAGATATGGGGATATATGTTTACGTATAGCTAATTCACTTTGTTATACAGCAGAAACACCATTGTAAAGCAATTATACTCCAATAAATATGTTTAAAAAAATCACTTACCCAGGAATCTAACAAAATATAGACAAGGCTCTCCATAGAAAACTATAAATCACAGTGGATATAAACTGAAGAGGATCTAAATAAAAGATACTCCACTGTCATGGATTTTAAGAGTCAATATTCTGAAGATGTCAATTTGACTCAACCTAATCTACAAGTTAGTGCAATTCCATTTAAAATTTCCATATTTTGGGCATCTCGACAAGCAGATTCTGAAATGTATACTGAGGCATCATTGATAACTGTGAATAAAGAGCATGGACACTTAAGACAGACTCCCTGAGTTTGAATACTGGCTCCTACTTTGTGGACAAAGTGCCTCCATTTTCTCATTTGCAAAGTGGGAAAGAACAACTGTACCTATCATACAACATTGTTAAAAGGGTTAAATATATATAGTTTAGATGCATGCCTAGCACACAATATGTACTATGCATGAGTTTAATAATTAAGTAAAATAAAACAGGGAGCTGAAATCTACTGGATATCTTCTGGAGTCCAGAAGCAGACTCATGCATATATGGACAGATGGTTTATGACCAAGGGGGATATAGAACAGTGGAGAAAGAATGATTATCTTTCCAAATAAAAGATACTAGGAAAAAAACACTTCATACTATATATAAAAAGCAATTCCAGGTAGACTACAGATCTAAATGGATTAGGAAAAAAATGAAGCTTTCATAAGGTATTCCAGGAGAATATCTTCATGACCTTGGAATAGGGAAAGATTTCTTAAATACCACATAAGGGATATTAACCACAAAGGAAAATAATAATAAGTTTGACATTAAAATTAAGATCTTGTGTTATTAGAAGGCTTGCAGACAAAATATATACAGAATTTCACACAACAAAAACGAAAAAGCAAAATTAAAAAATCCTTCCTTAAAACAAAAAACCAAAATGACAGGTAACCAAATTAATAAATGGATAAAGGACTTAAGAAGGCATTTCACAAAGCAGAAAATCCAAATGGCCAAAAACAAACATGAAAAAGCAATTCAATGTCATTACTAATCAATCAGGGAAATGCAAATTAGCTCACTATAAACACCAGAACAGCTAAAATTTTTTAAATGTTGGTTAAGCGGGTGTTGGCGAGAGTGTGGAGCAACAAGAATTAAGTACCAGGAAAAAATAAATTGGTACAACTACTCATTTTAGCATTACTTGGTAAAAAAAAGATTACATAATTCTATGATCCATCAATTTTAATCTTAAGTATATACACCCAAAGAAATATGTACATATGTGAAACAGGAGATAAATTATAATGATCACAGCAGCATCATTTGTAATAGCCTCAAACTAGAATCAACCTGTATGTGTCCCAACAGTAGAAAGGATATGTAAATTATAGGGTATCCATAACATGGAATACTGTACAGTGATGATAAATAATGAACTGGAGATACATGCAACTAAATGGCTGAATCTTAAAAACATGATGTTGAGGGGAAGAATCCAGATGATGCCATAAAAGAAGAGGTGGTGATTACCTTGGCAGAGAGGGAGTCTTCACCAGGAAGGGGAATTTGTAGGGTTCTGAGGTGTTGTCAATGTTCTTTTTTTTTTTTTTTTTTTTTTTATTAACATCTTTATTGGGGTATAATTACTTTACAATGGTGTGTTAGTTTCTGCTTTATAACAAAGTGAATCAGTTATACATATACATATGTTCCCATATCTCTTCCCTCTTGCGTCTCCCTCCCTCCCACCCTCCCTATCCCACCCCTCCAGGCTGTCACAGAGCACCGAGCCAATATCCCCGTGCCATGCGGCTGCTTCCCTCTAGCTATCTACCTTACTACGTTTGTTAGTGTGTATATGTCCATGACTCTCTCTCGCCCCGTCACAGCTCACCCTTCCCCCTCCCCATAACCTCAAGTCCGTTCTCTAGGAGGTCTGCGTCTTTATTCCTGCCTTACCCCTAGGTTCTTCATGACATTTTTTTTTTCTTAAATTCCATATATATGTGTTAGCATACTGTATTTGTCTTTTTCGTTCTGACTTACTTCACTGTGTATGACAGACTCTAGGTCTATCCACCTCATTACAAATAGCTCAATTTCGTTTCTTTTTATGGCTGAGTAATATTCCATTGTATATATGTGCCACATCTTCTTTATCCATTCATCCGATGATGGGCACTTAGGTTGTTTCCATCTCCGGGCTATTGTAAATAGAGCTGCGATGAACATTTTGGTACATGACTCTTTTTGAATTTCGGTTTTCTCAGGGTATATGCCCAGTAGTGGGATTGCTGGGTCATATGGTAGTTCTATTTGTAGTTTTTTAAGGAACCTCCATACTGTTCTCCATAGTGGCTGAACCAATTCACATTCCCACCAGCAGTGCAAGAGGGTTCCCTTTTCTCCACACCCTCTCCAGCATTTATTGTTTCTAGATTTATTGATGATGGCCATTCTGACTGGTGTGAGATGATATCTCATTGTAGTTTTGATTTGCATTTCTCTAATGATTAATGATGTTGAGCATTCTTTCATGTGTTTGTTGGCAGTCTGTATATCTTCTTTGGAGAAATGTCTATTTAGGTCTTCTGCCCATTTTTGGATTGGGTTGTTTGTTTTTTTGTTGTTGAGCTGCATGAGCTGCTTGTAGATTTTGGCGATTAATCCTTTGTCAGTTGCTTCATTTGCAAATATTTTCTCCCATTCTGAGGGTTGTCTTTTGGTCTTGTTTATGGTTTCCTTTGCTGTGCAAAAGCTTTGAAGTTTCATTAGGTCCCATTTGTTTATTTTTGTTTTTATTTCCATTACTCTAGGGGGTGGGTCTGTCAATGTTCTTTCTTGACCTGTGTGGTGGTTACCTGGATGTTTGCTCTATAATATGCTAATATTATTTATGTTATTGTTTTATGCACTTTTCTGTATGTGCCTTTTTCCACAATAAAAAAAGGTAGAAGAGAAGAAGGTGGAGAAGATCTAAAAGGCCAGACCTCTAAGTGTTAAAACTGGGCTTTGCTAAAAGTAGAAAGGTATTAAGAGCTCCAAAAATCTATTAGTTATACATTTTCATGTAGGAATAACCCAGAAAGTGTTGTCAGACAGTTTTTCCATCATTGGAAAAGGGGACAAAACTGCTACTGCTACTGAAAGAGGAAGAGGCTCCAGGATGTCATGACTGGTGTTTAAATCCTACCTGGGAAGAGATGCAGCATTCTGATGTGGAGGAAGGGCAAGAGGCAGTAGAAATAAGCACTTGCTGATCCTGTTAATGCCCATGAATCATGCTTTATATATGCTGTACCTTCCTGCCTAATATGCTCTTCCCATTACCTGTTCACCTAGCTCCTATCTGTCCTTGAAGACTCAGCTCAGAGGCCCACTTCTCCAGGAAACCACAGCCCCTGCTTCCTCCCTCCTAAGAGCTGCTTGTCCCCTATAGTAAGGGTCACATGGCATGGTACCTCTCTGCTTTCCACTTCATGGACCAATCTTTCACCTTCTGCAGACAAGTGAATCCTGCATTACAGGCTGCCTGGCTAAGATCGGGTGCTGACAGTCAGGGATATGGGCTGCACAAGGCAGAACTGAAATTGCACTGGAAGACAGGAGACAAGCATAGAGCTCTGGAAGGGGTTTCCCTTCCCTGAGATTCCTCCCTTCAGGAGGGGGAAGCAGGGAAAGAAATGAGATTGCCTCTGAGTTGGGACTCAGCACACGTTCCAATCAGAGTCTTAAACTAGCCTCTCCCACAGAAGTGAGTAGAGCAGTTATTACCAATTCCACTTTACAAATAGGAAGCTCAGATCCTGAGAAAGAAAGTAAATACCTTACTCCAAGGTCAGAGAGGCAGAGCTGGATTGCAAATACTAGCTTCTGCAGCCCAGGGTCTGGAATACAGACATGAGAAGAATACTCAGGAATTACTTGTTCAACAAAGTCATCCTTTGTCTTCCCAGTCCAGGGTAGACACAGATGCTGTCCTCAAGTATGGAAATGTATAGAGCTTCCAAAATCTTGTTTTGGGAAATAACCAAAAGACAGGGAGCCAAGGCATTGGGTAACCAGCCCCCACGCAAGGAACTATTCCTACAGCCCAGACCCCTAATCTGCTCTGTTGGTTGGCTATCCTCTGCCTTCCACCTCCAACTGTCTGGCTCAGGCGGAGCCCCTGAGAATCAGGGACATGCAAGTCAGCAAGCGTGTAGGGAGCACCTGGTAGGAGTGCTCAGCAGCTACTGAGGGCTATCATGCTATTTATGGGGGGTCTACGGCAGAGGTGGTTAAGAGCCATGCTGGCCTCAGGTCCAGCACTGTCTGGGGAGGTTCGTTTCCCTTTCTTACTCTTAAAGACATTCACATTCACCGATTTAGCATATATTTACCAAGGAACCTATGGGCTGAGGAGACCCCTCTGGAAACAATGGTGCCCACTTCTGCCTGGCAATGCTCACCACTCTTCAAACCCCTGATCCGTAACCTGGTACATGTAATGGTGGACTGCTATCAGACAAAGATCCCTGAACAAACCTGTCCTCCTACAGTCCTATTTCTGCAACTCTCACCAAGTCTAGAGCAGCCCTGGGAATGGTCAGTTCAGAGTTCAATCCCCACCATCAGCTGAGTTATTTCCAAGAAACTGTGCTCTGAGCACCTGCCCAATGGAAGAGAGCTACAAAGTGGCTAGTCTGGCCTTGGGTACCAAGTAACTGAAGGGACGTTCTTCCAGACCTCAGGATACCTCCCAAAGGCATGGAAACTCAGTGAAGACACCCTCTTGCCTCAGGCTCCCAACCAAAGTCCAAAAGGCCTCCCATACTGCTTGATGGGGTTGGGAAACAACGAGAGAAGTCATGGAAGAGACCATGAGCCTTAGCTTACCCTGAGGTTGGTTTGTCTATTGACTTGACCATTTCTTAAAGAGTCCCAGTGCCAAGGTCCTGTGCTGCCCATAAAGAAGAGGCCCACACATCCCAAGAGCAGCCAAAACCAGCTCACCCATTTATTTGACTGAGAACATTAAGGAAGACAACAAAATTAAACAATCTTTAATAAAATTCCTATAGAAAACTCAGTCGCAGGGCAAATACTCAGTTCTCTTTCCCATGTCGTTGAGGACTGAGAGCTCCCAATAGTCTTTGGAGAATAAGCAGTAGTTTTGCTGGATGTTGCCAGTGCTCAGGAAGAGCATCCATTTACACATTCAAACCAGTAGTTCCTATTGCACATATTAACATTTTCTGCCATCTAGCACCCTAAATATATGGTACCTCAACAAATAAATTAAAGAATTCCATGTGGCATGAAACATTTCAATTTGAACTAATATCCTTGAAAAATCACATTATTACAAGTTTTAATAAATACAGTAAGAACAGCTGGCATTTTACTAAAATACTGAATTTTAGGCCTGGAGTTTATTCCATAAATAGTTTCCTTTTCATTTGCTTTCTGTCTTGGATACATTTGCTCAAGTATTATGCTCTATGAAGTGAACTCTTTCATAGATACCATGTAAAAACTCTATTAATATGTGCCTCATTATAGAAGCAGCTGGAAGAACTGGATCACATAGTTAACTAAAAAGTAACTTAGGAAAAAGCTCTGCTTTTGTAAAACTTTAAAACACAGGCTGAAGAAAATCAAAATAACATCCTTTTTATATAGAACTCCCACTAGAAATTTTATAAATATATATGCAGCATAAATTATATTTGCCTCACCAAGTAGATTTTCATCAAGTCTGGCTGGGATGATGCTATCACAGTAGATAAGTATCAACAAAAGAATTAATGTTTCCACAGGTTTAAAAGATTTTTGAAAAATCATAATTTCAAATTATATTATAATTTGTAGTTTCCACATTTAAAAAGGGAAGAAAGAAAGCTTTCTTTTAAGCCTCATTTGGAAAGTAAGAACAGCTACTAGTCCCCAGGTGTGGATAAGTTGGCTGAGTGATAACACTTGGTCACAATATGAAAAAGAAGTATTTACACCTTTCCAGAAAAGTACCAAATACTTAAAAAAAAAAAAAAAAAACAAAAAACAGAAAGACAAAAAACAATCTCTAGTAGCATTCCTTGGCGTGCAAAGTCAGCAGGAAATGATTATCCATAATGTTGACAGTTTGCATGATGAATCTTGGAAGCATTCAAAAGCAGAGGGTGGTCATCAGGGATTGTTCAGATTAGGTTTCTGTGGGATGCCATTGTTTTTAATTTAACTCTGGGTTCCAGGATTTCATTCCCTTTATAACATCTCTGGCAGGGTCACGTTCAATTTAGTGCAAGTGCAAAATGAAAACTAAACGAAACCAACAAATACATTAGGAGCAAAGGCTGATCGTTAAGATCTGTAGTCTTTCCGAACTGTGTGGGCCATCCAGTTCACTTTAGTAGTCCAGCTTTCCCTGAGTGCCTCATCAAATTTTTGCTTAAATTGCTTGAGTGCTTCTTCTTCACTCTTCCCTAAGGCAAGAGAGTCCTGAAAATGAAGGGAAAAAATCTGATTTTATATATTCTCTGTAGTGAGGTGCGAATCTCAAAGTCTGCAGGAGGCTGACTTGGCCACACAGCATCCCCCATGTCCTTATTCAAATACCATTTATGGGAGAGAGAATGAACACCAAGGTATGGTGATAATATGACCTCTGCCAGAGGCTTTTTGAAGATGAAATGAATTTATGATTACTGCAAGACAACTACTGAGCTGCTTGTCACTACCACTCCTGGGTAAAACTGTCTCACAGGAAATGACTTTGTTCCATTCCCTTTGAACATCTGAATGAAATAGGTAGGTACGGCTGAGCTCTATGCTCACAAAGTCCAATTTACAAATAAAAGAGGTTTATACCTTAAGATACTGTATATCCTTGACTGATGTGAGCTCAGGAAGCCCTGCAGTCAACATCAGTGCAAAGAGAGTGATGAAGAGATTCCCATGCCGTCGTAAAATCAGATATGCATCCTCACAACACTGGCGGAACCTTTAGTTGATGCAGCAAATCACAAGAGTATGATGTTAGAACGGAAATAGCAAATTTCATAAAGGAAAATGAGAGATATAGCTAGACTTTCCGTAAGAGCTGGAAAATTTCTACTGAACTAAAGGTTCGTTTCTGAGTTTTACCCTTTTGAAAATTGTCCCAGGACTAAAATTTACATAAAATAAATCAAGCTCTCTAAAACCACACATGTCTTTTTCAAAAACAAAATTAAATAGAAATTATATGATAAAAGGCAATTTAACACTTAATCTAGGCTTTTTAATTCTATGTGTCACAAAAATTAATTATAAAAAAGTGGTGATTATAATCCATAAGGATTTCTAACCATAATTCTAGATTCTAGATTTGTGGTCTGACTCCAGAGACTTAATTTCTTTAATGTACCCCAAACCAGTGTCAATGAATTTGCATTGTACCTTTCTATCATCTTGCCTTCCCTCTCTCTCCTCTTCAAGCTGGTCATTCAAGATGACCACCCAATCCTATCTCCCTAATTTTGCCAAAGAGGAAAATGGATCCAGAGTTATACTCTGCAGAAACCCATGCGGAACTGGAAATGATACTAGCAATCATTTGGTAAGCATATGGATGAGTTGATCACATCATGTAACATCTCTCATTATCAAAATATCCCTGAAATATAATTATTTTTGTCCCCATTTAAAATGAAGTAAAGACAAGATGACAAGTAATGTGCTTGGAAACCTACAAACAGCAAGAAATAGATCAGAGATTACAAAGTCTTTCCCTGAACCCTGACTCTCTTACTGCACTTCACATAGAATGACAGCAAAATGCCAGTCCCTCTCAGCATCTCACTATCAAATGTCTTAACAGTTTCAGAGAATTTTCTAATACAGGTAAAAGGTGGTACACTATTGGAATAAAACAATAATTTATTTCAAATTTCTAGCATTTTTTTTTTTTTTGCGGTACACGGGCCTCTCACTATTGTGGCCTCTCCCGTTGCGGAGCACAGGCTCCGGATGCGCAGGCTCGTTGGCCATGGCTCACGGGCCCAGCCGCTCCGCGGCATGTGGGATCTTCCCGAACCAGGGCACGAACCCGTGTCCCCTGCATCGGCAGGCGGACTCTCAACCACTGCGCCACCAGGGAAGTCCTCTAGCATTTTTTTTCTCTTCTTTGAACCAGAACAGGATCTGACAGGCAAGTTCCCCCAAAGCCTCCTGTTAGCAGACTGACTATCTCCCCAATCTAAATATACCTCTCAGCTAAATGCTAGTCTAGCTGGTCAGCTGAGAAAACATTAGATGTGTTTACGCTGACACGAGGACAATACTCACCGGCCAAACTTTTCCGTGTTTCCTGTTTTTCCTTGTTGAATCACATGAATGAAATCATAGGTAAGAATAAAAGGCACTCTCTCCCTTTTAATGCCAAATTTAGACTTGAAATTTCCAAGAATATGTCCAAAGTCAATGTGGAAGAGCTGGAAAACAAATGGGATTTAATTTCCCCTTTTTTTCTGGTGGGTTCCAAATAAAAATGCAAGGCCTCAGCAGTCCTAGACGCCCATGCACTACATCAAATGGAGTAGTACTAGAGACACTACACGGCCTCCTGGATCATTTGGGAAAAGAGTGCTCTGACATTCGAAGGTCTTTTATATTCAATAATAACCCTGATATTAAACTGCATATACACAGTGGGAAAGATGAATCGTTAAAAAGAAAAATACATCCAAATAATAAACATGTTTGATTTTAAAAAATCAAATAGTTTTACACACAGAAATAAAACAAAGAGAGAGTACATCCTTGCCCCACCAGTTCCCTCACCACCTTAAGCACTACTACTTAGAGGTAACTTCTCCCCACCCATCCACGTGTTTTTCCTGATATATGTCTCCATTTTTCTAAATAGTATGTTTATAATTATTTTTTACTTCCTAATTTTGGATTATTATGGAAGGTAAAGATTTAGTACTCCTGTGCTGATGTCATGCCTCATAATGCAACACATTATATCATAATTTCTGGTTAAATCAATATCCAGTGTTTACTGTTCGAAGTACATAAGCCATGTGGTAATAGTATACTATGATTACACTTCCTTTTCTTGCTCATCTTTTTTCTTGACAAAACTATTTTTTGTCTTAGTGTTCTATGATCTGGTCATTAATTCTTCACAAAATCTTAAAAATCTAAAAATCATTTCACAATGGTTTTCCACATGGTCAGGTAATCTGTTAGCTCCTGTCTGGGCTGGCTGTTCTCTAAGCCTGCCAAAGAACCATCACCCCGTGCTCAACGTTCACTCTCCTCCCATTTGCAGTCCCTGTTTCCTGGGTTCCACATCATTTCTCTTTTGGTGTAGACCAGGCTTTCTCACTTTTGGCATTACTGACATTTAGGCCCTATAATTCTTTGTTGTGAGGTTCTATCTTACATACACTATGTTTGCTGTAGACCAGGCTTTCTCACTTTTGGCATTACTGACATTTAGACCCTAAAATTCTTTGTTGTGAGGTTCTATCTTACATACACTATAAGATGTTTGGCAGCACCCCTAGCCCCTACCCACAGATGCCTGTAGAATACCCCCTCACGCATCCTGACAACCAAAATTGTCTTCAGGCATTGACAAATGTCCCCCAAGGGCAAAAGCACCCCAGTTGAGACCCTTATTCTCATGGATGCCCTTATTCTGGCATCCTCCTGAAAAAAGATGCAGAAGAGATACAGCTTTTGAAACCTTATGTTTGAAAATGTCTTTGTTCTACATTCATACTGAAAGTCTGGTATAGAATTCTAGGTTAGAAATCATTTTCACTCAAAATCATGAAGGCTAATTCCCACTGTCTTATACAGTTTCCAACGCTGCTATTTTAGAAGTCAAGTCTTTCTAACTCCTGAACCCTGGTAAGTGGCTTGCTGTATCTCTGGGAAGGTTTTAAGACCATCACTTTATGCCTGATGCACTGAAATGTCATGGTGAATGGCCTTAGTAAGGGTTTTTTCATCTACTGTAAGGGAACTTTCGTGCCCTTTAGTCACAAACATCAGCTTTGGGAAATGTTTTTGTATTATTTTTGGGTAAGTTCCTTCCCTTCCTCTTATGTGCTACTTCTTTCTGTAACTTTTATTAGGCTAGATGGTGAACCTCCCTGGACTGATCCTCTATCATTTCTGGATCCTCTTTCTTCTACTTATCAGATATCTTGGTCCTCTTCGGGATATTAAAGGGCAATACATTGCCTGGTGCCTAAAAAACAGAATCTGGGCCAAACTGCCAGGATTTAATGCTGGTATGTCCACTCTCTGTTGTGTCAATCTTCTCACCTGTAAATGGGGATAACACTACCACTTACTCTGTACGGTTATCATAAGGATTGAAGGAGTTAACGTATATAAAGAACTTAAAGAACTGTGCTTTCCACAAGTTAAAGAGTTCAAGAAATGTTAGTTGATCTTTAGTTTATACTTCTATTTTATTTGTTCCTCTTTTTAATTTCTAGGAATTCCATTTTCTAATTTTTTAAAATAGAATCTTACTACTTCATAGATGCAATATCTTTCCTGTTTTTACTTCTTAAATCATCCTCTGTTTACTGCAGGTACTGTTTTCCCAGAGTTCTTCTTTCCCCCTCCCCCCATTTTGCTTGATTTGGTCTCTTTCATGGTGGAGGCTTTCAACAAATGTCTGATAATCTTTGGCTGACCATTCATATTTAAGAAAAAAAAGATGAATGAAAAATCTACGGACATTGTAGGATTGTTGATCAGTGGGCTTCCTTGCAGAGTATCTGGGGAGAGACCTCAAAAGTCAGCATCTGTAAGCCTTTTCACTGGAACTGATCAGTTTCTCTTGAGAAGAACCATGTAGTCTATTGCAAGAGTGGGAATATACACCTGGTTGCTACTGTTCTTGGAGCAAAGCAAGCAGAAATGGCTGGGAATCATACCATTTATCATGCCAACTTTCACTCCATCCCTATTTTTAATATGGCATCTTACCCTTAGCTTCCATAGAAGCTGTTTGTCCTTGAGTCAGAAGAATTGGTTTCTTCAGAAAATAAATCCTCTAGCCCTTCTTGGAGTTGGGAAGGAGATATAAGCACCTAATTGCTCCATATATAAACTGCCAATCAATCCTGTTTTCAGCCTCTTCCCCTTTCCCCACCTTCAGCAGCACCTAGTGCTCCTGATTCCAGAGCTTTCCTCAGACTGACACACCCTTCCACAAGTAGCCATTTTCTCAGTTATGCCGAGTCAATGCTATTTTTCCATTTTGCTTTTGCTCATCCCCAAATCTGTTGATGTCTTTCACCCACTGTTGGCCTCTTTTCCTATTATCTTTGACTTCTTGGATTTACATATTTCTTATTCCTCAATATATTAGAAGGGCATCAAGAAAGAATGGAGAAAAACCTGTGTTTCAGCTTGATTAACCAGAAGTCAGAGGGAATCCTTTTAAGTGTGAACACAAGGTTCAACTCTCAAAAGCTCAAGCCAGAACTACCCAGATCTCCAAGGAGGTGTAAAACTCTGAGTCCCACCTAGGGCCAGAGTTCACAGAGTGACTCAGAGTCTTTACTCTGGAATGCCCCTAGTGTCAGGGAATTCTAAGGGTGGCTAAACTGAAAAAGTCTCAAATTATTCATCTGTCTTTGCTTAATATTAAAGAATTTACAAACAAAAGTCACTCTGAAGAATAAGAAAATTTTCACTTCAAAACTAAGAGCTTCTTTATATTATATAACCTGGTCTAGCTCCCTAGCTACCCCAAAATGATATTAGTCATACTCCGTATCGCCTTACTCCCACAGATGATTATATTTGATATTCTAAAAGAAAAAATGCCTCAAGTGGGGTTTGTCTCAACTTTTTCTTTTTTTTAACACTTATCTTCTTTAAAGTTAATACATCCTGCACATTATCTGCTCCTTCTGCTCTTAGGCACATATGCGTCCCAAATACAATTTCTTATATTGAAGGAATAGGTCACTTGTAAATAACCTAAATAATTTTTTAAACATTCAAATAAATGCTTATCACCTAACTTCAAGCAAACAAACCAATATATGAAGCAGATGGCATATGAAACAAGGGGTGGGAAATAAAAGGAAAGACAAAGGCATGACTGAGACTCATAAAGAATCTGAGTTTCACAAGAGATTGTGCTGCACGTAAGTAACAGCATCACTGAGGCCCTTGGCACTCTGGGAAGTTGCTTACCTGGCCAGTTTTTTTGACCATGATGTTATCACTATGTCTGTCACCAATCCCAAGGACATAAGAAGCTACACAGTAGCCGGCACAGGACAGGGTAAACTCCTCAATGGCTCGGTCCAGGTCATCCCTGAATAAGAGAAAAAAATAGGAGCAAGGAAGGTTTTCAGCCTCCAAATGTGTGGGACAGAGCCAATCCACACTTCTGTTTCCTTTTTAATGTGAGAACAACTGCAACACAGAGCTGCCAAAACCATATAAGGAGAAGATGCTGGATCAGCCAAGAGTGAGGATGATGATCAGAGGAGCAGGGCAGGGAGGAGTCAGCAGGCTTGCTCAAAGACATCAGGTAACTGGACATCAACTATTCAAAACTGCTGTGTCCTGGGGCTCACATTTCTGTGGAGGACGGGGGTAGGTTCATATGCATAGTAATGAGAGGAGACCATCAGCTTGGCTGAATGATGCTGGGCTTTGGAACATTTTTGTAGTTTTGACTGAAGACTAGAATTCCATATTTAAGAGTTAAGTATTACAGTGCCAACCATTAAAGTCACTGACTTATATCAGAAGTAACTAATATAGACCCTTTAGGGACAAGGCCCTAAAATCAAAATTTGAAAATTAATTCTCACATACAAGTTCTTGGATTTTATTTATTTATTTATTTATTTATTTACTTTTGGCAGCATTCGGTCTTCACTGCTGCATGCAGGCTCTCTCTAGTTGTGGCGAGCAGGGGCTACTCTTCGTTGCGGTGCATGGGTTTCTCATTGCGGTGGCTTCTCTAATTGTGGAGCACGGGCTCTAGAAGCGTGGGCTTCAGTAGTTGCAGCACACAGGCTTCAGTAGTTGCAGCATGCGAGCTCAGTAGTTGTGGCACACGGGCTTAGTTGCTTCACAGCATGTGGGATCTTCCCAGACCAGGGCTCGAACCCAAGTCCCCTGCATTGGCAGGCGGATTCTTAACAACTGCACCACCAGGGAAGTCCAAGTTCTTGGATTTTGCCAATGATAACATTTAAGTCTGACTTCAAAATCTTCAGCCAAAAATACTTGCAGTGTTTTCCCCTCACTGTGAAATTCCTTAATTTCCTATGTATTAGGGCTTTTCCAACACAATAATTGTAAGTAACACAATTCCTAGCACTGTATTTTTTAGTTTGGAAAGATCAGCCTACAAACTCATTTACTTCTATTTTAAAAATCTATTGAAAATTTACTTAGGTTCATACATTCACATAATTATGGAAGTTCATGCACTTAAAAAGTTATATGTTATTTGTTAAACACTTAAATTCTTAGATTTTTAAACTACTGCCCAGCTCTGAAATTTGATCTAGATGAAGCAGAATTCAATGCTAATCTTCTGCAAGATTTTAGGAAGGCCTATTTGTCATTTTGATCTAACCTGAAATGAAGCAATAAATAACACTAATATTTCCTCTAGGACACTGATGATTCTAACTGTGAGAACAGTTATTTGTTTGGCAGTTTGTTCAGAAGAATGATAATCAAACAAAATACACTAACCCAGAACACTAACCCAGAATTGTATTCTTTAAGCCAGTTCAGAAGGGCATCTTTGTTGAAGGCTGCTGCTGCAGCCACATTGCTACTGTTCAGCTGAATGTCAGCAATTGTTTCAGAGGTGCTCACAACTTCAATGAGGCCAGAGTGGTCTCCTGTTGCTAAACAGCCATAAGGCAGCATCCTGAAAAGAAAAAAAAGGGGCATAAAGAGTCACATGTGTATGCTATCCATAAAATGAAACACTGACAGAGTATGTTTTTTCTTTGATTTTTAAAAAAGTTTTATTACTATTGATAACCTTGCCATTACTGTATCAGTCATATAGACAAATATTAGTTCCACTTTTTCTATTAGAGTGTAAATACCTTAGTGAACAGATGGAGTAATTTACTAAACTCCAATGTGCTAGCTAAATGTATAATTTGTTATCTAATTATTCTGGTGAAATATTCTATTTGTTTGTGTAGGTGGACACAAGCACATCAGATAAAGGAAAAGTCTTTCATTTTTACCCTAAATTTTGGGGAAGGGAACCACCCTTTATGTAGCATCTAGTAGATGCCACACAGCAGGCTAAGCACTCTACACGTTACCTCGGTTAACAACAACTCCATCCTTCCAGTTGTTCAAGCCCAAGACCTTGTAATCTTTCACTTTTCCTCTCATGCCTAATATTTACGTACCTTGAAAATGTACAGAGTCTAAGTAGTTCTCTGTCTCCACCCTTCCTTAAGCTACCACCCTAGTCCAGGTCACCATCAACCCCTATTCAAAATTCAAGTTTCCTAATTAGTCTACCTGCTTCCACAGCATAGTCTGTTCTAAATGCAACAGCAACATAATCCATTTAAAATATACTCATATTATGTCATTCCCCTGATTGAAATTTCAGCCATGACTTCCCACCTAAGTGAAAGCCAACCCGCTTGTTGTAGCTCACAAGGCCTTCAATCTCGTCCCCCTTCACCTCTCATAGTATCTTCCACTTGATCACTTGTTCTTACTATACTGGCTCCATTGCTATTCCCCAAACATATCAGGTACAATATTCCCTCATTCCTTTATCTGTGTTATTTTCTCTACTTGGAACATTCTTCCCCAAGACATCTACATGGTTTACTCCCTTACCACTTTGAAATCTTTGCTGAAATGTCACCGTCTCAGTAAGGGATTCCTGAATCATCCTATTTAAAATAGCAACACAGTGACATACTAACTGCCATCTCTTCCCTCCTTTATTTTCCTCTATAGCCCTCAACACTATCCAACATCCTGTACATTTTATTTATGTGTTTGTTTATTGTCTGTCTCTACCATTAGGATGTAAATTCCATCAGCCAGGGATAATTTGTTCACTGTGTATCCTCAGTACCTGAGAATGTGTTTGGGCACAAAGCAGGCACTCAATAAGTATTTGTGAATGAATTAAACAAACAATAACAAAATCCCTATAAATACGTAAATTCCCAATTTTATAAACGAGACATAAAATTAATTTGCAAAAAAGTCATACATTTAACCAAGTGGAAGATCTAAGACTTAAAACTAGGTCTGAGTGGCTCTAAAACTATCTTTTTAACCTAACACAGTCTACAGAGTCACTGTGTAAGAGGTCTCTCAGGCTGCTTCTTGTGCCAAATAATTTCTGCTAACTCTATAGGTAGGATTTTGCTTTGCTTTGCATTTATATGATCCCTAGTGCAAATAAGCATTTTCTCAGGTCTCTTTTAGCCATTTTATGTAGAATTTCTTTTGTGAATTAGCTAATCACATACTTGGTCTATTTATTAGAGTTTTAAACATTTTCCTTAGAGATTTATATGAGTTCTTCATATATTAATATTATCCTTTTCTCACTTTGGTTGTCAACATTTTCTTCAGTTTTCTAAAAATGGTATTATCACTAGAGCAAATACAAAATGGAATAAAATACCTCGCAAAGTTCAAATAAAAGTCAGGTGACTACAGAAAATGCAATGGATGCAATTCACGGGTTCTATACATATATGAGTGCAGCTATGTGCCAAGCACTGTGTTAGCTGCTGGTGACACAGAAATGAGCCAAAAATGCAGTCCCTGCTCTCACTGATCAGACAAACCACAAATGCACAATGTGCATGTGATCAATGGATAAATGAGAAGTGCCAGTAGAACGTGTCAACAGTCAAGAAAGATCTCTGTGAGGAGGAAGGACATGAGGGACAGAGGGAAGTACAGGGGGAGCAGGTGAGGGGAAGAAAGAGTCAGTGTTGGAAAGACCATGCAGACCTCTATCTGCCACATAAGGACTTTACCAAAGAGAAAAAATGTGTGAGTGTGAGTGTGTGTGTGTGTGTGTGTGTGTGTGTTGGGGGAATGAGTGTGGTAGTGTGTGTAATAATCAGATAAAAGAGGAGAGTTTCATTTAATAGTTCCTAAATTTCCTTCCAACCAACAATTCAATTTTATGCCTCTTTAAGCACTTCCCTAGTTCTAGCAAAATACGGTTGGAAGCAAAATTGTGAAACTTCATGCTGACAGCCTGATATACCAATAGCCTGCTTTACATATGCATTATTAATTTATTTCTCTTTTTTTAAAGTTTATGCTTCACTAGAAAAGGTAGCTATGGAGCATGAAAGTTTTTAGCAATACCCCTATCCTTATCGTGACACAACACATGTGAAGTAAACACTGTCTGGTTAAAGTGCACTTTGGCTCACTTTCCTACATCTCCTCCTACCCCACTTGCAGTCAAACTGGGCAAAAGTCCAACAATTTCCTCTTCAAAAGCAGACAATGATGAAAGCATTTAGTGTCTTGAGGATGGAATGCTCACAATGGGAAGGAAAAAACATCCTTGTCACAGAGACAGTTTGACAGAAGTCAAGCTGGGGACAAACTCTTGGAGCCCTGACCACCTTACGGGGGCACCCGTTGCACTCAACTTCTTATAAAGGCCATGACAACGCTTAGTAATGTTTATCTTCCTTTCTCAGACTCTCTGACCCAAGGAGCAATTTGTTATCTTTCCATTAAAGCAATAATTGTAAAATGAGATAAATTCTACAGCAGTGGGGATGGCAGCCCCATCACCCTACTCTGAATGAGTATGTAGAAAGTTTTCTCTGGCCTTGACTCCAAGTCACAGTGGTACCTTAGCCCATTGCTTCAAAAGGAGGCAAGTATAATTCTTTTACCTAAGGCTTGCATTGCTTCCATCTTCTTCCTTCGTCCTTCTACCTACTGAAACCAGTGTCATTAGAACTGCTGTGTAGCTCTCTTAAAAGGGAAGTAAACCCCATTAGTGCAACTCAAATATAAAGTCACAGTGAAGACAACTCTCCAAAATTCAATGTCATCTGTATGGTGGGGGGGGAGGCACGAGATGGGACTGTCAAATCTACCAAAAATCCAGGTAGATTTACATGCAACCTATCAGACTTGACAGAAAAGTCTAATTACCTATTTGTTGACCAAAGGTCAGGGTGTTCTAACATATTGATGGCTTACAAATGTTCTAATTTGGCATGGAAGATACCAAAAGAATATTTTGAGACATCAGAGAAAAATGAAAATGAGAAATATGCACTTTCATTCATGCTAACATGGCACTTTTGCAGGTGCTAAAACATTCTGATCAAAATAGTAATTTGTAGAAGGTATCCGAAGATTTGACATTGAACCTAAAAGAGTGTGTGCTACATGAACAGGTTTAACCTAAACAGCTGGCCAAAAGAAAAACACGTACAACAGGAACACTGGGGCATGTATATTTATAGAAACAGTAAAAAATGTTTGGTGGGAAAAAAAAGCTATTGGTTTGAAAATGAACTCAAAAGAATTGAAGTCCTACATATTTTTTTAAACATGGGGTCAGAGTACAAAAAGTCAGCAAAGATCTCACTGAACAGACAAGTTCCTTTTTCTTGTTAGACACATATTGCTTCCCCTCAGACAGATACCAGGTTTATTTCTAGCACTCCCACATGTGGCTGCCTCCCTTTGCCTGAGGTCACAATGAACTTTATTTGATGCTAAATGTGCTTTACAGTTAAATAGAATGGGTAAAACAAAAAACTAAGAGAAAAGAACTTAGTTGAGGCTTTCAATTAGTCTGACTGAACTGAAGACGAAGTCTTTAGCTCAGCCTTTCATAATTAACAAGACATCATATGGCCAGAATCTGCTCGTAGCAAAGGAGACCACTATGTAGCTTATGTGCTGACCTTGGAAAGAACCAACAAGTTGCGAGCCTATGCTTGAAAAGTTTTCCCCATTTTTTACGGACAAATGAAGTAAAATCATTTTCACTGGGGTTTACTTTATAAGAAGGGTCAATAAACGTTTACTGGACTGAACCAGATAATAAATATTTTAATTTTAGGTGCTATAGACTATAAGGTAACTAACTCAATTTTGCAGTTATAGCATAAAAGCAGCCATAGACAATATGTAAACAAACGGGTTGTGGCTGTGTGCCACTAAAACCAAAAGAAAAAAGAAAAACGGTAGGCCAGAACCCTCTGGGTTTGTGTTCCCCAGGGAGAGTTTCTTAAAATCACCCATTCTCCTCTTATCTACATAGTATTTCTTATGAGTAAGTGACTGACCAAAAGTTTTGCTACCTATTCAAAACTACCTATTCTGTTTTTACACAGCCGTATTAGAAATTACTGCTAATTTAAAAGCAAAGCTCTTTGTCATTTATGGTACTCAAAGGTCCTTTATATATGAACCATAATCTCACTTCTGTATTCCAATACTTCTGTATTCGGTATTCCTACAAGTCCCATTCAAGGAACAAAACCCACAGCAAATTGTTCTTTCTACCTCAATAGCACTAGAAAAGTGTATGCTGGAAAAAAAATCTAAAGACTAAAAACCTCTTAAAAAAAAATCAATGGACAATTACATATTTGGGGCACCAGAATACTTTGATAAACAAATAGTTACTAGATAGGTCTTACCACAATTTTTCTCACTTACACTACCAAAATAACAGAACTGAAATCAAGTTTAGTGTCTGACAGACCCCAATTTGAATCTAGCTCCACCACTTATTATTTTTGTAACCTCTGACAAACTGTTTAAAGTCCCTTAAGTTTAAATTTCTCATCTGCTAAAAAGGAATAACACAACTTCATAAAGTTGTAAATTACCTGTCATTACACATGTGAAGAACCTAATACAAAACCTGTTTCAGTCAATAAATATCAACTGTTTTAAGTTTTTAAATAAATTAAACTTAAAATGAAATCAAGAAATACTTATAATCTTGCAGGGATAAAGTCAATCACAAGTGTAACTGTTTCTAGCAACCCTGTGGACAAAGTTGCTGTAGATACTAAAACATATTAAAAAATAACAGATAAAGTAAAAAAGTTTTTTAAAAGTTATGATTAATAAAGAAAAAAAGGAGACTTCTATATCTCAGAAGTATAGATTATTCATAGTAATGGCTCAGGAAGTTACTGACTTGGTTAACATTTTAATGCCCATGAGAAAAGAGACATGGTCTTGAGTCCGAGAGGCAGGATCTGGACATGGCAGGAGCTGGGGCTCTAAAAGGGCTGTCAAATGTATAAAGGGAACTAGAAAAGGTCTGCTCATTGATGAGACGATATACCATGGAAGTCTGCCATCTAACCTGGGCCCTGGGTGGGCAATAAAAATGGGGGGGGGGTGTTCATGAAAGTGCAAAAAAACCCAAGCCTTCCCATATTCTTATGAGATTCAAATATAATATAAATACTTATGAAGTATGAGAGCCTGAAGGCAAAGAATTAACATAAAAACTGATTGATCATGCATAAAGAGCTTGGGCAAAAGCGCAAACTAGACCAAAATTCATTTTGGGGGGCAAACTTTCACCCCCTAGGGAGCAAAGGACCCTTACAGAAAACACAAAACTCACGAATAACGAATTCAAAACCAAATATTATTAACTACACAAGGAAATGAATAAGATTAAGCAGATAAATGAAAAGGTGACACCCTAAGAGATAAAACAGAACAATATGAAAGAGATGCTAAAATGATGAAAGACATGGAGAGGAATAGAAAGCATAAGGAGAGTACAGTATTAAAAAAAGAACAGGTATACAAAACAAAATCAAATACAATTCCTAAATAAAAACAGTCATTGAAATAAACATACTACACTGATACACAAGAGATGAGACAATACTGAAGAGATAATTAGTAAAATGGAAGACAGAATAAAAGAAACTACAAAAAAAATGCTGCATAAAGAAGGAGAGAAATAAGAAAGAGGTTAAGAGAAATGCAAGGCAGAACAAGGAAAACCAATATACATCTATTAAAGTTGCAGGAGAAGACTGTGAGAGTGAGAGAACTGCAGTGTTGAAGAATATGGATACATTCTGTAGAAACTAAAAGAGGTGATTTTCTTTGATTGAAAAGATACAATAAGAATGGGGAAGTAAAAATAAATAAAAAGAAATCCATACACAGACAAATTACAATAAAACTGCAGAAATGAAAGGCAAAGAGAAATTTTTTTCTGCAGTGTCAGTTTAGACTGACAGCAGGCTTTTAAAAATAACAACAGACAGCTTCCCTGGTGGCGCAGTGGTTGAGAGTCCGCCTGCTGATGCAGGGGACACAGGTTCGTGCCCCGGTCCAGGAAGATCCCTCATGCCGCGGAGCGGCTAGGCCCGTGAGCCTTGGCCGCTGAGCCTGCGCCTCCGGAGCCTGTGCTCCACAACGGGAGAGGCCACAACAGTGAGAGGCCCGCGTACCGCAAAAAAAAAACAAAAAACAAAAAACAGACATCAGAATACCATGGAATAACATCTTCAAGGTTTCTTTGGAAAGCAGCTGTATAACCAGGTAATGTCAGCAAAAACAGGGGGTTAAGGACATTTGAAAATCCACTCTTCCATAAAAACAACAAAAAGATTGGCAAAAAATTGTCAAGGATCAACTATTTCAGTAATATGGAAATACAAAAATGGGTTGCAACCATCTGGGGAGTGTTTCTTGAAGAAAATGGCTGAATCTCAGTTGAGTTTTACTGTTACTTATTCCAATCTTACCTACTTCCCAGTTCTGCAGTAGACTTGGCAACAAATGGCACATAATCATTGTGACTACAGCAATCTGACAGCCACTAGAGGGGGCAAATATGGGGTTGGAGCTCCTTCAAAGCCTCATTTCTATGTGACTGTCATTCTTTGAACTCTCTAGTAGTTTCCAGGAAGATCCCACTCACACTGTTTCTTTGACCTGAATCAGACCTTGCCTACTGTGAACTGCCTTTTAGCTGGAGGTGTTTCTCAAAAATAATCTGAATCGTTTAACACTGCAGCTGTCTTAGGGATAAATAGTAGTTGGGGTAAACAATAAGCTAACTAAAAAACTTAAAGAATAAACTGTGGAATGAGATGTTCACAGGGGACACTGAAAGACTACAACATTCCCACAGGAATCTAGAAGCCATGTGCACGGCGATGGTTGTATGCATTCCTGGGGCTGTGCAAATGGACAGGAAAGAAGCTAGAAGGCCCTAGCTCTCACCTCTTGATAACTCTGAGGCTTACACAAGTTAAGGCTCAGGCACAGCTCTGAACTACCTGGCTGACTCCTGACGGAATGCCCCAACATGCACACAGAACCCCTCAGTAAAGACTGAAAGACTTAAGAATTCCAGGCATTTAGGGAAATCTGTGGTCAATCATTAGCTGACCAATAAGCTAATCAGGCAGAGAAATCAGTGACAACACATGACAAGAACAAAAACCTTACATAATTAAATGAGAAGTCACAAAACAAACAACAAACAGCAACAACAAAAAATCCTGAACAAGGGAGAGAATCTGATTTGCAGGGTTGTGAAATTTAAAACCCCTATTTTAAGTATGTTCAAAGAAGTAAAAGGAACCATGTCTAAAGAACAAAAGAGAAGTACAAGAATGATGAATTACCAGAGACTATAAATAGATATCATTTAAATGAACCAAATACCATGACATTTTTCACAGAACTAGAACAAATAATCCTAAAATTTATATGGAACCACGGAAGACCCCAAATAGCAAAAGCAATCTTAAGGAAGAAAAGAACAAAGCTGGAGGTATCACACTCCTAGACTTCAGACTATACTACAATGCTACAGTAATCAAAACAACATGGTACTGGCACAAAAACAGACACATAGATCAATGGTGCAGAATAGAGAGCTCAGAAGTAAACCCATGCATGTATGGTCAATGAGCCTACGACAAAGGAAGCAAGAATATATAATGGAGAAAAGACTGTCGCTTCAATAAGTGGTGCTGGGAAAACTGGACGGCTACATATAAAAGAATGAAAACAGAATATTTTCTCACACCATATATGAAAACAAACTTAAAATGGATTAAAGACCTAAATGTAAGACCTGAAACCACAGAACTCCTATAAGAGAATGTAGGCAGACAATTCTCAGTTTCAAAACTTACTACAAAGTAATCAAGACTGTGCACAGAGACAGACATGTAGGTCAATGAAACAGAATTTAGACTCCAGGAAAAAACCCTCACATTTACAGTCAATCCATGTTTGACACAAGTGCCAAGATAATTCAATGAAGAAAGAACAGTCTTTTAAACAATGGTGCTGAGACAACTGGATACCAATACAAAAAAAATGAAATTGGACTCCTACCACATACCATATAAAAATTAACTAAAAATGGATTAATGACCTCCTAGATAAGGGCTAAATTAAAATTTTCAGAAGAAAGGATAGGCATAAATCTTCATGACACTGGATTAGACAATGGTTTCTTAGACCTGACACCAAAAACACATGCAGCTAAAGAAAAAAATAGATACATTGGACTACATGAAAGTAAAAAATTTTGTGTATCAAAGGACACTATCAAGAAAGTGGACAACCCACAGAATGGGAGAAAATATTTGCCAGTAATTTATTTACTAGAAGTCTAGAATTAAAAATATATAAAGAACTCACAACTCAAAAGACAAATAATCCAATTCAAAAATGAGCAAAGAACTTGAATAGATATTTCTCCAAAGAAGATATACAAATGACAAGCACATGAAAAGCTGGCCAACATTATTTGTCATTAGGAAAATACAAATTAAAACCACAATTAGAAAATTAACAAAATTGCAAGCAGAAATTGACAAATGCCACTTATAATGGTTGGTTTTAACATATCTCTGAAGTGACAAACAGGTAAAAGTTTGATGGGAATAAAGACTTGGGCATAATTAACAAATTTGATCTAATGGACCAATTTACAATCTTATGGTTAATAATTACAGCATCTGGAACCTTTTCAATCACAAATGTGACAGAAAAACTAGACATATGGTAAGGCATAAATAATCTTAAGAAATATGACCCTGATCTTATACAGACCACATAATCTGACAATAGTCAGGTACAATAAAATTAGATGTCACAGGAACAACAACAACAAAAAAAGTCCAGTGCAATTTGGGAGTCAAAATAATTTAAACTACTTCAGGAGTTGAAAAATACAAATGGAAATAAAACATTTAGAACTGAATTCCATATAGTGTGATGTATTATGAAAATGCATAAATAAGTATATTTTAAAACTTATGGGATGCAGCTAAGGCAGTAGTTAGAGGAAACATGGTTTTAATTTGTATATATGAAAAAAAAGGAAATTAATGTTCTATGTGTTCATCTCAAAAAATCAGAACAACAGAATTAACACAAGTAAAAGGAAGGAAACTATAAAGATGTAATCAATGATAAAACAGAAAATGAAAACATAAAACTAGAAGGCCACTGTTTTAAAATACTAAGATGGAAACCTCTAATACGGCTAATAAGGAAAAAATATTGCATACAAAATAATTTTACAAATGCAAAAGGAGAAAAAAGTTAAAACATAGCAGAGGTTTTTAAATTACAAGAGGATGTTATAAAAAAAGTATGGTAATAAATTCAAAAACAATGATGAACTGGACAATTCTTAGCCTCAAAGTGACTCAAGAGGGAAAACAACCCAAAGAGTCCAATAACCATTAAGGAAAATCAGTAGTCAAAAAAACCTAGATTCTAAAAAACCAATACCAGGACCAAACTTTTGCAGAGACAGAAGAGAAGAAAGCATATCAAGTTTAAAATTTGGAAAATAAAATATAAGACAGCATCTTTAAGATAACTGTACAGGGAAGGATTTTTTAAAAATAATAAAACAAAAAGCATAAACCTTGAAGCAACCTAGGTAACTTATAGCAGAGAGAAAACACAATACTTATAAACATTGAAAAATTACTCAACCAAACAAATGCAAATTAAAATTCTATGAGATACTGTGTTGTATCCATTAGATTTGCAAAAAATTAACAAGTCTGATTGGCAAGGAGATATTTCTGGGTAGTAACATAACACTGGTACAACCATTCTGGAAGCCAGTTGGGCAATGGTGGTAAGGTTGAAAATATGCATGCCTTATGACCTGGCAATTCCACTTCTGGCTATATAAGCTGAAGAACTCTTCCAAACGTAAGAGAAGTGTGTAAACTTTAGGTTTAAAAAATAAATAAAAAACAAAAACAAATGAACACAAATAGCTTCTAATAGGGGAATGGATAAATTTTTGTATTTATTCAAAACATTAATAGAGAAGTGACAACAACAAATTAGAACTTCACATATTAATCTTGATATATCTCAAAAAATGTAATAAAAAAAGTAAACTTCAAAAAGTTACATGTGATACGACAGTATTTACTGGAAGTTCAAAGCATTCAATGGATACATAATATATAATTAAAGCACAAAAACATACATATTACAGTTTAGAATAATGGTAAATTCTGAGTTGTGAGAAAGTAGAAGAGGATAAGAATGCATTGATTTTATCTGAATATTTAATTCCTTTTTTAAAGAAGTAAATATGGAAACATGTTAACATCTGTCATTTAATAGCTAAATGTATACTCAACTTTGGGTTTAAGAACACAAAAAATGTTGTCAATTATCATCTACATTTCATGTTTGAAATATTCCACAATTAAAAAAAGAATTAGGTAAAAGATGAAGTTATTCATTAATAACTAGCATAGAAAAAAATTTTTTAATTGTATGGCCCTGTATTGTATCATGAAATATGCTTAATGTTTTTCCCCCCTTGATTAAAAAAGGAGTACACCATAGAAAACTAGCTAAACAGGTATACCAAAAGGGGGGACAGGGAGGAGAGATTGTATCACCTTTAATCCTACCACCCAGAAGTAATGTCTACTATACATTTTAGTTTCTGTCAACATTTTAGTGTGTCATTTTTCAGGGATTTTTAACTGGTTGAAATCATTCTATAAAAATATTTTTTTGCATCTCACTTATCTCATTTGACATTTGAAGATAGTACTTTCTCCAAATTGTTAGCAATTCTCCATAAACAATACTTTTAAATACCTGAGATGTTTGGTCATATGTGAAAGTTAATCATCTTTTAAACTGTTGTTCTATTGAGCAAATGTTCAAAAGAGTGTCCCAATGGTTTTTTTTACTGTAAATAAGTCAAGGATGAATATCTCTGTGCATAAGTCACTGTTCACATTTCTAATTTTAAATTAAATTCTGGAAATATTGGATATAGGGAATAAATAAACTTGATTCAGAGGTTTATATTCATTCAAAATGGTATATGACAATATTTGTGTTTTTGTTACTTCAACCATGTTCCAGACTACATTTCCTTAACAGAATTTTTGCAAGGAAATCAATGCTATATAATTGTTCTTTTAATTCATACTTCTACATTAGAACTGACAGTCTGCGCATAATTATTAGTTTTTTTATTTTATAACTTGAATGGCCTTTTCATATCTTCTCCCCATATGTTTATTTCTATGAACTCTTTAGATATTTAGAATTATTATCCCCCTGTCCTGTTCATTATGAATATAATGCCCAGAGGCTTGACTTTTGTTTGTTGACATTCAAATCTTATATTTTTATGTGGTCTTGTTTGCAATTATCTTCATCTGCTCTTTATCTTGAAAGATTTTATAATAATTAAACTTTAAAATCCGTTATGTTTCCTCTTTCTTTGTCTCCATAAACCTGTTCTACTCATTGTCTACCCCTAACAATGGTGGCCAGCAAAAAACCCTGAAAGCCCACCTAAACACTTACCTTTCGGGAAGGTTAGAAGAATCAATGTTACTAAGTTAAGTAAGAAGAGAGGCAGGCCCTTCTCTGTCTTATCACTCCCATGACCACCAGTCATCCTTCCTGAGACCACCTTCAAAACCACAGATTGGGATATGACTCTTGCTGTCACATGTATAGTTTTACACTTGATGAGGTTTCAATAAGATAATGTATTTGAGAGCACATTGTAAACTATAAAGCGTTACATAAATATAATTATGAACGACCAATAATAATAGCAGGAAGAAATCAAAAAATCAAGTTTTTATAATTTTTAAATTCTATTGTAGAAGGACTACAACATGAGATAAAAATAAATTCACTAGAAATCTCACCTAAGATCCAGACCAGCTTCTTTCCAGAGTAAATCCATCAAGCGCAGCATTTGGAGTGTCAACATATCCTGCCGTAAATCTAAGGGGAAAGAACCCTGCTATGTTATAAGTGCTTTCCACTTTATGCTTAATAACATTTATTCAAGATTAGCTAATTTAACCAGAATTAACTGGCTGGGAAGAAACATTGACAAATAACTGCTCTGTTAATTTTTTTCCAGAATTTTAATGCTGACCATATTCAATATGTTAAATACTAGGTTTGTTGGTTAGCATGCTCCAGTAACTACTTCAGAAATTAAGTTTAAAAATATTTTTAGTTGTTTACCATGTGCAAGCTATTATACTACTTGTACGGGTGCTGTAATACTGCTATAATACAGTAATGCTGTGTTACAGCATCCATACAATTCACATTGCTAACTTTTCTTCTTCTTGTTTGTCTTTTGGGATGCAGAAGAAATTCTTAAGAATCACATAAGTAACTGTATGATGGGTTCACAAAACTGTAATAGTTGATTTTATTTATTATCATGTCCAAGGGTAATTTTTAGGTAAGAGGTGAAAGTACAGATTTCCACATAATGACATTTATACTATCGAGTGGGGTTAAATGTCTAGGAAATACTAAAACTTCTTTTAAAAATAGTTGTAAGCAGAGGAATGGATAAAGAAAATGTGGTAATATATACCATGGAATATTACTCAGCCATAAAAAGGGACGAAGTAGTGCCATTTGCAGAGATGTGGATGGACCTAGAGATTATTGTACAGAATGAAGTCAGAAAGAGAAAAACAAACATCGTATAATATTGCCTATATGTGGAATCTAGAAAAATGGTACACATGAACTTATTTGCAAAGCAGAAATAGAGTCACAGATGTAGAGAACAAACTTATGGTTACAAAGGGGGGAAGGTGGGGTGGGATGAATTGGGAGACTGGGATTGACATATATACACTACTATGTATAAAACAGATAACTAATGAGAACCTACTGTATACCACAGGGAACTCTACTCAGTGATGTGTGGTGACCTAACTGGGAAAGAATCTAAAAAAGAATGGATATGTGTATACGTATAACTGATTCACTTTGCTGTACCAGAAACTAGCACTATAAAGCAACTATATTCAAAAAAAAAAAAGTTGTAAGCATATACTATGCTAAACACATATACTTACGTTATCTCACTTAATTCCATTTAATAAACCCAACACAGAGATGCTATAATCCTCATGGACAAGAAGATCCTGAAGCTCAATGAATTTTATGTGATTTGCCTGAAATCACAAAACTAACAAGTGGTAGCAGTCATGACTGCCTGCTGGTTGGTGTGATTACTTCACAGGCATTTCCTTTATGAAGTATGGGTAAGATATTTTAATTAAAACACAAAACTATGAAACAGGATGTATGAATATATTATTGAAAATATTCTCTTGCATTTCAGAAGCTTTTTACCAAAGGAGTAGACAGCTTTGTATTTTGTAGGAAAAAAGGAAGGCTTATTAGAACAACGTAAGTAAGTAAGCTGTAGAAATCATTCTCCAAAGCGAAAAAAAAAAAAGGGGACTTATGACATGCCAAATTCAAATTTATGACCACTGATAGCTACCTCTTGGCTGCCATCTGTTTGTTATACATTTACACATCACCTTTCAGATAAAACAAATGGACAGCAAATGAAAAGTACTAAGGAATTTGGCACTGTAAAAACCTCCGTACATACCATCACCATTTTTAAAAATCACTCCAACTGAATCCTCACCAAACACCTTGTTGTTGTACACCAGCCACAAAGGCTTCATTTTGGAATCCATGTATTTACACTTTTCAATACTGAAAGGAAGAAAGGGGAAAATTAGCCCACTTCAATTTAAAGATATGGCAAGACTGTAACGTTGCCATGATATACTAGGCTTGGGAAAACCCCTCACCTGTTCCAGGTATACAGAAGTCAGAACGAGAACATTTCCTCTTGGCAGAAAAGCAACCGCAATGCTAGGCTTGGCTGGCATGTAGTGACGCCAGGTGAGCTGGATTGAAAACCCAGATTTGCCCTTCTCATGGCTACATTTAAAATTCCTCCTTTCCTTCCCTTATTCTTCCTTAACTTTATGTTATTATACATAAACAATAAAAATCAGAATGTAACATTGGATTGTAACTCCATTCTTGATTTCTTAAAGAGGGATCAATTTTGCATACTGATATACTGAACATAATTATCACTTTCCCATTATTACTTTTGTAGGAAAAGTAAAAATGAGAAATAATTTTCTAAATTCATTCAAAAATCTCATTTTGAAATAGGAAAGTTTAATTAGTAAATAATCTATGATGGCTGCCAACATTTTGCTTACATAGGATTTTCAACTCTTAGAAACCAGTAATATAGAAAGCAAATTTAATTACATACAATTGAAAGGAAATGAACTTGCATTAACTTTCACTAATCCCACAGGTAAATTTAGCTAGAAGGCATATGTCCTATTAACACAAGAATAACTTTTGAGAACTTTAACATTTTCCTTTTTTAATTATATTCCACTTACTGAGGCTAACAGCTGTCCCTACTGCTCCCCTAAGGCAGTCACTCAGAAATCCCTTCTGCATTGCTATTTAATGGGAGATTCACTAAGCACAGTACAGAAGGTCACTTACTAGAGTTCTGAGAGGATAACACATGGGTTCAGAGGTGATTGCAGGTCAGAGAGGGCTTCCCGATAAGCATTCTGTTTCAAACAAGTGTGCATTGCTTCTTTCCCTTTGGCTCTATTTAGCTTCATTGCATTCAGTTTGATTAAACTATTTAAAGTTTTTAATTTATTGAGTGCTTCAACCTGAAAAATAAGTTTCCCCACCACCAAAATTCATTTATGTTAAAAATAATATCATGTGATAATATTAATCAATACCATTCCCTCACCACCCTCCTCCCCACAATACACAGGCAGGACAACCAGCTAACGTAAAAACAGTGCTTGCTTTATGACAAGAATATTAGATACAACGAAAAAAATTAATTGTTACCTCTTGTTACTTAAAGCAACATTTTTCAAACGTTCTTGAACCTTTTCTTAAATAAAATCTTATAAACTAGAGAAAAGTAAAGAGACATAGATTATAGGTAAGAAGATAAGTATGAAACTTTACTCAGAACTCTGCAACTAACTAATAGAATTTGAAATACAATTAATCTGAACCACTGTAATTGGGCAACTCCATAGTACGAAAGGAAAATCTATGTACAAGTAACCCTGGGGTTGATATTCAACCTTACTACCTTTGTCATCACTCTTCTATAACATCTTCTCAGTATATTCTCTTTCCACTAAGAGTATAACGTAAATTTTTGTACAATAAAATAGATACGAATATAGACAACAGTAGCTATTGTTCAAGTCTAAATTAACTGGTTTTTATAATGAGGTAACTCTGGCTATCAAAACTTATGCAAAAAAAAAATCATGCAAGTAGTACAAGGGGAATCAACAATGGCCAACTGAATCAAAACCATGTGTTTGGGGCTTCCCTGGTGGCGCAGTGGTTAAGAATCCGCCTGCCAATGCAGGGGAAACGGGTTCGAGCCCTGGTCCGGGAAGATCCCACATGACGCGGAGCAACTAAGCCCATGCGCCGCAACTACTGAGCCTGGGCTCTAGAGCCCGCAAGCCACAACTACTGAGCCTGTGTGCCACAACTACTGAAGCCCACGCGCCTAGAGCCCCGTGCTCCACAACAAGAGAAGCTACCGCAATGAGAAGCCTGCGCACCACAACAAAGAGTAGCCCCTGCTCGCCACAGCTACAGAAAGCCCATATGCAGCAACGAAGACCTAGTGCAGCCATAAATAAATAAATAAATAAATAAAACCATGTGTTTAAAAGTCAACTTTACTGGGCTTCCCTAGTGGTGCAGTGGTTAAGAATCTGCCTGCCAATGCAGGGGACACGGGTTCAAGCCCTGGTCTGGGAAGATCCCACATGCCGCGGAGCAACAAAGCTCATGCGCCACAACTACTGAGCCTGCGCTCTAGAGCCTGAGAGTCACAACTACTGAAGCCCACACACCTAGAGCCCGTGCTCTGAAACAAGAAGCCACTGCAATGAGAAGCCCGTGCACCGCAACAAAGAGTAGCCCCAGCTTGCTGCAACTAGAGAAAGCCCGCACACAGCAACGAAGACCCGACACAGCCAAATATAATAAATAAAATAAATAAATTTATTTAAAAAAAACAAGGAAAGAGAAGTCAACTTTATTGTTTAGTAACTCAAGGTCTTTCCATGTAATATTATGTCAAATTCTGTAAGACCCAGCCTCAGCCAGGTATAAAACATAAAAAGGAATATTTTATTTTATCATTATGTCATTAAAACTGGAAACAACAAATGATAAAAACAGAATACATATATCAACATGTGAATTGTGTATAACAAGCATATAAAATATGTAGGCAAAAAAAAATATGTAGGCACAAACATTATGAACACCATGGCTTGCATTTTGATGGACAGGAGATTTATTTTACACCATATTTTCATTTTTGAACTTTGCTACTATGCAAGGAAACCACTAAGACTCTGTAGGGAGGTGAATTCGGCATGCAGTTTCTACAGACAGGCTGAGGGCTTGCTCACAGGAAACTGGGAAGGTTCTATGTAGCCTGGTGATAAAATTGAGATTGCTGAAGCTTGCCAAGTTAGCCATCTGTCAAAACCACAGACACCCCATTTCTCAACAATTTCAGGAGCTGTACAAACACTGGTGAAAAGGGAACTCGCTGAAAAATGGGCTATGCAAACAAGAATTTTTTAAAGTATTTCAAATTTGAATTTCTTGCATGTTTCTACAGTTGTGAATTTTCAGGGCCTAACCCTAATTATGTTGATATCCATTTCCTGGAACAGCGTTCGGAACACCCACATGGCCATAAGTCAAATACTTTAAGTGTTTCAACACCTTGTCACACTATAGGTTTACAGTGATAACAAGAACTGCCATGTAAAGGGTACAATCTTCCCCTGGCTGTTCATCAGTCAAGAAAAGAGTAAGAATAATGTGATCAGATATATGTCATATGTTTGCCGGTATAAAAGTCAAACTGAGGTTCCCAGAGAACCAAAATACATCCAGTGCTGTCTACTCATATGAATGAGGCCAAAGAAGTAGGGCCCTCATCAAGTGGAGTCTTAATAGACTTTGTTAAAATTTGAATTTTATTCCCTATGCAATGAATGTTACTGCAGGGATTTTAAAAAGGGAATACATCTACATTTTAAAAAGATCATTTTATCTGCTGGGTAGAGAATAAAGGTACGTGTGTGTGTGTCTGTGTGTGCATGTGCACACATGCGTGCGTGCAGAAGAATGGAAACAAGGGGCACAATTTAGGAGGTTAATGAAGACATCCAGGTAAGAAAGGATAGTGGGTTGGACAAGGATGGTAGGCATGAACACAAGAGAAATTGATAGGTATGAGATATCTTTAAAAGGACTATAAAATTAAGGGGACTAATAGTATCTGACTATAAAATTAACGGGACTAATAGTATCTATCTCATATTCTTGTGAAGAATAAATGGCCCACAATAAGCGGTGAATAAATGTTAGCTATTATTACCATCATTAAAGGGCTTTCCAAAAAGGAGGGATCAGATACAGTTACTTTAACATGAATAAAAAAACGTAAATATTTTTTTTACATCTTTATTGGAGTATAATTGCTTTACAATGGTGTGTTACTTTCTGCTTTATAACAAAGTGAATCAGTTATACATATACATATGTTCTCATATCTCTTCCCTCTTGTGTCTCCCTCCCTCCCACCCGCCCTATCCCAACCCTCTAGGCGGTCACAAAGCACCGAGCTGATCTCCCTGTGCTATGCAGCTGATTCCCACTAGCTATCTACCTTACGTTTGGTAGTGTATATACGTCCATGCCTCTCTCTTGCTTTGTCACAGCTTACCCTTCCCCTCCCCATATCCTCAAGTCCATGCTCTAGTAGGTCTGTGTCTTTATTCCTGTCTTACCCCTAGGTTCATCATGACATTTTTTTTCTTAAATTCCATATATATGTGTTAGCATACGGTATTTGTCTTTCTCTTTCTGACTTACTTCACTCTGTATGACAGACTCGAGGTCTATCCACCTCATTACAAATAGCTCAATTTCGTTTCTTCTTATGGCTGAGTAATATTCCATTGTATATATGTGCCACATCTTCTTTATCCATTCATCCGATGACGGACACTTAGGTTGTTTCCATGTCCTGGGTATTGTAAATAGAGCTACAATGAACATTTTGGTACATGACTCTTTGAATTATGGTTTTCTCAGGGTATATGCCCAGTAGTGGGATTGCTGGGTCATATGGTAGTTCTATTTGTAGTTTTCTAAGGAACCTCCATACTGTTCTCCATAGTGGCTGTATCAATTCACATTCCCACCAACAGTGAAAGAGTGTTCCCTTTTCTCCACACCCTCTCCAGCATTTATTGTTTCTAGATTTTTTGATGATGGCCATTCTGACTGGTGTGAGATGATACCTCATTGTAGTTTTGATTTGCATTTCTCGAAGGATTAATGATGTTGAGCATTCTTTCATGTGTTTGTTGGCAGTCTGTATATCTTCTTTGGAGAAATGTCTATTTAGGTCTTCTGCCCAGTTTTGGATTGGGTTGTTTGTTTTTTTGTTATTGAGCTGCATGAGCTGCTTATAAATTTTGGAGATTAATCCTTTGTCAGTTGCTTCATTTGCAAATATTTTCTCCCATTCTGAAGGTTGTCTTTTGGTCTTGTTTATGGTTTCCTTTGTTGTGCAAAAGCTCTGAAGTTTCATTAGGTCCCATTTGTTTATTTTTGTTTTTATTTCCATTTCTCTAGGAGGTGGGTCAAAAAGGATCTTGCTGTGATTTATGTCATAGAGTGTTCTGCCTATGTTTTCCTCTAAGAGTTTGATAGTTTCTGGCCTTATATTTAGGTCTTTAATCCATTTTGAGCTTATTTTTGTGTATGGTGTTAGGGAGTGATCTAATCTCATACTTTACATGTACCTGTCCAGTTTTCCCAGCACCACTTATTGAAGAGGCTGTCCTTTCTCCACGGTACATTCCTGCCTCCTTTATCAAAGATAAGGTGACCATATGTACGTGGGTTTATCTCTGGGCTTTCTATCCTGTTCCATTGATCTATATTTCTGTTTTTGTGCCAGTACCATACTGTCTTGATTACTGTAGCTTTGTAGTATAATCTGAAGTCAGGGAGCCTGATTCCTCCAGCTCCGTTTTTCGTTCTCAAGATTGCTTTGGCTATTCGGGGTCTTTTCTGTTTCCATACAATTTGTGAAATTTTTTGTTCTAGTTCTGTGAAAAATGCCAGTGGTAGTTTGATAGGGATTGCATTGAATCTGTAGGTTGCTTTGGGTAATAGAGTCATTTTCACAATGTTGATTCTTCCAATCCAAGAACATGGTATATCTCTCCATCTATTTGTATCATCTTTAATTTCTTTCATCAGTGTCTTATAATTTTCTGCACACAGGTCTTTTGTCTCCTTAGGTAGGTTTATTCCTAGATATTTTATTCTTTTTGTTGCAATGGTAAATGCGAGTGTTTTCTTGATTTCACTTTCAGATTTTTCATCATTAGTGTATAGGAATGCCAGAGATTTCTGTGCATTAATTTTGTATCCTGCTACTTTACCAGATTCATTGATTAGCTCCAGTAGTTTTCTGGTAGCATCTTTAGGATTCACTATGTATAGTATCATGTCATCTGCAAACAGTGACAGCTTTACTTCTTTTCCGATTTGGATTCCTTTTATTTCCTCTTCTCTGATTGCTGTGGCTAAAACTTCCAAAACTATGTTGAATAAGAGTGGTGAGAGTGGGCAACCTTGTCTTGTTCCTGATCTTAGTGGAAATGCTTTCAGTTTTTCACCATTGAGGACGATGTTGGCTGTGGGTTTGTCATATATGGCCTTTATTATGTTGAGGAAAGTTCTCTCTATGCCTACTTTCTGGAGGGTTTTTATCATAAATGGGTGTTGAATTCTGTCAAAAGCTTTCTCTGCATCTATTGAGATGTTCATATGGTTTTTCTCCTTCAATTTGTTAATATGGTTTATCACATTGATTGATTTGCGTATACTGAAGAATCCTTGCATTCCTGGGATAAACCCCACTTGATCATGGTGTATGATCCTTTTAATGTGTTGTTGGATTCTGTTTGCTAGTATTTTGTTGAGGATTTTTGCATCTATGTTCATCAGTGATACTGGCCTGTACTTTTCTTTCTTTGTGACATCCTTGTCTGGTTTTGGTATCAAGGTGATGGTGGCCTCGTAGAATGAGTTTGGGAGTGTTCCTCCCTCTGCTATATTTTGGAAGAGTTTGAGAAGGATAGGTGTTAGCTCTTCTCTAAATGTTTGATAGAATTCGTCTGTGAAGCCATCTGGCCCTGGGCTTTTGTTTGTTGGAAGATTTTTAACCACAGTTTCAATTTCAGTGCTTGTGATTGGTCTGTTCATATTTTCTATTTCTTCTTGATTCAGTCTTGGCAGGTTGTGCATTTCTAAGAATTTGTCCATTTCTTCCAGGTTGTCCATTTTACTGGCATAGAGTTGCTTGTAGTAATCTCTCATGATCTTTTGTATTTCTGCAGTGTCAGTTGTTACTTCTCCCTTTTCTTTTCTAATTCTATTGATTTGAGTCTTCCCCCTTTTTTTCTTGATGAGTCTGGCTAATGGTTTATCAATTTTGTTTATCTTCTCAAAGAACCAGCTTTTAGTTTTATTGATCTTTGCTATCGTTTCCTTCATTTCTTTTTCATTTATTTCTGATCTCATCTTTATGATTTCCTTCCTTCTGCTAACTTTGGGGTTTTTTTGTTCTTCTTTCTCTAATTGCTTTAGGTGCAAGGTTAGGTTGTTTATTCAAGACGTTTCCTGTTTCTTAAGGTAGGAGTGTATTGCTATAAACTTCCCTCTTAGAACTGCTTTTGCTGCATCCCATAGGTTTTGGGTCGTCGTGTCTCCATTGTCATTTGTTTCTAGGTATTTTTTGATTTCCTCTTTGATTTCTTCAGTGATCACTTCGTTATTAAGTAGTGTATTGTTTAGCCTCCATGTGTCTGTATTTTTTACAGATTTCTTCCTGTAATTGATACCTAGCCTCATAGTTTTGTGGTCGGAAAAGATACTTGATACAATTTCAATTTTCTTAAATTTACCAAGGCTTGATCTGTGAACCAAGATATCTATACTGGAGAATGTTCCATGAGCACTTGAGAAAAATGTGTATTCTGTTGAAAAACCGTAAATATTAAAATCATCTATGAAAACCTACGGTAGTTCCTCTGGCAATGCAAATGAGTTAAAAAACTGTAGTGGGGGCTTCCCTGGTGGTGCAGTGGTTGAGAGTCCACCTGCCGATGCTGCGGACACAGGTTCATGCCCTGGTCCAGGAGGATCCCACATGCCGTGGAGCGGCTGGGCCCGTGAGCCATGGCCGCTGAGCCTGCGCGTACAGAGCCGGTGCTCCGCAATGGGAGAGGCCACAACAGTGAGAGGCCCGCGTACTGCAAAAAAAAAAAAAAAAAAAAAAAAAAAAAAAAAAAAAGGTAGGGGAGTCTTTGCCACAAGGAAAAAACAATGTAGTACCAAAAAGTAAAGTCTGGGAGAGAATATTTAATACTACAGAAAATATCAGTTAGGTGGACTGAATATACTGATTTCAGTTTATATCAGCTAGATGAAACTACCCTGCCAATACTTACAGCTTACATACTGTAATACTTACAGTCACATACAGCTTATGGTCTACGTTTACACCATGACAATAATAAACACCTCACTTCTCTAACGTGTACTCATAGGCTTAGACACACTAAAAAGTTAATAAATCCCCCAATGCTTTCATCAACGCTGAATGATGCCTGTGAACTCTCCTATATCAACCAGACTGAAACTGATTTTCCCCTGGCTTCTCCAAAGGGACCCATGGCCTTTTACTATAGCAACTGCACACTGGGGGAAAGGAAATAATCAGAACTTTCAGGGACTTCTGGACACTGGTTCTGAATTGACACTAATTCAAAGAGATCCAAAACATCAGAGGTCCACCAAAGTAGGGGCTTATGGAGGCCAAGTTAACAATGGAGTTTTAGCACAAATCTGTTCCATGGTGGGCCCAGTGGGTCCCAAGCCCATCCTGTGGTTATTTCTCTAGTTCTGGAATGCATAGCTGAAATATATATACTCAGGAGCTGGCAGAATCCCTATGTTGTTTCCCTGACCCGTGGAGTGAGAGCTATTATGATGGGAAAGGCCAGGTGGAAGTTATTACAACTGTCTCTTCCCAAGAAAACAGTAAAAACATTCCTAGAGTAACTGTACATATTAGTATTATCACCAAGGACTTGAAAGATGCAAGGTGGTGATTCCCATCACATCCTCATTCATCTTGCCTATTTGGCCTGTAAAGAAGATAGATGACTCTTAGAGAATTACAGTGGATTGTTACAGCATTAACCAGGTGGTATACCAGATGTAGTTTCACTGCATAAACACACCCCCTGACACATGGTATGCAACTACTGATCTGACAAGTGCTTTTTTTCTCCGTATGTGTCAATATGGACCCCCATAATTAATTTGCTTAAGTTAGCAAGGCCAACAATACACTTTCATTGTCCTAACTCAGGGGTACATCAATTCTCCAGCTCTATGTAATAGTTTAGCTTGCCGGAACCTTAATCGACTTTCCTTTCAATAAGATATCATGCTGATCCATTACAGTGATAACATTGTGCTGACTGAACCTAGTAAGTAACATGTAGCAACTACTCTAGACTTAAAGAAATTTGTATGTTAGAAGGTGGAAATAAATCCGACAAAAATTTGAGGCCTTCAATCTCAGTGCATCTTCTAGGGTTAAAGTGGTATGGAGCATGTCAAGATATCCCTTCTAAGGTGAAGAGTAATTTATTTGCTTACAACCAAAAATAAGGCACAACACCTAGTGGGTCTCTTTGGATTCTGGAGGCAACATATTCCTCATGCACTCTGGCCTATTTACTGAGTGACCCAGCACCTCAAAAGGTGCCAGTTTGTTTTTTTTGGTTTTTTTTTTTTTTTTGCGGTACACGGGCCTCTCACTGTTGTGGCCTCTCCCGTTGCGGAGCACAGGCTCCGGACACGCAGGCTCAGCGGCCATGGCTCACGGGCCCAGCCGCTCCGCGGCATGTGGGATCTTCCCAGACCTGGGCACGAACCTGTGTCCCCTGCATCAGCAGGCGGACTCTCAACCACTGCGCCACCAGGGAAGCCCGAGGTGCCGGTTTTGAGTGAGGCCCAGAACAAGAGAATGCTCTGCAGCAGGCCCAAACTGCCATGCAAGTTGTGGCCACATGATCCAGCAGACCTAATGGCGCTAGATCTGTCAGTGACATATAGGGATGCTATTTGGAGCCTTTGGCAGGCTCCTATAGGTGAATCACAGCACAGGTCCTTAGGATTTTGGGGAAAAACAAAATCTACCATGCCCTACTGATAACTACTCTCCTTTTGAGAAACAGCTCTTAGCTTGCTTCTGGGTTTCAGTAGAGACAACGCTTAACCACTGGCCATGAAGTAACCATGCAACCTGAGCTGCCTGTCATGAACCAGGTGTTATCTGACCCACCACACATAAAGATGGGCAAGCACAGTGGCACTCCATCATCAAGTGAACGTGGTTATATACGAGACTGGGCCCAATCGGGTCCTGAAGGCACAAGTGACATGAAGAAGTGGCCCAAATGTCCGTGGTTTCTCACTCCTGTTATACTACCTTCTCTATCCTATCCTGCAGCATGGCCTCATGGGGAGTTCCTTATGATCAGCTGACACAGGAAGAGAAGACTTAACCATGGTTTACAGATTATTGGATTACAATAGGTAGGCGCCATACAAAAGTGGACAACTGTGGTACTAGAGCCCCCTTCTGGAACATTCCTGAAGGACAGTGGTGAAGGGAAATACTCCCAGTGTGAAGAACTTCAGAAAGTGCACCTGTTTGTTCACTTTGCTTGGAAGGAGAAATGGCCATATGTGCAATTATATAGCAATTCACGAGCTGTGACCAACACTGGTCAGAGACTTAGAAGGAACATGATTGGAAAACTAGTGACAAGGAAATTTAAGGAAGAGGTATGTGATAGACCTCTCTGAATGGGCAAAAAAATAAAAGATATTTTTGTCCCACTGTATGCTCACCAAAGTTTAACCTTGGAAGATTTTTATAAAGTGGATAGGATGACCCATTCCATGTATACCAGCCAGCCTTTCCTCAGCCAACCCGGTCACCATCCAATGGAGAACAGTGGCAGGGATAGAGGTTATGTATGTGCTCAGCAACATGAACCTCCACTCACCAAAGCCCACCTGCTACGGCCACTGCTGAGTGCCTGATGTGCCAGCACCAGAGACCAACACTGAGTGCCCAATATGGCACCATTTCCTGGGGGTGATCAGCCAGCTATGGAATGACAGGTTGATAACATGGGACTGCTTCCCTTCTGGAAAGGGCAGTACCTTATTCTTACTGGAACAAACACTCTGGATATGAATTTGCCTACAATGTTTCTGCCAAAACTACCATCCATGGACTTATAAAACACCTTAGCCACCATCATGGCATTCCACATAGCATTGCTTCTGATCAAGGAACTCATTTCACAGCAAATAAAGTACAGCAATGGGCTCGTGCTCATAGAATTCACTAGTCTTACCATGTTCCCTACCATTTAGAAGTAGCTGCCTTGATAAAACAGTGGAATGGCCTTTTGAAGACAATTACAGTGCTGGCTAGATGTGAATACCTTGCAGGGCTGGGGCAAGGTTCTGTAGAAGGCTGTATATGCTCTGAATCAGCATCCAATATATGATGCTGTTTCTCCAATAGCCAGGATTCACAGTTCCATGAAGGTGTGAAAATGGAAGTAGTACCCTCTCACTATTACCCCTAATGACCCACTAACAAAATTTTTGCCTCCTGTTCCTGAGATCTTATGCTCTGTTGGCACAGAGGTCTTAGTTACAGAGAGAATGATTCTACTGGGAGACACAACAATTCCATTGAACTGGATGGTAAGACTCCTACCCAGCCATTTTGGGCTCCTCATGCTTCTGGATCAACAGGCAAAGAAGTACATTATGGTGCTGGCTAGGATGATTGATCCTGACTGCAAAGCAGAAATTAGGGAAGAGTATGTCTAGAATATAGGTGATCTCTTAGTATTACCAAGTCCAGTGATTAAGATCAATGGGAAATTACAAGTCAATCCAGGTAGGAGTACTAATGGCCTAGACTCTTCAAGAATGAAGCTTTAGGTCATCCCAGCATGTAAAGAACACAACCGAGGTGCTTGCCGAAGACAAAGGGAATACAGGATGGGTTAGAAGATGGTAGTGATAAATACCAGATATAACCACGTGATCAGTTACAGAAATGAGGACTGTCATGAATATCTTATTTTGTTATGAATACGGGTGTATGCACACATATATACACACATATATAACAAATATCTTTGTTTCCTTCTCACTCTTATTCCGTTAACATGTAACATAAGATACATTAACTTTATATCATTACTTACATCTTAATATTTAAGTATTATTAATTTTACAACATACTACTTAATTTACAGGGAATTAAGGAGAAGAACAAACGCCACTCAAGGAGATTATCTCCTCCTCTGAGAAAGAAGTTAATGAGTAATTGGTGGTACTCAGCCTCGTTGTATCATGTTAGGTGGAATTTTGACCTTGTTATTGGCTTTATTTAGAGATTAAGTAAGGGTTTAAGGAGCTACATATGGATGCCAAGTTGACCTGTGATGGCTAATTTTACATATCAACTTGACAGGGCCACGGAGTGTTCAGATACTTGGACCAACATTATTCTAGGTGTTTCTGGATGAGATTAACATTTGAATAGGTAGACTGAATATAGCTGATTGCCCTCCCTTATGTGGGTGGGCCTCATCCAAACATTTGAATAGAACAAAAGGCAGACCCTCCTGCAAGAAAGAAGGAATTCCACCTGCCTGACTGCCTAGAGCTGGGATATTGTTCTTTTCCTGCCTTCAGAGTTGAACTGAAACAATGGCTCTTCTTGGGTGTCAAGTCTGCTTTCAGACTGGTACTCATACTGTTGGCTCTCCAGGTTCTCAGGCCTTCAGACTCAGGCTGGAACTACACCAGCTCTCCTGGATTTCCAGCTTGCTTGACTGCAGATCTTGGGACTTCTTGGCCTCCATTATCACATGAGCCAATTCTTTATAATAAATCTCAATCTCACCCACCTGCCCCCTTCACTCTCTCTATATAGACACAAACACAATTGTCTCTCTGTAGAGCACTGACTACCACACTCTCCAACTAGCTAACCAGATCATCAAAACCCACAACGTGTCACCTGCACTGTGACCTCTTGCCTAATGCCCTAAGCTAGAATATGTGCCTCTTTTTTCTGCTACCATACATAATACTCCCATTAATAACACTGCCATCATAATATCACTAATTTGTGTACCTACTCTGTGGAATATAAAATCCTTGATGACAGCAACATAGCTAATATGACTTCATATCACCAACAGCAACACAAACCCTAGCATATAGCAGGTTCTGAGTAAATATATATTAAACCATTTTAAAAAATCTTCTTGAGTTATGTTAGATAATACTCAATTTAGGAAAAACTATTGCTAGAGAACAAGAGCATATCGTTGCTATCTGTCAATGAAGGATTCCAGCATGAAGAAGCTAATACAGAGCTGCTTTACCTGACGGCAGAAATGCTCTCATCTCATCCTTCAGGGGACCAAGAAGACACCAACAAATCAAGCTTGGGCCAAGGTTATGTTTCTCATTTGCAAGAAAGCTCTTTAAAAACCATTACTATTTGTAATTACTTAGAGGTATAAGTCAGGATTATCTCCAAAATAAAATACACAAATAACTGGATACTGAGACAACTGTCAACAATAACGCCCGATGAAATTCTGTGTTCAATAAAACAGCATCATGATTCTGTTTAATGGCTTATGTTTTATTTTAGCTTCAAAGATACATTTATACTGATAAAATGACATTGTTGTCTATTTTGTAAAATGGATCTATCTTTGAGTTTTGATTTAAAAAAGAGAGGTTTTGCTTAAAAGGTTTGAAAACTCCCGGTATAATAAAAAGAGATTTAGTTTTATAGTTGGACAGAGAGTTAAGTCGGAAACTTACTCTTTTACTTAATAGTTGTGGGTTTTTAGGCAAGTTACTTAATCTCTTGGAGAGATTGTTTTTTCACCTTGTCAAATCCAGACAGTAACAGTAAATACTGTGGCACATTATTAGGAGAGTAAAATAGCATACTTTAAACACTTAGTATACTTCCTGGCATACAGTAAGCATTTAATATCTGACCTATTAGTATCACTAATAACTCATCACCTGAAATGATTAGAAAATGAAGGCCTAGGAAGAAAATGAGGGAATGTGGGAGAGCATCACAATTTCAGGCATGTATATATAGTTTGAAAAAGCAGCTTGAGGATTCTGAATTCTAGAAGCTGTAACACCTACAAACTTAGGTGTCAAAATATCTCAGTTTAAAACAAATGGCAGAGCGTATGAATCATAAATACTATACTAACTGGAAAGAGTAACTCAGGGGTATGGAAAAACAGCGTCTAAAGATTTCATAATCTTTGTTACCATCAAATCCATTGTTAAGCATGTCTAAATAGGTATTTCCTACTAAAATTTAAGGCATGGTGTTAATACTATAAGGAATCCTAATTTTTCAGATAGCATTCAATTAATAATATTCTGCTGAATTTGTTGAAACTTCATTTCTTGGCTTACATTTTGATTAAAAAATGTATTAACTGGGTTCAGTTATTGAAACTTCTATGAAATACTGTGATAGGAGAACTAGCATATGACACAATTTATCAAATACCATGTGACAAAGTGAACATGAAGATTAAAATAAGCTGATACCTGCTTGGAAAGCGCTTTCATGTGACCTACGCTTCCCCGGCAGTATGCTTCAAGGATGACACCAAATTGTACTGAAACAGCAGGAATGTGCACTTCTGACCTGCAGAAAGTTAATATTATGAAGATTTATCAAACACTTCAGGTCACCAAATAAAAATACTGACTTCTTTATTCTATTATGAAATTAACTTATTATGCTAATCAAAGAAAGGGAGAACACATCATCTTGTACACAATCACAGATGGGATGCTCAACTTTTAATTCTTTAAACACTACAGTTCAAAAAGATATGTGATTTTATCATTAGTTCATTGTTTACTCCTAGAAATCCAAAGTTACCACATCTTATTTGTTTTTTTGGAGTGAAATGGTAATACTACCAATTTACAGACAACTCAGATGAAACACAGATCTGACTCAGATCACACAATTGACTAATCCCTCAATTAGCTTCTATGTGATTTTTTTTTTCACTTAAAGAATGGTGTACACATTTGAAAAAGGAAGGAATACCTTATTTTGTTATTCCTTGAGGGATTTAAAAATAAGAAGATTGAAATGGATGAGAAAAGAAGACAAGTTAAAAACAAGAAAGGAAAAACTATGGATAATAAAGAAATCAAGATTCAGAAATATAACTCCTAAAATTAACATCAAAATACTATACAGCTTATTTTCCTTAAGAAGCTTAGCCAAAAAGGAGAAAAGTTATTTTTTTCTGTTAATGATTAGCTTCAGTACTCTGAAGTCCAGATGGAAAAAATCACAAATGTCCAAGTATAGCGTGAGAAATGAGGAATTGACAACCTTCCTAGGCAACAGAAGAACTTTAGTTCTCTTTCCCTATTTTACTCCTATATAAACTTGGTTTAATAAGATTCATGTATTTCTGAAAATGACCTAGTTAATAAAGAAGCTAAAAATAAAGTTGCTGTTGTTATAGGAAAACTTTAAAATCTTTATTTATGCAATAGTAGCAATGATGATACCACTACCCAATAAGTACGTTTTTAGTCCAAAAATATTAACACAATAAGTAAACTTTACTGGAAAATAGCAATACATTATAATAATAATAATTATTAATTATAATTATCATAATAAAAATTATTAATTTCAGTTATAAATCAAGGAGGCATAAAGGGACACTTATCTCAGTTACTTTGCCAAATCATGAAAATTGAGAGTCTGGGTATCAAGAAATAGGAGTAGATACCAAGAAAGCATAAATGTTATGGATGACTCAGAAACAACTAAAGCAGCTAGACTGTTTTACTACATGTCCTGTATTATGCTGGTTAATATTTACAAAAGCACGTGGTGGATTTGATTTGAAATATAAAAGACTTACCTAAGGTGCCAAAATAAAAACTGCCCTATCCTCCGATTAGCAAGTGCTCTTTCTAGTAGGAATCTAGAGAGGGCACAATCAAGAAAAGGCTCATATTTTAAAACTTGCACCAACTGTAAAAGATATTGAGAGAGTTCTTCATCACTGAAAAAAACAAAAGACACAGTAAGTCACTCAACAATCGGTGCTGGAAAAAGACCCATTCCTATCAAACTTATCAAATACTAACTTACTGAAACACAATGGTTCTTTTGGGTCAAGCTTGGGGCACACTTACATTCACTGTTTCACTGTTACAATAACATAAGAAAAGCTGAGAATTTCTGATGTGCAGAAGAGTGAAAAGGAGCAAAGAACAGATATATGGGGCATTTTTATTAAGTTAACTAGGTTTATACAACTGATGATTGTATTTATAATCAGCCGAGAGTTATAATAAAATTAGGTAATAGTTTTCTGATCATGCTGAAAAAGTTACGTGCTCAGTCAACCAACCAGCTTTTTAAAATACAAATTCCATCAGTACTTCAACTTATTTTCCTTTCATATCATTGGGATTAAGTAATTTTTGCTCCAGAAAATGAATGAACAATTAAAATCTTCAAATAGTTTGAAGGATAAAGAGTGTATTTGTAAGTGGGAATGGATTCATTGAATTGACATACTATTGTAATTAAATGAGCTGAATTAATTAATGTTCGGGCTCTCTATTTTGTATCCATCTCCAAACCATTCACATGTAAACACACTCCCATCAAAGGCAATTCCAGTAGTCAGGTAAGATATGCATCCCAAGTCCTCTACTTGGTGACTATAGTCTTGGACAATAAATGGTTAAGCAGTAGTCTAAAGCAGACCTGGGAATGAAACCTAGGATACTGACCTGGGACTGAAACCTAGGATACTATACACCAGAAAAAACCTCATACCAGAAAATTTAACATAGGAAGACACATTAGAATTACCTATATGGAACATGGGGATCACAGCAATCTCCTCCTAGGGATCAATATATTTAAGAAAAACACTTAGCTCAGTCCAAGGGGGGCCAGGTAGCCCCTCCCCTTCAGATCTCCAATGCAAACAGAGAGACTGAGGAACAACTGGGAGCCTCATTTTTTAAAACTATCTATAAAACCATCTTAAGTTTATTGTAAAATCCATGCCCACTATAAAATCTATAAGTAGTGTAAAAGATAGAAGTATAGAAAAGAAGAGGCTTCCTCTTTCCTTACACTTCTTATTTCACTCCCCCAAAATAACCACTGTTAAAGAGTTTGTATAATTTGTTTTGGAGAGCACACAATTTAAAACATAAATGATTTATTTTAAAAAGAAGAAAAGGAAAAAAATGTATCACAGTATCCATAATTTTCTGAGAACTTTTGTTTTTCAAATGACCATATGGTATAACCCCTCATTTTGAGGCTAGTAAGAAAATGGATAAACCTGAAAATGCCCATTGTCTAAGACTGTCTCAATAATGACATTTCATCCAAGAAATCCCATAGATTCTCACACATGTACTACCCTAAAGAGATTGTACAAGCATGTTCACTGTAGCATTGTTTGTTAAGAGGGAAATTTTGAGAAAATTTAAAATGTTCCTCAATAGAGAAATGGAGTAAATACGATACATCTCTATGAAAGAATATCACACAGTAGTGAAAGGAATAAACTACATTTATATGTAAATAAACTACATTTATATAGTAAACTACATTTCACTACATTTATATAGTGAAAAGAATAAACTACATTTTGAGAGACTGACCTCAAAAACCTAATGTTGAATAAAGGAAAAAAACTATGTAAAACAATATATATGGCAAGACACAGCTGTGTGATTTTTAAATGTACAATATTATCCCATATCTGTATTTTATAGATATATAAATGTGGTAAAAACAGAAAATTATGGTATAGAAGGATATACACCAAATTCGTGATAACAGTTGCCTCTGGGAAGTGAAAATAATCAGGATTGAGTGAGGAAACTATGAGGACTTTAGCTGTAACGTTAATTGCTTTAAAATACAAACTTAGGGCTTCCCTGGTGGCACAGTGGTTAAGAATCTGTCTGCCAATGTGGGGGACACAGGTTTGAGCCCTGGTCCGGGAAGATTGCACGTGCCGCGGAGCAACTAAGCCCGTGGGCAGCAACTACTGAGCCTGTGCTCTAGAGCCCGTGAGCCACAGCTACTGAGCCTGCATGCCACAACTACTGAGGCCTGCATGCCTAGAGCCCGTTCTCTGCAACAAGAGAAGCCACCGTAATGAGAAGCCCGCGCACCGCAGTGAAGAGTAGCCCCCGCTTGCTGCAACTAGAGAAAGCCTGCACGCAGCAACGAAGACCCAATGCAGCCAAAGAATTAAAAAAAAAAAAATTTTTAAGTTTAAAAAAATAAATAAAATACAAACTTAAAAAAAGTCAAAAATATTAACATTTAAAAAAAGAAAAAATATTAACATTTCTTAATTGTGGGTAATGGACAGAAAAGAGTTAACAGAGGAGCAAGCCTGACTGCTATCCTTTGATAAAGCATGCTTACAAGGTTAGCCCTTGACCGGCATCTGGGAATGTAGATTTCGGAAGGCTTCCCACCACCTTAACAGATAAGAGTGGCTTACTATGCCTAAACTGTTTTTGCAAACAGTATGTTTTATGCTCAACACGCATTTTTGTTCCGGGAGTCTAGAATTTGGGAATATGCTAGGCAGAGGGTGCTCATGTGACTAGCACTGCCCTCCCCGCAAAAAAAACCCTGGCCACCAAGTCTGTAACAAGCTTCCCTGGTAGACAGTATTCAGGTGTGCTGTCACAACTTGTTGCTGGGGGAATTAAGTGTATTCAGTGCGATTCCACTGGGAAAGAACTCTTAGAAGCATCTCCCTGGTTTCCTCCAGACTTTGCCCCATGAATTTTTTTCCTTTCCCAGTACTGCTCTGTATACTTTTTATGTAATAAATCTTAGCCAAGGGTGACTATATGCTGAGTCCTATGAGTCCTCCTAGTAAGTCATGGAACCTGAGGGTGTTCTTGGGGACCACCCCATGCAGTTTTTGCTTGCTTTTTTGTTTTATCATATAGGGTGGGGACTTCCCTGGTGGCCCAGTGGTTAAGACTCCACGCTTCCACTGCAGAGGGCGTAGGTTCGATCCCTGGTCAGGAACTAAGATCCTGCATGCCAGGCAGCCACGCCAAAAAAAACAAAAAACAGAGAGAGAGAGAGAGAGAGAGAGAGCGCGAGAGTCGGGGAGGATCGGAGGAGATGGGGCGGGGTGGGGGGAGAAAACAGGAGAGACTGTGGGAGAGTGGGAGGAAGGAGGGAACAGATGCTTTGAACTTGGTCATTCCTATCCTTTTCCTTTCTTACAAGACATTCAAGCAGACATCAACTTCTCTTCCCACCCACAAGTTATTCCTTGACCCAAAAAAGCCTCCTGCAGGAGATACCTCATCTGTTGCAGACAGCCCACAGCATATTCTCGCACGTACTGATCTGGATAGTTGAAATCTAGAAGCTCCAGGGCCTCCCGGGGGGGCAGTTTAGGCCAAATCTGAAGTAGTGCCTGAAGCTGTTTAAAAATTGAAACTGGTTCAGAAATTATAGGAGAGAAAAGTAATCTACTTTTCCTTGGTACACAGGAGCAGAGATGGGTCAAAAGAAAGGAGAAGCATACTTGCAGTTACTAAGGCCTCAAAAATCCACTGTTGTTAATACAGATTAATAAAGATTGTCTCTGTTGAAAGATTCTATCGGTAAGCAAGTGAAAAAGCTATTATGTACTTACCTGGAGGTAGAATGATACACTGAATATATGAATTCTACAATCATTAAATAATTTTTTAAGGGAAAAAAAGATGGGGGCAGAAGGTAGGGGGAAAGGTGAGAGGAAGGGGAGAGGGGAAACAGCAGAGGGAAATAATCAAGAAATACTTAAAGGTCAAACTCAAAGTACAAATATAAGCTGCAAGGCTCAAACTAATGAAAGGCAATTTATATATAAAAAAGTGCATTATAACAACATAAAATTATCTTGAGGAAGTTTACTTTTAGTTCTTAATATTTTTAAGAGTATCACTTTACAAAACTTTATTGACTATAACATGTTTAAATCCATTAAATCACAGTACCTAGTTATTTATATACACAAGATAAATACAGCCAGTTTCCCACTTACAGATGCCGCTTAGAAATGACCTAGATATAGGATAAAAAAGAATCCCATGGGGGAATGAGCTGGGAGTACTGGTGAAGGGTGGGTTCAGGTGGACATGGCCACATCTTTGGAAACCCTAGTTCCAGAAAACCCAAATCTCTAGAAAGGATTCTTACCTGCCTCCCATCAGAACACAGTGAGACTCATCAGGGTTGATTTTTTTTTAAGGGTCAATTTTGGGAAGAGTCCCTTCCTCCTCATGGTTTTGATATATTTATAGCTTACATTCTTATCAGGGATGGTAAGTGGGAAGAAAAGTGGTTACGGAGGAAAGCAAAACATTTTTTGATAATTATGATTTGTGGCCCTCCAAAGCTCAACCTTCTCGGACAAAATCTTATTCCTTAATATCTGATTTATATTGTTGGGTTTTCTTGGGTATCACTTATGTAGCACTGACATCAAGTCCAAGGAAGAAACACAAAATGTATGCAAGATGAGAGCTACAAGAATATGGCAAATAGATGGCAATGGTTGGAGGCTTTTCTCTCAGTTGCCTGCTCAATCTCAAAGTCATGTTGCAAGAGATGGCTTGCAGTACCTGCTGCCTGCCTTGTCGTTTGTCACTTGAGCATCTGCGAGAGACCTGGGCTTTGAAAATTACATAAAAATAATTTACATTTTATTATTTTAATTCTCCAAATTATTCAACCTCTCATTAACTTGTCAAGTGCTCAAAAGTCAATATCTAAATGAGTATCTAGCAGCTAAGTTAAAAGGTATCTTCTCATATGAAGCAAATTTAGAAGTTCTCTAATGATATAATTTTTAAAAAATTAATTTTCAATTATTTTACATTAGCAGAAAAAATAACCCTTTTGAGTAATTTTTAAAAGTTGACTGCATTGCCTTTTTAATATATATTTACATAAATTACTAACATGGATATGAAATGTGATACATTACAATTTACATAATGAATTACATCAGTTATTCAACAAATACAACAAAATGTTAGTTTTTACATTTTAACCTTTACCTTAAATTTTGGTTCAATTATTCTTAAACTTATACTGAATAAAAAGATTGTCTTATACTTGCTCTTTTAATATACAAAGTACATATATGCATACACTACATAGGCAAACATACACTTATCTGTGGTATCAAAATCCCATGGGGATGGGGCTATTGGGGAAAATATGTAAAAAGGGTCCTAAGGAGTGTAATAATTGAACAAAAGTTTGGGCAATATTGCTTTAAAGATATGAAACACCTACATCACCCCATGTTTTATCACTGATGGGGCTCCCTGCCCACTTTCCCCAAGGCCCTAATGGACTAGTATTCCTCCTTATGGATAAAGGGGACTGTTTCTTGAGGGTCTGAAATGATAGCTTAAAAAAACCTCCTAGCATCCCCAGTTAACACGTGGAATATACACTGCTCCACAAAAACAATACTGTAAAGGATAGATAATGTTATGTAATACCAGAGGTTCAACTATGGTATAGGTTAAAAACAGCCCTACTATTGAAAAGTTATAACTTTTGCTAAGATTATTAAATTATTAAATCAATAATATAAACATAAAATTAAATAAATTACCAAAACTCATCTCTTCAGTTTGGAGAAAGCTATGGAAGCAAACAGGGAAGGGAAATCTGACTCAGCCATATAAATAGTGAAAGCAGTGCTGACTAATTAATTACCTGTCTGCTGCAAGAGGCTATTGAAACCCCTTCTGCAGTATGCCAACAGAATGTTTTCCTGTGGATTAATGGGAGGCTACCCTTCTATAGAATTTTCACCAGTGGCATATGCCTGCAGAATATGTGCACCAGGTTCTGACTCTCCACTTCTCTTAGGTAGTCAATTCATTGAAAATACAGTTTATATTCTCTTATACCAGTTCAGTGTAACTGGCAATGGGATAGGGCTGGGGGAGAAGCCAAAACACATTACTTTTTATTCCGTTGATTTTCTTTTCTAGACTACTAAAGGGGGGGATTAGGATCGTGAAATTCATACCTTCCTATACTTCCTTACACACATTTAGGTTTTTCTATAAGAATATTAAGTTACACTACAGACTTTCTTCTACCACAATGGAGGAAGTTAAGTTATATCTGAAAACAATGCTTTAGATTTACTCATGGAAATGAGACAAGTATAGTAAACTAAACTCCTCAGTGTAAAAATTTCTGCCCCTGGGGTTCGAATAAAGAAATATTAAGCCCGAATTGTCTCATTCCATTTTCTGACAGTTGACATACAAAACCTCCCTCTCAGATATCTTAAGAGAACAGCAAGAAATTTTTTTCTATTCTAATTATATGCAAAATAATAATACGATGCATTTCTTGGATAGGCACTTAGAAATGAATGCTATTCATTGAGAAGTAGGCAAATGTGCCAGTTAAAAAATGCTTATATTCAACCATTGGGGGGGTTCATAGAAAACTAACCTTGAATTTAAATAAATAAATGGTTAGAAGACAACTGTGTCAGAACAATTAAAATCTATCTAGATGACAAAAATAGTTCCTTTTCAGAGTAAGTAATTTTCATGTGGTCTGTGTAACCAGTTTAAACAAGGCACATCATATAATTTTGTAACATGATTCCAAAAAAATTGTTAGACCCTAGGAATAAACTCAAAAGAAATACTTTCTAAACTTAATTTACGAAGTAAAACAATAAAATCAAAGATTTAAAAAAAATATACCTGATTAAAAGAAATATACATTTCTTGACTAAATTTTTAAAGTCATTATAGATTTAATAAGACAAGAAAAATTTTTAAAAGATCACTTGAATTCAAGTAAGGTGAATAACATTATTTTAATATGCCAAATGTATTCATTCTGATTAAGAAATAATTTCAAGAATCTTTCTGTAGAGCACTGATAAGCAAGTGAATTTAATAATGCCAGTGCTTTTTCACATAGTCTTGAAAATTAAATCAAGTAGCTAAAATTTGGTGGCTTTTTTGGATCAAACATTTGTTCCCCTTTTGCTTTTCTGCTTAAAGACAAATATTCATCAACACTGACCAACTTTAAATAAACAGTAAAATTGATCTGAATGGCTTATGATCTAAAATGTTAACTTTTACAAATAGAGGTAATTTTCAAACAATACATATTCATTTTAGGACACTCACTGCAAAAGGTCTTAAGATTAAAACCTTGGAGTTCATTGATGAAACTGTTAGAAGTAGCCCAGAACCTACCACATGCTGGTAGTAATTACAGATGATTACACCAAGACCTAAGTCTTAATTATCTTTAGTAAAAGATATAGAAAACCTACCCGGAATCTGGGATTTTGAAATCTTAAAACTTTCTAGTTTACCATTTAGACCAGAATATGTAAGAGTTGAAAACCTCAAAATTTCTCCTGCAGAAAATTACCCAACCTTTGGAAACATACCTATATAGGAAAGGACAATTTACACGAAATCAACAAAGTAACATATACTGCTGAATGGAGTTACAGAAATGATCTTTTGTTACCTGAGCAACATCCTCAAGTTTATTCCACTTGATTGACAGCAGTAATTTTGGCAATGACTGTGGGAAATTCTCTCTGCAGTCTTGTCGCAAAGTCCAAATAAGATCCATTTCATTCTCACACAGCTGAGACAACGGATCCCTGTCCAAGATTTCTTTCAGTACAGCAAGAAACTTCTTTCCACCTCGACTCTAAGAAAGTAAAATTACTCATTACAGAACAAAACTGTGTAAACATCACGGGCAGACCTTGAACACAGGGGTTAGAGGCACCAACCCCCAAGCAGTAGAAAATCCCTAAATTCATAGATTCAACCAACCACGGTTCACGTAGTACTGCAGTACTTGTTTATTGAAAAAAATCCACTTGTAAGTGGATCTGCACAGTTCAAACCCGTGTTGTTCAAGGGTTAACTACACAATGAATTTTTCAACAATTTATAAGCTTTAAAATTTGAGATATTAACAATCTAATTCCGTAAAAAGTTGGATACCCCTTTTAAAGTTTTTACTAAACTGAATATTAAATTAGTAAGCTAAGGATGAAGGAAAAAATTATTCTCAGTTTTTTAAAAGAAAAAAGAATACTGTTAAAAAATCCGTATGCAAACACTAGGTGGCAGAATTGTAATTTGGATTAAAAAAGTCATTATTTGAACTGAGTTTCTCATCTTCCTTTTTTAATTTCTATAAAGAAAAAAGCAAAATCAAAGATGAACCAAATTTATAGTTTTAAAAAGGTTAATAGGTGCCTTCTTGGCTCTGAGGCATTAAAACATTTAGAGTAAGGACTGAAACTTGGCTAAAAGTAAACATAAAAAAAATACAGTTATCCCATTTTCTTTCCCAATCCTTATAAGAATATATTAAAATAAAGAAAATGGACCATACTATATTTTGGATCCAGACTCTGAATTACACTAACATTAAAAGAAAAAGGGGGGCTTCCCTGGTGGTGCAGTGGTGAAGAATCCGTCTAGCAACGCAGGGGACACTGGTTCGAACCCCGGTGTGGGAAGATCCCACATGCCGTGGAGCAACGAACCCGTGTGCCACAACTACTGAGCCTGCACTCTAGAGCCCACGAACCACAACTACTGAGCCGGTGTGCCACAAGTACTGAAGCCTGCGTGCCTAGAGCCTGTGCTCCACAACAAGACAAGCCACTGCAATGAGAAGCCAGCGCACCGCAATGAAGAGAAGCCCCTGCTTGCTGCAACTAGAGAAAGCCCGCGCGCAGCAATGAAGACCCAATGCAGCCAAAAATAATAAATAAAAGAAATTTATTAAATAAAGAAAAGGAAAAGAAAAAGGTACATTTCCCCATACTTAAAGAAAAACTAAACCATTTAGGCAAAAGCATATCCCTTCCTTATCCCCCATCCTCACAAAAAAATCTCCAGAATTATCTGACAAGATTCTGTAAGGATTTATGTTCCATTAGCATATTATTTTGTACTTGAAATTATTTTAACTGGGATTTCATATAAACATTAAAATAAATAAAAGTCATATCACTAATTTTCTAAAGTAGTGAGATTCAAAATAGTATATGCATATGTAAAAATAATTAGGATGACATGATTGTCTATGTAGAAAATATGAAAGAATCAACAAAACCACCATTGGAACTAATAAGCAATTACAGCAATTGTGGGATACAAGGTCAATATATAAAAGTAAATCCTTTTCTTATGTATTAGCAATAAATAAGCGGAATTTGAAATTAAAAATGCAATAATATTTACATTAGCACCCCAAAATAAGGAAACAGTAAGAAATTAACAACATACATACAAGATTTATATGAGAAAACTACAGAACTCTTATGAAAGTAATCAAGAAATTAAACAAATGGAGATATATTCCATGTTCATGGATAAGAATATTGTCAATATTCTTATCCATGAACTGACAATCACAATATTGTCAGTTCTTCCCAACTTAATATCAACAGATTCAATTTAAACCCAATTTAAATCCCAGTAAGTTATTATGTGGATATCAACAAACTGATTCTAAAATTATATGGAAAGGCAAAAGACCCAAAATAGTCAACACAGTATGGAAGAAGAAAGACCAAGGTTGAGGGACTTCCCTGGTGGCGGTTTCACATTTCCTTATTTTAAAACTTACTACAAGGACTTCCCTGGTGGTGCAGTGGTTAAGAATCCGCCTGCCAATGCAGGGGACATGGGTTCGAGCCCTGGTCCGGGAAGATCTCACATGCCGCGGAGCAAGTAACTCTGTGCGCCACAACTACTGAGCCTGCACCCTGGAGCCCGTGAGCCACAACTACTGATGCCCGCACGCCTAGAGCCCATGCTCTGCAACAAGAGAAGCCACCGCAATGAGAAGCCTGCACACTACAAGGATGAGTAGCCCCCACTCGCCACAACTGGAGAAAGCCCGCACGCAGCAAAGAAGACCCAACGCAGCCAAGAGAGGCCCATGTACCGCAAAAAATAAATAAATAAAACAACGCTGAAGGACCGACACTACCGGACTTAGATAAAAATAAATGTGAAAAGCAAAACTATAAAACTCCTAGAAGAACACAGGAGAAAATCTAGATGACCTTGGGTTTGGCAATAACTTTTAACCTATAACACCAAATGCATAATCCGTCATTGAAACAATTGATACCTTGGACTTCATTAAATTTAAAATTATCTGCTCTGCAAAAGACGCTGTCAAGAGAATGAAACAATAAGGCACAGACTGGGAGAAAATATTTGCAAAAAGACATACCTGATAAAGGACTGTTATCCAAAATATACAAAGAACTCTTACAACTCAACAACAAGAAAACAACCAGACAAAAAAATATGGATTAAAGACCTGAACAGACACCTCATCAAATAAGATATACGGTTGGCAAAAATATATATATAAAATGATGCTTAATATCATATGTCAGCAGGGAAATGCAAATTAAAACAAAAATGAAATATGACTGCATACAGAATGGCCCAAATCCAGAACACTGACAACATCAAATGCTACTAAGGATGTGGAGCAACTCTTATTCATTGCTGGCGGAAATGCAAAATACTACAATCCCTTAGGAAGACAATTTGGCGATTTCTTACAAAACTAAACATACTCTTACAATACAATCCAGTAATCATGCCCCTTGGCTATTTACCAAAAGGAGTTGAAAACTTATGCCCACACAAAAACCTGTAAACGGATGTTTATTTGGCTTTATTCAAAACTGCCAAAACTTGGAAGCAACCAAGATGTCCTTCAGTAGGTGAATGGATAAACTGTAATACAGACAGACAATGGAATATTATTTAGCACTAAAAGAAATGAGCTATCATCCCACAAAAAGACATGTAGGAAACCTTAAATGCATATGACTAAGTGAAAGAAGCCTATCTGAAAAGGCTACAGGTAAAATGATGCTGACTACAACATTCTGGAAAAAGGCAAAACTATGGAGACAATAAAAAGATCAGTGGTTGCCAGGGATAGAAGGTAGGGTGAGGGAATGAATAGGCAGAGCACAGATTTGCAAGGCAGAGAAACTACTTGGTATGATATTATAATGATGGATATATGTCATTATACATGTGCCCAAACCCATAGAATGCACAACAGCAAGAATGAAACCTAAGGTAAACTATGGACATTTGAGTGTTATGATGTATTAATGTAGATTCATCCTTAGTAATACACGTACCATTCTGGTAAGTGATGCTGATAATGAGGGAGGCTATACATGTGCAGGGGCACGGATATATGGCAAATCTTTGTACGGTCCTCCCAATTTTGTTGTGAGTCTAAAATGCTCTTAGCAAAAATAAAGTCTTACACACACACACACACACACACACACACACACACTCTCACACACACATACTCTCTCTCTATGTATGATTACAGTTTTATATTCAGTGCCTCAATCTAAAAAGGTATGCTTTATTTTACAAAATTGACTGAGTTTCTTTTTTCTTTGCAAAATGATCAAGAGAAGTTATCAGAATTTGAAAATGTAACTCCTACACTTACATATAAAAGTGAAACCTGTTATTGCAAACAACAAAAAGTATAAATTGTTCACGCCGGAGAAAGGCAGACTGCTGTTAGGTTAAATAGCCCAAAACCTAGCAGACTACTGTAATTTCATGGATCAAAATTAGACGCTACAGACCTACTGTAAGTAAATATCCTGAAGACCTAGGAATAAATGAAGAGGGAAGAGCAGGGGGTTAGCTGTATAATTGTAGTGTGATTGTTTACTGAGCTATGAAAAGCACAGCACTGGATAAAGCCAAGGTAAAAACAAACAACTACCAGAAATGTGGCAGTAAGCAAAAAAAACCCACAGAATCTTACATCCTTTTACAAAACTCAAAACAATCAGCAATGAAAAATTACACTGTAGTGCAACTGATGAACTTACACACATGTTAAAATGCTTGCATTAAAGTAGTGGTAAAAAGCAATGAAAGTTAACACCTATATTCTCTGCTTTGTTTTTATGTTTAATTTTTCATAATTATATACACATTATGATATAATAGTGATTACTAACCAAAATAAAACACAACATATATATCTTGCCATAAGCAAATGAAAAAAAAGACTATGGCTCTTTCCCATTCCTTACTGGGGTGGTGGGCCTGGAAAACTCATCTGTCATATTCAGAGGGGCTAGAAACTCAAAACAGCGTGTTAGCCATGTGCTTGTCAAGGATGGAATTAACTATGTGTTGGCCAGACTGACCAACACACAACTGGGGATGAGACAGCCCATGTAGTCAGGGCTGGTGGGAAAGAGACTGAGAAGATGTTTATATGATTGGGAGATTGATTACAGAGGATTGAGCAAATAAGTAAATATGTTAAGGTTCATAGGAATCCATGTCAAAAAGACTCAAGACGGAACATGAATGGGTTGCCACTGGCCAAATCTAGGTAAAATCTGAACATCAAAATTAATGACAGTTACTAATTATAAGTCATTAAATAAAACAGAAATCACAAATCCAATATTTTTTTTAAGTAAGTAAATAAATGGGGGAGAAGAAAAACCTCGACCCTATGGTATGTCAAGTAACAAATCCAAAAGGAAAATAAATTTGAAAATCAGCACGGCAAACCACTGTAATAATACTGGTTCAGGCAAGATATATTAATATTAAAACAAGTGGGTGAAAGTTAGATGTGAAACAGTATGTTTACTTAGTCTCAAAATATGCCCACAAAATACTTACTTATTAACTTTACAGTAGAAAAACCTAGTAGACACTATCCTAACCAAGTGATAATAATTAACGTCAATAGTAATAGGACAGGTTGACATTGTTTGCCTTTGAGTGAAATGCAGTAAGAACAAACTACCACTTCAATCTATTTATGCTAAAAATGCGTAGCTGGAATCTGATCATGACAAAACATTAGGCAAATCCAAACTGAGTGACATTCTACAAAGTAACCGGCTTGTATTCTTAAAAAACATCAGAGTCGTTAAAGATAAGGAAAGACTGAGGAACTATTCTAGAATGAAGAAAACTAAAGACACACGTTAAAGAAATGCAACAAGTAATCCTGAGTTGGATCCTGGACCTATAAAGGACATTATTGAGACAACTGGCTAAATATGAATGGAATGTGTGAATTAGACAACAGAACTCTATCAATATTATTTTCCTGATTTTTATGAATTGATTCTGGTTAGTTATGAGAATGTCCTTGTTTTTAGGAAATATACACTGAAGAATTAAAGGATAAAATGTCATGATGTATGCCACCTCATCTCAAATGATTCAGAAAGAACTGAATACACACACTCAAAACAATAAAACAAATGTGGTAAAATGTTAACCGTTGCGGAAGCTGGATGAAAGTTGTATGGGAATTCTTTGTACACTTCTCCCAAGTTTTCAGTGAGTTTGAAATTTTTAAAAAAATGTTTGCTCTTTCCTTCCCTAAAATTGAAGGCTGTAAAGACCCCAAATCATTCTACTAAGAAAACATTCTAGGTAGATCCCCAGAACCTCTGAACTAAAGGCTGAGTCATCATCTTCATTAACAAAAGCCAGCCATTAAGATTTGGTTTCTCAGCCCCCATGCTATCTTGTTGTAGGAGGATGGTCCTGTACATGGTAGACAGTTTAGCAGCCCCTGAACTCTACTCACTACGTGCCAGAAACAACCTCCCATGACTTGAGATAACTAAGAAAATTTTGAGACAATGCCAAATGCCCCACTGAAGGCAAAACAGCCTCAGGTTGAGAACCACTGGATAGGAAGATCAAAAGCTGCCAATTCAATAATCATAATTCACAAAGATCACATTTTTTTCTATTCTACAGACCCACGATCCTTGGCAACCACCTGTTTAAAAAAATGCCAACACTGGGACTTCCCTGCTGGTCCAGTGGTAAAGAATCCACCTTACAATGCAGGGGATGCAGGTTCGATCCCTGGTCAGGGAACTAAGATCCAACATGCCATTGGGGCAACTAAGCCCATGAGCCTCAACTAGAGAGCCTGCGTGCCGCAAATTACAGAGCCCATGGGCTCTGGAACCCTCACGCCACAACTACAGAGCCCACGTGTCCTGGAGCCTCCATGTCACAACTAGAGAGAAGCCCGTGCACAGCAACAAAGATCCCATGTGCCGCAATTAAGACTTGATGCAGACAAAAAAAAAAAAAAAATTGCCAACACCTATTAGGCTTAACACCATCAAAAGAACAGAAGTGGTGGGAAGCATATGGAAAAACTGGAATCCTTTTGCAGTTGGTGGGAATGTAAAATGGTACAGCCACTGTGGAAAACACTGGCAGTTCCTCAAAAAATGAAAAATAGAATTACCATATGATCCAGCAATTCTACTTCTGGGTATATACCCAAAAGAATCGAAAGCAACATCTCAAAAATATATTGTACACTCATGTTCATAGCAGCGTTATTCACAATAGCTAAAATGTGGACGCGAACCAAGGGTCCATTGATGAATGAATGGATAAACAAAATCTGGTACATACACGCAATGGAATATTATTCAGCCTTAAAAAGGAAGGAAATTTTGACATGCTATAACATGGATGAACCTTAAAGACATTACACTAAGTGAAATAAGCCAGTCACAGGAAGATAAAATAGTGTATGATTACATTTATATGAGGTTTCTAGAATGGTCAAATTCATAGAGACAGAAAGTAGAACAGTGGATGTCACAGTCTGAGGGGAAGGGAAAATGGGGAATTGTTTAGTGGATACAGAGTTTCAATTTTGCAAGATTAAAAAGTTCTGGATATCAATTGCATAACAATGTTTTAAGTATATTGTGAATATACTTAACACTTGTGAACTGTACACTTGAAAATGATTAAGACAGTAAATTTTATGTGTACTTTACCACAATTAAAACAAAATTTTTTTAATTCCAAGAGCAGGTTTAAGTTCCTTAGTAAGGTGTTGGTAAATTCAAAAATAAATTGTATGTGTGTACATATTATATGTATACATGTTTAATATATATATATACCTATAAATGTACACACAATTCAACAAGTCAACTTACCATGATCTTATTAAGGAATGTAACATGCTCTTGGCATATACATGAAAGTGGATTAAACAGTGGAATGAGAACTTAGTTCTCTTCATTCCTTTCATTCAAAAGACCATGAAGTGCCTTAAGTATTTAAAAATACTAATCAGTGGGACTTCCCTGGTGGTCCAGTGGTTAAGAATCCACCTTCCAATGCAGGGGACGCGGTTTCGATCTCTGGTTGGGGAACTAAGATCCCACATGCCGCGGGGCAACTAAGCCTGCATGCTGCAACTACTGAGCCCGCACACCACAACTAAAGAGAAGCCCGCACCACAACAAAAGATCTCGCATGTTGCAACGAAGATCTGTGGGCTGCAACTAAGACCTAACGCAGCCAAATAAATAAATAAATATATAAATATAAAAATATAAATCAGTAACAGTTCTAGGATACAAGGGAAAATGCATAACATAGGAATCCTTTAATGAGAGAAAGTAGATAGCATCAAGGATCAGATCTGCTGAGATTCTAGCGGTAGTGAAACACACAGTTCCAGGAGGCATTCCGGCTCAGAATCAGAGGATACAAGGGATGAGAGGAGGCCAGGGGGAATCGTCAGGGGAGTTATCACAGGATCTGCATATGGAGCAGCTGCTTTGGTCAGGCATGCCCCTTGCTCTGTTTATGCTGAGCTGAAACAGCAATGGGATCAGCCCTAGACTGAGGTGAGGAGCATGGGTACTGAGTCATAAGGAGCCACCTGATCTCAGAAGGTATGGAAATCTTCATACAGGAGACCCATTTTCAGCACAGTCTACCCTAAGTCTTACAGATATTGAACACAGATTACAGCGAATAAGCAAACAACAAGGGAGTCACAAGTACAAAAGAGCTAAACTAAGAATCACCAAATATTGAGAAAAACCCATATGAAGATAGATAGATGTCAAAAGCAGAAGCAAGACCACTTCAAAAACAAGATTATTTAATTCCTCAGAGAGAACTAAGGTGACATTATAGCCATGAAAAAGGAATTAACAGAAATCTTTTAAAAGATAAATAAAATTTTAAAAAGAAAAAAGAAACAAACTCCAACCTGACCAATAAGAAAAGAATGCAAGTTAAAATAATGTGCCACCATTTTTATGTTCACAGTGTGGGTGTGTTGTAAATTTTAACTCTTTTAGGGTATGCAATTTGGCAGAATTCTTATTAAAAAGGGACATACCTTTCAATCTATAATTTCATTTCTAGGAATCCATCGTACAAAATACAGACATGTATATAAAGATGTACAAGGTATTCATTGCAACACAGCTTCAGTGGAAAATAATTAGAAATAAGCAAAACATCCATCAGTAGAGGTATGAATATTTAATAACTAATGGCTACCAATAATTAATGCCATGAAATATAATATAACAAGGCTTTATAAACAGAGCAGTGGAGCTCTTCACACAGACATGACAAGATCCATAAAATTCGTTACATGAAAAAGGACGAAACTACATATATAAAGATCTCATATATTTTTAAAATATATAGATGTTTACACACAAAGCTAAACTGTTTATATAGTTATCTCTGGGCAAGAAAGGTAAGTGGCAGTTATTTTAAAAACTTTCATTTTTGGTTTCACACAATTTATTAATGTACCCACCAAAAAAAAAAAAAAAAGTACATCAAACCTGGGCAAGAGGGACTTCCCTGGTGGTCCAGTGGCTAAGACTCCACACTCCCAATGCAGGGGGACTGGGTTTGATCCCTGCTCAGAGAACTAGATCCCACATGCCGCAACTAAGAGTTTGCATGCCACAACTAAAGATCCCACATGCAGCAACTACAAGATCCCACATGTCACAACTAAAGATCCCACATGCCGCAGCTAAAAAAGATCCCACATACCACAAAGAAGGTCTTGAACATGGGATTATTTAAAAAAAAAAAAAAAATCCGGGCAACAATATTGCATTGTCAGTAAGGAGGGAACTCTCTGATTTAGGTAAGGTAGCAGTAGCACAGCAGAAATAATAAAAATTAATTTACGCTTCTGATGTTCAAGAAGCAATATTAAGACTAATAAAAGGTAACTAAAAATAGGCATGAGAATGAAGATAGGCCTATATAAGTGTTATTTCTTAAACTGTAATTATATGTTTCAGTAATTGTCAGACAAGCTGGTAAGTGTATACTTATAATAAACTTATTTCATTGAAGAGAGCTACGCTTGACCCTTGAACATGGGGATTAGGGATGCAGACCACCTGCGCAGTCGAAAACCTATGTATAATTTTACAGTTGATACTCTGTACCCAAGGTTCTGCATCCATGAATTCAATCAAACTGCAGATCATGTGGTACTGTAGTACCTATTTAATGAAAAAAAATCTGTGTTTAAGAGGACCCACACAGTTCAAACCTGTGTTGTTCAAGGGTCAACTATACTCTTAAAGTATTTGTAGTAGCAGATAACTTGCAATGAAAGGCTACTGAAATTTTTGAGAACTCTAATGGTAAAGCAGAAGACAGCCTGTGGAAAAGCCAAAACAATTCTTGAGAAAGAAGAATGGAACTGGAGCAATCACGCTCCCTGACTTCAGACTATGCTATAAAGCTACAGTAATCAAAACAGCAGGGTACTGGCACAAAAACAGACACATAGATCAATGGAACCGAACAGAAAGCTCAGGAATAAATCCGCACACTTATGGTCAATTAATCTACAACAAAGAAGGCAAGAGTACACAATGGAGATGACAGTCTCTTCAATAAGCTGCACTGGGAAAACTGGACAGCTACATGTAAAAGAATTAAATCAGAACATTCTCTAACACCACATACAAAAATAAACTCAAAATGGTACTATAAAAATCCTAGTGGAAAACATAGGCAAAACACTCTGACATGAATCTGAGCAATATTTTTTTGGATCTGTCTCCTAGAGTAACTGAAACAAAAGCAAAAATAAACAAATGGGACACAGTTAAACTTAAAAGCTTTTCCACAAAGGAAATCATAAACAAAATGAAAAGACAACCTACAGAATGGGAGAAAACATTTTCAAACGATGCAAGCAACAATGGATTAATTTCCAAAATATACAAACAGCTTATACAGCTCAATATCAAAAACAAACAACCAACCCAACAGAAAGATGGGCAGAACACCTAAGTAGACATTTCTCCAAAGAAAACGTACAGAGGGAAACAGGCACAAGAAAAGATGATCGACATCTCTAATTATTAGAGAAATGCAAATCAAAACAACAATGAGGTACTACCTCACACCAGTCAGAATGGTCATCAACAAAAAGTCTACAATTAATAAATGCTGGAAAGGGTGTAGAGAAAAGGGAACCTTACTACACTATTGGTGGGAATGTAAACTGGTGCAGCCACAATGGAAAACAGTATGGAGTTTCCTTAAAAAACTAAAAATAGAGTGGCCATATGATCCAACCATTCCACTCCTGAGCATATATCCAGAAAAGATGAAAACTCTAATTTGAAAATATCCATGCACACCGATGTTCATAGCAGCACTATTTACAACAGCCGAAACATGGAAGCAAACTAAATGTCCAATGATAGACAAACGGATAAAGATGTGGCATTTGCATGTACACACATACACGTACACACACACACACACACGCGCCACAATGGAATATTAGTCATAAAAGAATGAAATAATTCCTATTGTATAACACAGGGAACTACATTCAATATCCTGTGATAAACCATAATGGAAAAGAATATGTGTATATATATGTATAACTGAATCAGTTTGCTGTACAGTAGATATTAACCCAACATTGTAAATCAACTATACTTCAATAGATTTTTTAAAAAATGAAATAATGCCATTCGCAGCAACATGGATGAACTTAGAGATTATCATACTAAGTGAACATACAAATGAACTTATCTACAAAATAGAAATAGAAAGAGACATAGGAAACAAACATACAGTTACCAAAGGGGTAAGGTGGAGGGGATAAACTAGGAGTTTGGGATTACAGATACACACTACTATATATAAAATAGATAATCAACTATATTCAAACTATTGACTATAGTTTCCTGTGTATAGCACAGAAAACTATATTCAATATCTTGTAATAATCTATAATGGAATAGAATGTGAAAAATATATATAAATATATATGAAACCTAATCAGTTTGCTGTACACCTGAAACACTGTAAATCAACTATACTTAAATTAAAAAAGAAAACAAGGGCTTCCCTGGTGGCGCAGTGGTTGAGAGTCTGCCTGCCGAAGCAGGGGACACGGGTTCGTGCCCCAGTCCGGGAGGATCCCACATGCCGCGGAGCGGCTTGGCCTGTGAGCCATGGCCGCTGAGCCTGCGCTGCTTAACGGGAGAAGCCACGACAGTGAGAGGCCCGCGTACCGCAAAAAAAAAAAAGAATAAAAGGGAAGCAAACAAAAAAAGAAGACAGCCTGGGCCAGATGTTTCTCCAACTAACCAACATTAAATAGTGCTTTCATTCTGTGCAAATAACAAAAGGATATACATTATCTCCATTTGCCTCCTGGCTTCTATCTAATTACCATTCTATATAGAATGGCATTACTAAAGTCACTCGAAAGTTATAAACTGGTGACATGAAAAGAAAAAAACAGATGAAAACTCAGCCAAGTCTTAAAGTGAACGTCAAAAAATTAAATTAAAAAATATAGATGGTAGGGCTTCCCTGGTGGCGCGGTGGTTGAGAGTCCGCCTGCCGATGCAGGGGACACGGGTTCGTGCCCCGGTCCAGGAAGATCCCACATGCCACAGAGCGGCTGGGCCCGTGAGCCATGGCCGCTGAGCCTGCCTGTCCGGAGGCTGTGCTCTGCAACGGGAGAGGCCACAACAGTGAGAGGCCCACGTACAGCAAAAAAAAAAAAAAAAAAAAAATATAGATGGTAGAAATATTATATATATTGTAAACTAAATAAACAAAGTAATCTATTTTGTAGTCTTTGGGCAGAAACTATGGGAATGGTGTATGCAGCAGAGACTGCTATTTGTCTCTCCATATGCATTCTCCCCTTCTTACTTTATTAACTACAATCTCTCACTCTTAGCCAAGCCCAGGACTGCCCAGCTAACGACTACATTTACAAGCCTCACTTGTAGTTAGGTATGGCCATATGACTAAGTTATGGCTAATGAGACGTGAGCAGAAATGAGCATATTAATGATATCCTCAAAGAGAATGGGTACGGCCTCTAGTCTTGCTTTTCCTGTTCCTGTGGGCTGGAAAGTAGTAATGTAGGAAGCTGAAGCACCAATATTACATGAGACAAAAACTACATATTAACATGAAAGAGCGCCAAGATGCAAGAAACCTGGGTCCCCAGCATTGTGAAACCTGCCTTGAATATACCTGCTCTGTTATATCAGGGAAATAAAGAAAATTACAGCCTCCTCATTCAACTGAATAATATTTAAAAAGATGGTATTGTTAATCTATGAAGTGTCATAGCATCCCTTACAGACTACCTGCTGAACCTGTGCTTGTATCAGAAAAGGGCTTACCACCTGAACACAGACCAACCACAAACAGCTGCCATTTAACAAAATATTAGCATGTTCATACTCACACACACTCAGACTGTTCTTGCATATGAGTATGGTCTCCTGTATGACATGAAGGTAACTAATAATGAACACAACTTTGTAATAAGGGCTATTTTAAAACCTTGATACTTACTGATACATTAGCACTATCACTGCTTGCAATCTCAGCTGCCTTTTCAATAATCTGTTTAAAAAAATTAAGAAAATTAAAATTTGGCTCTTGTATCCATAAAATTTTAAGTGTAAATTACTACACTTGTACATACACTATAAGGAGCTACATATGATCTGGCATTTCTATGGTTTATAACGTAAGCATGAATTTTAAATGCAAAATGGTATTATGCAGTGATTCCCAGTCTTCAAACTCTTGACAACCAGGAAGCAATGGTATTACTATAAAGGACTGTTAACTCCCAGGGTACACTAGGATTGTCTATAGATAAAATAAGCAGTGGCTTGTATATGTGAACAAAATTTTAATATAGGTAAATATTTTCTGGTTAAGAAAATGCAAAGTTATGTAAGAGTTACAAAACAAAGAATAAGTTTTTGTCATTTGTCATGTTTTCTTCTGAATTAACATATCAAAAGTAGAAGTAATGTCAAGGGAGAACCTAAAAATATTTTTTAAATTCATTAAGTTCAAAAGAGGCTCTGATTCTTGAAAAGATGGGGAACCCACTAGTCTATTGGGAAGACTCAGCAGGTAAAAAAATCTGAAGATCCATGTCCAGTTACTGAGTTGACTAATTCTCCACAAATAATTTAATTGAATCCTTATGTGTAAAATGTACTGGTAATATCCATCCTATTTCATAAGGTTGTTATGTGATAAAATGAGATTATATTTAATAAAATTAAGCAATAACCATAAAAGTTGATTTGAAAAGCAAAATGTATACAAGTACAGCAAAAAACGTTAAATAAAAATACAAGGAACTTTCACTTTTTATATCTGCATTATATTTTTAATGATCATATATAAAATTGTACAATTAAAAGAAAACCAATAAATATAAATATATTATACATATTTAAAGACTAAAATCTCCATCCCAAGTAGATCTTCAAAGACAGGCTCTCCAAGGGATCAGAAAGGCAAAAGGAAAGTTTAGTGGCCAGTTGTAGACGACTCTGTTGACAACAATGCTGAAACAGAACATTTTAAAGAAACTGGACTTATCTTGAAATATTAAATCAAAAATACTTAAATTTGCCCAAGATGTTATATTTGTAAAAACACTTCAAAAAGCACCTCATTTGATCCAAAAGAAACTATAAATGACTGCTAAACACATACCATAATTGAACACAAAAAAAGTCAGAGCTTGGACTTTTAACTGTATCACAAGTAGCTATAGTTTATGGATAAATTCCTATTCTAAGGAATAAAGCCATAGCAGAAATGTAATGGATGCATCAAAATGTACCTTATTCTACTCTGTGTAACACTAACGTATATGGCTCTTGACATGTGAGATTTCTACTATTGTAATAATCACAAATTTTAATTTTGTTGTATATTACTGATCGGAAGAACATTTTTTAAAAAATGAAATGAAAAATTACTTCTAACGTGGATAAAATTCAACTAAATTGAAAGTAAAGAAACATTTGAGTTACATTAATTTAATTTACATACTATATTTAAAATCTACTCTGTATAGGTCTGATAGTGCTGAATGTTAAATACAATTAAGTGTATAGGTAGATTAGTTGAAATTTTAGTATAATACCAATTTTTAAAGGCAGCTTGGTCTCACATGGATTAAGTAAATCAAATAAAATTCCTGTTTATTATGTGAGAATTTGCTCAAAGATTTCCTCACGAAAATCAGCATCAATCATACCTGAATCAAAGAGGCCAAACCTGAAGGTACAACATATGACAGCTCAGCTCTCTTAACATATAAATGATCACAGCCCAGTTTTCAACCCCACCAGACACTCTCCATATCCCCAAAACATGCAGCTTGTAGACTAAGGAAATGTGTTGAGAAATAGAAGCCCTTGCTATAGATTCTACAAAAATAACAGCACCTTAGGAAGTCTTATTATATTTTCAACATAAATAATCTGTTCTTTGAATACCAACTCTAACACAGTAGTGATTGTCTTTAATCTGAACCAACATGCTGGGCATGTTTCACATGTTTATTAGAGTTACATATGAATGCATTTATAGCCCCTGTAATTGAAAAGGACCTCAGAGAACAATTATGATTTCCTCATTTTATAAATGAGGAATCTGAACTCCAGAGGGGCCATGTCTCACTTGGTCAGTGATAAAGCCAGTACTAAATACAGTTGGCTTCCTGCTCAGTGGTCTTTCCACTGAACCAAGATGTAAATGTATTTGATGTCTTGAAAGAGAAAGACATATATCGCTTAAATGATAAACATATAGAGCCGAGAACTAATAATCCAATTATTTCATACACAGTGGACCTTTAAATAATTAGCTTACCTTATCAAAGGGAGGATAGTAATAAGGTTGTTTTTTATTCTCTGGGAATCTGATGTGCAAAGCTGTTGCATTTTCAGTATATGGATTTGTTTGAACAGTTCCCATTGGATTCAACATTTCTTCAAGTTCATCTAAAACATGCAAATAATTTTGATTCTTAGGAAATGTTTTTGAAACTAAAACAAAACTTTAATGGATTTCAATCCATTACTTTAAAAGTGTGTCACCTAAGGAAGTTTGGCAGACAGTATCAGTAAGCCTCTAATTTTCTTAATGCTTGGCACAAAATTTGAATATGAGTTTATATACATCTTTAAAATGAAAAAGTTAACAGAAATTAATAGCTATCTCACCTCTTTCTTCAAATGTGTTCAAGTATTCTCAATCTACAAAAAAAAAAAATTGGAACTGCTCTCGTCCCCTCAAAATTAGGTGGTCCATAGGAATTTTTATTATTTCATCACTATATATCAATTTCTTAATCACATATGTTCTGATTTCCATGGTCATCACAGTACCCAAACTGATATTTTGAGAGTCATTAATAACATTCCTTTTGACAAACCTAATGTTGGTAATGTTCCTCTATGATCTCGTAACTGCTGATGTAGTTAAACACCTTCTCTGGTAGTTTCTCAAACATTCCATCCAAGTGGTACTTCTTTAACCTCACCAACTGTGACATTCTTCAAAGCACTCCTTCCTCTTCTCTACCACCCTAAATATGTTCCATTCACAGACTGGGCATGTGAATCAGAATTTCAATGTTATCTTAAACCCTAGAGCTCATATAACTTTCTCATTTCACAGAGAAGTAAACTGTTGAAGAGACATTAAACTCTAAGAAAACAAGAGTTAGCAGTACAACTAAAGTCTCCCCTCTGCAAACTAATTTCTCTTTTCTTATAACTGATTTTTTGCACAGTTGTCCTTTTGTACTTCCTAAGGAAATAAAAGATAAAAGTACATTCTGTCCAGGCCTAATGTCCAGGTAGTACGCACACTGAGAATTATCTCCCAAAGCTAGAAAATCTTTACAAAGTACTGGGTGGTCCAAAAGGTTTGTTCAGTTTTTTCCGTAAGATGGCTCTAATAGCACTTAGTTGTCTTTAACTTCATTCGAAACAATTTTGTTAGACTGTATGTGACAGCTGTCATATCAGCGTGCATTTAAAAAAAGACATCAAAATTGGTGAATTTTTGTGTAGACATTTTAATACTGAAGATGGAAGAAAAAAAGCAACATTTTCAGCATATTATGCTTTATTATTTCAAGAAAGGTAAAAACGCAACTGAAACACAAAAAGATTTGTGCAGTGTATGGAGAAGGTGCTATTGACTGTTCGAATGTGTCAAAAGGGGTTTGCGAACTTTCGTGTCGGAGATTTCTCGCTGGACAATGCTCTGCGGTCGGGTGGAACAGTTGAAGTTGATAGCTATCATATTGAGACATCAATTGAGAACAATCAGCGTTATACCACACGAGAGAGAGACGACATACTCAAAATATCCAAATCAAGTGCTGAAAATCATTTGCACCAGCTTGGTTATGTGAATTGCTCTGAAGTTTGGGTTGCACGTAAGTTAAGCAAAAAAAACCTTCTTAACCATATTTCCGCATGCAATTCTCTACTGAAACGTAATGAAAGCATTCCGTTTTTAAAACAAATTGTGACGGGAAATGAAAAGTGGATGCTGTACAACAATGTGGAATGGGAAAAATCGTGGGGCAAGCGAAATGAACCATCAACAACCACACCAAAGGCCAGTCTTCATCCAAAGAAGGTGATGTTGTGCATATGGTGGGACTGGAAGGGAGTCATCCATTATGAGCTCCTTCCGGAAAACAAAACAATTAATTCCAACAAGTACTGCTCTCAATTAGACCAAGTGAAAGCGGCACTCGACAAAAAGCGTCTGGAATTAGTCAACAGACTGATCTAAAACGCATAATCTTCCATTAGGATAATACAAGACTGCATGTTTCTTTGATGACCAGGCAAAAACTGTTATAGCTTGGCTGGAAAGTTCTGATTCATCCAGCTGTATTCGCCAAATATTGCACTTTTGGATTTCCATTGATTTTGGTCTTTACAAAATTCTCTTAATGGAAAAAATTTCAATTCCCCAGAAGACTGTAAAAGGCACCTGGAACAGTTCTTTTCTCAAAAAGATAAAAAGTTTGGGGAAGATGGAATTATGAAGTTGCCTGGAAAATGGCAGAAGGTGGTGGAACAAAAAGGTGAATATGTTGTTCAATAAAGTTCTTGGTGAAAATGAAAAATGTATCTTTTATTTTTACTTAAAAAACCGAAGGCACTTTTTTGACCCATCCAATATTTACAAGTTTCAGCTCCTTAATCAACCCTTTGCTTATCTTGTTTAATACTCTCACAACTCACGGATTCCATTTTGACCTGGACTGAAGGAATTCTCATAATTTATACACTTCTGAAGCTGATTTCTCAGCAAATTAATATCCTATATTTGTGCTATCTAGTAGCATTATATTTATTAGTCCTATCAAATGCAACCTATCTAAAGTCAAGTGTACCAATTTAGTATTATCTGCCCCAAACATATGGAGAACAGAACACTGCACAGAATATGCTATTTTATTTAAGAATAGGGAGAAAAGTAGAAATTTATATTTGTATTTTCTTCTATATACATGAAGAATTCTGGAAATACAAAAGCAACCAATAAATGTGATTATAAACCTTCTAATGATGACCTAGGTACTCTAGAAATTAGAGTATTTGTAGTTCCTGTGTTTCTGGCTTGCTCGTACTAGGATAAATGTGAATTCTAGAACCAAACATGCAGAACAAACATCTCTAACATTTTGTTAGAGATAAATTCAGGTCCATGATATGCCAAGTTAATTGCAAAAAATTGTCAATTTTTCTAAAAATATCAGTTAAGTTGCTTACTGATTTTGGAGAACATGTGTGAGTCTAAATTAAGATTTTCAAAAAAGTTTACTGCTGAAATGAATAATTTTTACTCTAACGTGAAACTACAGTTCCTCTTAAGAAGAGCACACTGCTCTCCTATATTTGGGGAATAATGTGATTAGTGAAAATTATTGGAGGTATATGCAGGAAAGGTAGGAATAAAAGAATATACACAAATAAAATGCTAGGATATGAGCAGTTTATAAATATGTTCATGGATAACTGATTATCCAAAAGCAATTTCTCAGGTAGCAGCTACTAAAATAGAACATTTTTAAATGTCTGTCACCCACAAAATAATTTTTAAATGCAAGTAAGGGCACAATTTTACTATATATATTAACCAACTATGAAGACCAAAAAAAAAACCCCTCACTATTATAATGCAAAGATAACACTGAAAATTTCCCACATTTGGGAAAGCAGTAGGAACAATGGAAGGAGTCAGGCAATCTTTTGCACAAATCCTAGGTTTGAAGAACCAATTATGTAAGACTGACTTATGGCTGAACTTCACTTTTCTCATCTATAAAATGGGACAAAGCCATCTACCTCACAGGGATACTCTGAGTAGTATTTGAGAAATATAGGCTTATGAAAGGTGTTCCTCTTAGCTCAAATTTCAAGATAACGCCAACTAAAGAGGAAGTGTCTTTACTATCCTTCCCATGTTAGTTAATGTTCCTTCTAGTGCAGAAGCAGAAATTCAGTACAACTAGGAACCACAGAGATTGTTATAAAGAAGACATTGTTCCTTAGAAGAATGTCTCAAAAACCTGTAACAATAAAACATTTAAAGTGAGAAAACAGTTATCAAAATAAATATATTCAGATACAAATCACTTTTAAGTATATTAAAATAATCTTGGGAAATCTGTTTTAGAATAAACAATAAAAATATGGTTTCTTAACTGGACTGAAAAAAGAGTGAGTCATAAAAAAATGTTAACTAGTCCACATGCCAAAAATTATTCTTTAACACTAAGGATTAGGATGTAAATCTTACCAGGAAATGAAGACCAGCTGTGCAATATTATATCTCCAGATCTCAACTGTCCTTTAAAGTCAAAAACCATCGTATTTACCCAGGCTACAGGATAATCCTGTTGAAAAGATACCATTGCGTAAATATACTAAGAATAAACTTTAAGGTGTGAACACGCACATACCCTTTGCTTCAATAATGTTAGTTCTAGAAGTTTCTAGCTTTCTAGATGATTTCCTCCAAAACCATCCAATATAAAAACAAGATGTACATGGAAAGATGTTCAACATCTTTATAATGGTTAAAAAAAATCCTAAAAGCCAATTAATGTCCCAGAATAAAATACAGTATCCAAAAAGTAGAATATTTATTGTGCAGCCATTGCAAATGGTGAGGAATTTTTAATGATTCAAGAAAATATGTGCAATGTTAGATTATATGTTTTAAGATCTTTCAGTCTATATAAATCTTAATTTAGCAGAAGGCAATGTCTCTAGGTATTGTAGAATTTATTTATATTTCTAAAAAGGAGGCACCAAGCTAATAGGACTTTTATGTAGACACTCAGACTAATTAATCCGGTCACAGTCTATGAAAAAACTATAAATACTTGAACACTCTGAGTAAAATTCTCTATCAGTGGAGGAAAAAAACTAAGGAAATAACTCTTATGTGACTTTTTAGACAATAAAATTCATTTTTTAAAAAACTATATGATAATAACCAGAGGAAAGGCTTATATTCTCATGTTAAGAATAAAAGGATACAAATTCATGTAGATAAATATAGTCACCAGACTTTTTAAAATGCATAAAATTCATGTCTCCATCCTCCAAAAAGAAACGTTCCATAAAGAAGAAAATTAAAAAGACTTGAATAAAAATATGAAATGGAAGATGAGAACATAAGAACACGTTCACCATCCTTTATCCACAATTTCAAAGTCCAAGAAACTCTGACAACTAAAGGTTTGTTCATAACTCATTTAACAGTAAAACATGACCAGAAATAACATGAAGCTAAATGACAGCCTTCATTTGTCTCATTTAGTGTGAATATTCATATATTTCACTGCTAGAAACTGATGTGTTTGATTACAGAGTTGTGTCCCAGACCCTACAAGGTGTGTTGAGTGATCTATGATCTTTCTAAAATGCATAAAATTTTGAATTCTCAAACATATCTGGCACCTGAAACTTCAGTTAAAGGACTGTGGACCTGTAATATTTTAAATCTCTTCATTCTTTTTAAACTATTTTCTAAAAAGGATTACATTTATAATAGAACACTTACAGTATGACATATACTAAAATAAAGTTGCCAAAAGAAAAATGACAAGGACATAAAATGGAGACTTACTGTCTTTTTTAGAAATCAGTTCTTAGGGACAAAAGTTATATGACATAATTTCATTTATATTACTCTATTATTTCAAAGTTTTAAATTATTCCATTATGTTATTATTAGTCCATTATAAAAAATTTTCAGAAGTTAGTATATAATTACCACTTTTCCAGATTTCCTGATGGTCTGATATTTAGAGGGATTAATAGCTTTAGTTGATTTCTTCGTTTTCACTTTATCCAAAACTGCATAAACAGCGAAACATAATCGAGCCATTCGTGGCAGGTCACAAGTATTGATATCAAATTCCAGTGGTTCATTCCAAATATGATCGTTTTTCCCTGATATCTCTGAGCTTACGATGGTTTTACACAGGAGTTCGGTACCATGAAAAAGGCCAGCCCTGACATGAACCTGTAATGATGGAGACAAATACAGAATCATGAATACTGCACCACTAAAACACCTTTATTTGGGAGAATGAAGAAATGCATACTGGCAGAAGCAGACAAACTCTAGGAAAGCATATTTGTCCACAGAACCATTAGACTATAATTCATCAGCATATAATTCACCACACTGTTAGTATAACCTATTTTTCACTTACTAAGCAGACCAGCTAAAAAATGCAAAAGGTCTCAATGGTATAAATGGGTCTAAAGAAACCAAGACCATAAATATAAAAACTACTATCGGGCTTCCCTGGTGGCACAGTGGTGGAGAGTCCGCCTGCCGATGCAGGGGACACGGGTTCGTGCCCCGGTCCGGGAAGATCCCACATGCCGCGGAGCGGCTGGGCCCGTGAGCCATGGCCGCTGAGCCTGCGCATCCGGAGCCTGTGCTCCGCAATGGGAGAGGCCACAACAGTGAGAGGTCCGCGTACCGCAAAAAAAAAAAAATAGAAGTGTATGTACCATGTGAAAATAGAGAATGGAACTGAATAGATATCTGGGCTGGAAGCAAAGGCTTGAGAACCATAAGCAAAGGTAGGACAGTTTTTTTCAATTTTCTTACAAAGAAGGTATTAGTTATTGTTTTCCAAGATCTGAAGAATATGAGCAGGAGGTAAACCACTAAGAGGTACTGAGGTAGGGTCCACATGCCTGAAGCAAACAATCCATCTGACCTCTGAGGACCTTGCCATCAAGATCTCCACAGTACTTTCTCTCACTCCCTTCAGCCACACAACCCACGATCTCACCCTGAATTTGACTTTACCACACCCTAGCACCTCCAAATCAATAATTCCTACATCTTACTCTCTAACTATCTCACCTTCCAACTCACTCCAACACTCCCAAAGGAACACTTCCCTGCCCTCACTAAGGCCTCCATTTCAATAATCAACACCTCCCCATTTCTCCATTAGCTTTGTTTGCCTTCACCCTCACCGAAACCCTCTGCCAGTGCCTGTCTCTCCTTTGCCATATTCATCTGAGGCTCATGTCCTGGATAAACCTGATTACCTGCCTCTCCTCCATGCCAAATATTACTGGGCAGACCAGCACTATGACCGACCAAAGCCAAATGTAAAATTATTCTTTCATCACTACAAGAACTATTTCTTACCTTTCCTTCACTGCTGAGAACTTCCACAGAGTTACTCTCCTCTGAAAGCCCTATTTAAGCTACTTGTTTTGTCTGGTTGTCTATTACTTGAAGATGACATGTTCTGAAGGATATGTCCTATCTGTCAATCTACTCTATTTAGAAGTTATGAAACATTAGGGCAATAAAATACTAAACAACTATTATTTATAAGGAAAACAAGTAATGAGGAACACCAAATTATGTACCGACTATAAAAATCAGAATCCAATACTTACCAACTACAGACAGATCATTGTTACTAAATTCTGAAGTCATGTGGGTGGGGCAGATTGAGGATAGGGTGTATGTTACATGAAGTAGAAGGCTTAAAGTGTATTTTCTTCCTGAAAAATGCAGGTTAATTCATAAACACCTGACACTCCACAGATCTCCATGTAAAGGTGTATGGCTGATGGGATGGGGTTGTCATCTATTCATATGTAAAACCCACGTAGGAAATTCATGTCTATAAGACTACTTTAATTCCACTCTAGGCTTTGATCGTGTATATATATATATATATCCGAGCTTAAATGGCCACAACAAAGTCTCTGCTGCCCAATCTTTATCCAAACCCATTTTTGAGTAAAAATACATATATGGAACTTCCAGAAAGTCATGCAATATATTTATTTCTTTGGAAAGTCCAAATATTACCATTCAACTAAATACTCAGATGGTTGAGTATAACACTTAGACTGAATTACACAGAATGACTTTGGTATCACACAGAATGATTTTTTCTGAATTGCACTGTCAATATTATATTTTAAGTCTACCCAGTGAAAGACTGGGTAAGAGACGGATATGTGAAACATTATTTTACCTACTATAATGATGTTGGCAGGGATTTTGGTGCGCACTTTATCACCCACTGTGTCTCCTTCATAAGGAACTGCTAAACATCTCTCCATTTCCAACATAAGGATGAACTACAACCATATGAATAACTAGATTATTTTTATCTCAAGAGATTCTAAATATTATAACTGATCATGTTTCCTTTGCTTTGGCTACTATCTATATTGCCAGCAGAGAGTGAAATTGGTAGTCCACATCAAGCAGTTATACAGGATCCTATTATATAACTACCTGCTGCAAATCTTGCTCTTGGCTTTTTCAACTAATAAATATCCTCGATTATTTTTTAAAAAGTCACACTTTGTATATTTTTGTGTGTATATATGAGAGACTGGGTGTGCGTGGGGGGGTGGGGGACACGCAAGCGAGTTTACCTCAAACCATTTGTGAAATGAGATTGGATAAATCATAAATAAAACAAAACATACATAAAACGTTCGTATGATAGGATGGAAGATAGGCATTTCAGAATAAAAATGATATTCAATTCTTATTCTCAGTGACATTAAAGACTTATGAATTTATCACCTTTTGGATACAGAATATAGTTTATTCAGAAAAATCACAAGTTTAAAAATAAATATTTTTCCATGTTTTTGTGATAAAAACAAGCTACTTAAATTGCTGAGCTTAAAAACATTTGCGTCTCTTGGTTTTCGACAGTTTTTGAGAAATAGAAACAAATGAGCCCACTACATTATAAGTACTCAATAAATGTTTATACTTAAAAACCAAAACAAAAAATGCTGGTTATAGTTCTATCAACCAAATTCTGGCAAAATTCAGATATATGGAACACAGTAAAATTATGGATCGGTTGGATACAAAGCTCAAAAAAGAACTCAAGTATAATGACCTAGGAAAGTCCTATACTAGCTGTAAACAGCAACAGCCAAGGGTGTGGTGTGGAAAAGAATAACAATAAAGAATGAATCTAACTTGGGTGGGGTAACAATAAACAAAAATGACCCTGCACATTCTGAAGAAAACTGTTGAAATATCATTCTATAATAGTCAAAGTGTGATATATTTAAGACCAAGTCATCAGGGCTATGTCTGATTGCGAAATCTCCTGGTAATTCACTAAAATGACTGAAGTTCATACATGGTTAAAAACAAACAAGAGAAAAAAAAACTATCTACATTTAAAATAAAGTGAAAAAATCTGTGTTTTCTGAGCTTAGAATTTCCTGTAGTAGAAGACATTAAAAAAAGGGTTTTGTTTTCAGAAAAAGCAGTAAGAAAAACCATTCTCTAAATTTATATCATGTGAGTTTGTCAAAATTGTCACATTTCCTGATGCTTTGTCTCAATCACCTTCAGGCTCTGAAAAGTTGAGAATTTTAAAGGACCATCATGTTTAATTACAGTCACATGTTTCATTGTCCAACTTCAGTAAGCTTCCAAAGACACTTTTTCACAAGTCCCAGAATACTTGGAGATGAGAGAAGGCAGGCTTTGTTATGTAAAGGACGTTCAACTGTGCCACAGCAAGGGTGTGCCAAGCCTGCAGAGACCGCATTCCTGAACTCACCAATTAAAAATGTTATGTTGGCCAAGATGTGAAACTTTTTCCCAACATCAACACCTAATTTCCTTCTTGTTCGACGATATGGCCAAAATCCACTACATTTACCCTTCTGATATTAGACACCCAAAAAAAGATCAGTAACGTGAATAGGCTGAAATTCCCAGGGTTTCATGAAGCATATTACAATAAAAAGGCAGGTTTGTTCTGGCTTAGTGGGAGGAGTCCTGTGTTACCTTTAACTAAGGATATAAAGATGTTAGAGACAGTTACATTAAAATGTATTCATTCATTGCACAAATATTTATTGAGTGTTCTAGGTACTGAAATAAGAAGATAAAAAGATTAAGATAGTTTTTTCTTTCCTAGGTTATATCTATTTTAACAGGTTAGGAGTGGTGAGAGCCATGTAACTAGGCTTATGAGGTGTTATGATTTTTAACTAGGAAGAGTCAAGTTATGAGTTTTGATATGGAGTATATCTGAGCTTGGAATTCTCTGGGTTTATCACGCTTAGGGTTCCTTGGGCTTCTTAAACGTGTTATATTTATGTCTTTTGCCAACTTTGGAAAGCTCCCAGTGATGATTTCTTTAGTTTAGTTTTTCTCAGCTTCATTCCTTCCCTTTTCCTTTTGAGATCCAGATTACACACGAGTTAGACCTTCTGATATTGTCATACAGGTATCTGAGACGCTTTGAAGTTTTTTCTCCTCCAACCATTTTTCTCTCCATTCAAACTAGAAAATTTTATTGATTAATCTTCAAGTTCACTACTCTTTCCTTTCACACTACTTCCATTATTGAGTCCATTGAGGGTTGGTTTGGGTTTTTTTTGCGGTACGCGGGTCTCTCACTGTTGTGGCCTCTCCTGTTGCGGAGCACAGGCGCCGGACGCGCAGGCTCAGCGGCCATGGCTCACGGGCCTAACCACTCCGCGGCATGTGGAGCCGGCATCTTCCTGGACCGGGGCACGAACCCGTGTCCCCTGCATCGGCAGGCAGACTCTCAACCACTGCGCCACCAGGGAAGCCCCATTGAGGGTTTTTTTTTCCCCAGAGTTTTTTAATTAGCTGGCCCTCCTTATCCACAGGTTCTGCAACCACAGATTAAACCAACCACCGATCAAAAATATTTCGGAAAAAAACTTCCAGAAAGTGATAAAAAGAAAAACTTGAATTTGCTGCACTCCAGTAACTATTTATGTAGCATTTACATGGTATTGGGTATTATAAGTAACCTACAGATTATTTAAAGTACAGGATGTGGGGCTTCCCTGGTGGCTCAGTGGTTGGGAATCCACCTGCCAATGCAGGGCACATGGGTTCGAGCCCTGGCCTGGGAGGATCCCACATGCTACAGAGCAACTAAGCCTGTGCGCCACAACTATTGAGCCTGCGCTCTAGAGCCCATGAGCCACAACTACTGAGCCCATGTGCCACAACTACTGAAGCCCGCACACCTAGAGCCCATGCTCCGCAACGAGAAGCCACCTCAATGAGAAGCACATGCACCGCAATGGAGAGTAGCCCCTGCTTGCCGCAACTAAAGAAAGCCCAAGTGCAGCAACAAAGACCCAATGCAGCCAAAAATAAAATGTTTATTAATTTTAAAAATAATAATAAAGTACAGGATGTGCATAGGTTGTATAAGAATACTATGTCATTTAATATAAGGAACTTACTTGAAATTCTGAGGCTTTTGGTGTCCTCTGGGGGTCCTGGAACCAAACCCCTGTAGATACTGATGGACAACTGTATATGCTGGCTGAGACTTTCTATTTTTCCATTCCTTTTCATTGTTTGTGTTTCGCCCTTAGTTGTTAGAGCATTTTTATAATAACTACTTTAACAGCTTTGTGAATAATTCCAACATCTATGTCATCTCAGCACTGATGGCTGTTGATTCTCATGGTCCCTACAACTTGAGATTTTCCTGGTTCTTTATATGCCAATTAATTTTGAAATATATCCTACACATTTTGACTATTATGTTATAAGACACTCGGTTTTGGTTATATTCTACAGAGAATGTTGATGTTTGTTTTAGGAGACAACGGTTAGGTTCAGGCTGCAAGTTCCAACAAACCTTCTGTGAGTTGTGGTTCCAATACCAGTTCAGTTTTCAAATCCTTTGCAGGGCTATCTGGATCTGTCCTGCATGTGCACCATACAGTGACTAGTCTGAGACTTGGGTGGTGGTTTAGGCCACAGTTCAGTTCTCAAAGTATACAGGCAGTTATGACTCTGATCCATATATGTACAGCTCAGGAATAAACCTAGAAGTTTCCTGAGCTCGTCCCACTCTGAAATCATCCAAGTATTTTTTGGTTGCCTGGGGCTCCCCTCTTCTTGTCATCTAGCCAGAAAACTGAGGCGTTATTCACCCACATTTCCTACAACTATGCCAAAAAGAGAAGGACAGAAAGGGAAAGGGGGGAGGTCAATCAGGACATGTCCCATTCTCTTAGGGCTACAACTCCTCTAGTCAAAGAGGAAGGCTCAACTCTGCATTTTAGGCCTGTCCCCAATGCTGTTGCTTCTGCCACTGCCGCTCTGCTACTGCTGCCACAGGACTTCTTGGGATACTAGGGCAAATAAGAACAGAGGAAAGAACAGAAAACAAAAAAGAGAGGGAAAAAATGGGGAGATCCCCACTCTCTCTGAGAGTTAGAAGAACCCATTCCAACTAGTGCTATAATTAGAGGGCTTTCTGAGTTCTACCTGCACTAATACCATCTTCTAGATTTTGAGCAAAACTGGTATAAGGCTTCTGCTGAATATTAAGATGCAGACCTGAAAAGGGAAATGCCACGAGGTGGGGAAAAGATCAACCAGGAAGCTGTATACTACAGAATTCTAAGCACTTTAACAGTGAAAGACATTCAAATGCCAGCCAGGCAGAGCAGTGAATCTTCACCAAACACCTAGGATTTCATTACAGACTCCAGAGAATCATGTGCCCAGTAAGATCTCTGGGACTGCCATTACAATGGATTTCACTACCGTGATTACGTTTTACTATATGACATAGGTTACTTTAAGGAAGGGAGGGATTTCCCTGGTGGTCCAGCGGGTAAGACTGTGCTTCCACTACAGGGAGCGCCAGTTTGATCCCTGGTCTGGGAACTAAGTTCCCACATGCTGAGCGCCATGGCCAAAACAAAATAAAACAAAGGAAGGGAGATTATCCTTCATGGGCCTGACCCACTGGTGAGCCCTTAAAAGGGATCAGGATCTTCTGGCAAGAGATTCAAAGCAAGGAAAGGATTTAATGCTTAAGAGAGCCACACAGCTAGGACCTGAAAGGTGCTTCTAGTAACTTAGAGCAATCCCTAGCCAAAAGCCATCAAGCAAAGAAAACCTCAGGCCTACAACTGCAAGGAACTGAATGTGGCCAGTAACTTGAATCATCCTGGAAGCAGATTCTTCCCTAGAGCTTCGGGAAGGAATGTAGCCCAACTAACACCTGGATTTCAACCCTGTAAGACCATAAGCAGAAAACCCAGCCACACCATGCTCAGACTTCTGAACAACAGAAATATGAGCTAATAAATAGGTGTTGTTTTAAGCTGCTAGGTTTGTGGTAATTTGTTACACAGCAACATAACACTAATTTGAGGGGTTATTATGAACTTAATGCCAAAAAATTTATCAACTTAAATTCTTCAAAAGACAAAAATTATCAAAGCTGACACAAAAGAAACAGAAAATATGACTATCTATATATCTATTAAAGAAATTAAATTTCTAATTTAAAACCTTCCCATAAAAAAAACTCCAGGCTCAGGTGGCTTGGAGTAAATCCTACCAAATATTTAAGGAAGAAATAATACCAATCCTACATAAACTTGTTCAGAAAATTGAGGAGGGGAAGGTTTCTCAACTCAATTTATAAGGTCAACATTTTCCTGATTCCAAAACCAGAGGAAGACATTACACAAAAAGAAAAGTGCAGACCAATATTCCCTGTGAGCACAGACATAAAAATTCATAACATAATATTAATAAATCAAATCCAGCAATATATAAAAGGGCTACTACATCTTCAATGTGTAGTACATATTTCAGAAATGCAAGGTTGGTCTTAACTTTTGAAAATCAATCAAATTAACTGACCAAAATATAAAAACTACACAATCACCTCAATAAATACAGAAAAAGCAGTGGACAAAGTGCAACTTTTTCTATCCCTTTCAGGATAAAATCTCTTGGCTAAGTAGAAACAGAAGAGAACTTCTTGAATAAAGGGCACGTACGAAAAACCTACAGGTAATATTATACTTAAAGTTGAAAGACTAAATGCTTTTCTTTAAGAACAAAACAAAAATGTCTACTGTGATGGTTAATTTAGTTTGCCCGTATGATTGGGCCTTGGGGCATTCAGATATTCTGGTTGTTTCTGTCAGAGTGGTTTTTTTTTTTTTTCCCTGATAAGACTGACATTTAAATGGTGGCCTGACAAAAGCAGATTACCCTCCTTAGAGTAGGTGGTGGTAATCCAATCAGTGGAAGAAATGAATAGAACAAAAACACTTGTCCTACTTAGAGTAAGAAAGAACTTTTGCCTAACTATCTAACCTCAGCTCTTCCTGGGTCTTGAGCCTACAGAACTTCAACAGGAACTTCATGATAGGTGCCTCCTGGTTCTCAGGCCTTCAGACTCAGACTAAACTATCCGTTCTTCTGGATTTCCAGTTTGCCAACTATTTACGTGAGCCAATTCCTTAAATAAATCTGTGTCTGTGTGTGTGTGTGTGTGAACACAAACATGCATGCACACACACACCCTATTATTCCCCCCCCCCCTTTGGAGAATCCTGACTAATACCATCTACTCTCAGCGGTTCTATTCAACATCATACTGAAAGTCCTAGCCAGTACATTAAGAAAAGGAAAAAGTTTGGAAAGAAAGTTCCCTGCTCCGCATCTACCCCTTGTCTTCTTTTTCCCCCCAGATTTCTCTTCAACTTTGTAAAGGAACTCCTAACCTGTGTAGCAATTAAAAAGAATGAGGTGTACCTACAAGAAAGTCATGCCATAATTGCATTAATTTACTTAAATTCAACTATGTAACCCCACTGGAAAGAGAAAAAGGTGGAGGAGGGGGAACTAGAGAATTAGCTGGAGTGGGGGGGAGGGTACTTTAAACTAAGCCTATTATTCCTATGAATATATGACCACAAACAATAGAATGAATCCAGCTTGAAATAGCTGATGGAAGTTGTTAAAACCTATGAAAATAAAATGTCACTCACAAATAATGTGTCAATGACAAAAATAAAGCATAATGCTCAAGAAAAATAAATCATGTAGTAAATGCTTATTTGGTCCTCCTTCAGGAAGAAACTAAGTAACAACAAAAGGCTGTAGAGAAATAATAACTACAAAAGCATTAAATAAGTAATAAATACAATAACCTAAAAAATGGGAACAAGTAGGAATTTCCATTTTTAAAATGTAAATTATATATGTATACATACAAACTACTAAACAAAATCATACATATATGTTAAAAAAAACACTCCATATGACTTGAGGGTATATTTGCCTATACGTGATATCTGCCTTTAGAAATATAATACCCGAGGGAGGAACCAAGATGGTGGAGTAGAAGGATGTGCTCTCACTCCCTCTTGTGAGAACACCAGAATCACAACTAGCTGCTGGACAATCATCGACAGGAAGACACTAGAACTCACCAAAAAAGATACCCCACATCCAAAGATAAAGGAGAAGCCACAATGACATGGTAGGAGGGGTACAATCACAGTAAAATCAAATCCCATAACTGCTGGGTGGGTGACTCACAGACTGGAGAACACTTATACCACAGGAGTGCACCCACTGGAGTGAAGGTTCTGAGCCCCACATCAGGCTTCCCAACCTGGGGGTCTAGCAACGGGAGGAGGAATTCCTAGAGAATCAGACTTTGAAGCCTAGTGGGAATTGACTGCAGGACTTTGACAGGACTGGGGGAAAGAGAGACTCCACTCTTGGAGGGCAGACACAAAGTAGTGTGCCCATCAGGACCCAGGGGAAGGAGCAGTGACCCCAGGGAAGACTGAACCAAAACTACCTGCTAGTGTTGGAGGGTATCCTGCAGAGGCGGGGGGTGGCTGTGGCTCACCGTGGGGACAAGGACACTGACAGAAGAAGTTCTGGGAAGTACTCCTTGGAGTGAACCCTCCCAGAGTCTGTCATTAGCCCCTCCAAAGAGGCCAAGTAGGCTCCAGTGTTGGGTTGCCACAGGCCAAACAACCAACAGGGAGAGAACCCAGCCCCACCCATCAAGAGTCAAGTGGATTAAAGTTTTACTGAGCTCTGCCCACCAAAGCAACAGTCAGCTCTACCCACCACCAGTCCCTCTCATCAAGCCTCTTAGATAGCCTCATCCACCACAGGGCAGAGAGCAGAAGCAAGAAGAACTACAGTCCTGAAGCCTGTGGAACAAAAACATTCACAGAAAGATAGACAGATGAAAAGGTAGAGGGCTATGTACCAGATGAAGGAGGAAGATAAAACCCAAGAAAAACAACTAAATGAAGTGGATATAGGCAACCTTCCAGAAAAGGAATTCAGAATAATGATAGTGAAGATGATCCAGGACCTCGGAAAAAGAATGGAGGCAAAGATCGA